>NC_090929.1:154987500-155289051 GCF_040938575.1 Ambystoma mexicanum | reverse complement strand
AAAACAGATCTGGATGGCCATCTCCCGAGTGGCACGGGGCAGGGTGGCATGCATAGCTGGGCCACCACCCCTCAAAACCATTGACATCTTCAAATAAACCTCTCGCTGTGCAGCAGCCCTACGTATGAACTCAGCTCCCAGCCAGTAGTTCCAACATAACCGCTCTGATGAACCCAGAAAGAAATGCGCGACCTTTTACCCCACACAGCAGCCTTTCCCCACAGAAAATGCATCCAAGCCACCTCCCCATCCCCCCCACGCCCACATGTCATCGCCGCTGCCTTATCGGCACCCCATAAAGCAACTGCAATTGAGGCATCAACTGGCTGCAAAGATGTTTTCATGGATCCCCCCCCCCACCCACAGACAAATCGACGCAATTCAGTCGTTTGAAAATCCATCCATTCATTCATTCATCCCTCGTATGGACCACTTAATGCGACCGCACCAAAAGGATGGTTATTGCTCACTGAAACCCGAAACACATCTTTTCTGGGTGCCCCCTCAAACAATCTCCAGGTTGGACTATTGCTACAGTGCATCAGCAGCACCCTCCCCCCCCCCCCAATAAAGGCGTTAACCATGTTCGCATGCAGTGAACACGAATACAATAAAAGTCACTTAGACTTTTCTGCATGATATATGTATATACACACACACACATGCATGCATGCATGCATGCATGCATGCGATGTGCAGTTCCCAAAGCAAATCCCCACCGAGCATTGCAGAGGCGAAAGAGCGGCAAGTTTAAAACAGCGGAATGCGACTTATTCTGAAAGATTGGCAAACCTTCCAAAAAATAAGAGGGGAAACGGCTTGGAGCGGCTCAGCCTGTTGGATGTGGTCCCAGCTCGAGTTGCAGGAAAGCGGAATAACAAAAACTTGCTGCTTCTGAAGTTGTCAAACCCTGGCAGAGGTGGTCACTGGGAACTGCTAACCCTCTTTCCCAAACCTCCGACTTCGAACTGTGCAAAAAGTTACAGCCCTTCCTCCCACATCGCCCCTCACGCCCCCATCCATGAAAATCCAGCACGAAAAAACAGGGCCAACTAATATGCCCACCCCCCTCCAAAAAAGTATGATAATCCGAATACGTTTTTTACGAGCAATATCCCCAAACCACAGAAGCCGGTCTGCAGAGAGTAAGGACGTGTGGCTCCCCTGCCCCCACCCCCAGAAAGTTCGTATCTACAGCACCTCTCCAGCCCCCCTTACCTAGCTCCCCTGTGGTACTCGGCTCTCTCTCTCTCGCTCTCTGCCTTTCCGGAGGAAGCGGCACTTAGGACTGCAGATACGGCGGATTTATGCGGGTCGCCATCTTCTTTTTTTCACTTTTTTTCTTTCCCGCGAAATTATTGACTTTTTTTCCTCCTCCTCTGCTTATGCAATTAACATACAGTCATTCCCCGCCCCCTCCCCACCCACCGGCCGCCTCCAGGAAGTGCCGCGCAGCCGGCGCTCTGACAGCAGAGCACTGCAGCGGGAGGGCGCCCCCACCAGCGCTGCCTGCGCCCCCTACTTCCGAATCCTCCTCCTCCTCCTCCTTTAGAAAGGGCAGCCCCCGCGCAGGGGCTCTGAAGGCGCAGAGCCGGGCGTGTTTGCAAGAAGGAGGAGAACACGTTTGAAACACGGCCGTTTCAAGTGGCCGGGGGATATAATTCAAGGCCGTATAATACAGCCTGTATTACACCCCTTTGCTCTCGGAACACGAGGGCGTGGATACCTCCCACCCCCATTCTCAATGTCATGGTTAATGTTCTATTGGCGGGCGCTACGCCCCAGTAAACGCCCCCATATACAGCGCCGAAAAAAAGGACAATTATTACCTCCCAAAGCGGTTATTTTACCATTATCTGTTTTCAGCGAGGACCCGACCCAGTGCTCTTTGCTGACGGGAAACATGTTTGCAAAAATCTAATACTCTTCTTTCGCATGTACAGAAGAAAACTCCTAAATGCATAATAGAACATATTGTTACTATTATACCTATAGCGCCTGGTGCAGTACAGGGTCCCTTCCGGGCACTCGTATCCGATTAAATGAGTAGGGAAATGTTCTATGAAAAAGCGAACTTGCGAAGAATAGCGCCTAGAAATGGACTATAGCAGGGACGTGGTGCTATATACAATTCTTTCTATCGCCTAACACCACATTGCATTCCATTATACAAAAGCCTTTCTTCACATGTTACACCTGGCTATACACATTTCTTTTCTACGCACGTGGCGCTATATACATTCCGTGGCGCTGTGCACTTTTTTAAAAAAAATTCTAGCGTCTCATTAATGAGTACGTGGCACTATTACTTTCTAACTTAGATAGCACACTTGGCGCTGTAGGCAATCCTTTCAGCGCCCGTGGCGTCACAGTCTGTCCTTCCTAATCATCATGATCACAGGGGGCGCTATACAGATGCATTTCAGGCTTCCCATTGAGCAGGCGGTGCTGGACTCATTACTTTTTGAAACCCAGAAGTATGACATACTTTCCAACATGGGACATCCCAACAGCGGGGCACTTTAAGGCTCCATGGGTCTGCAACATGCGGCTCGCAATTTGTTTTGGACTACGTCTCCCATGATCCCCAACGTTGACTCTTCTGGTCAGGGCTGATGGGAGCTGTAGTCCGCACATCTGGAAAGCCAAAGGTTGAGCTATGTATGAGAGATCCCATTAAAGTGTACTGGCTAACAAGGCTTGCGGAGGGGGGTGGGGTGGGCAGTTCTGCACAGGGAATTCAGACATGGGCCAAAGAGGAGTGCCCCCTTTCCCTTTAAAAAAAAGAGGGGTCTGACCCCCACTGGCAGCATTGCAGAACTCCCACCGTGTTGAGGACACGCTAGTAAGATTTGGTAATCTGCTAGTGGGATTGTGCGAACTCATGAGCATAATGGGAAAATCCTAACAGGAAACTGGCAAGAGATAGGAGCAGTGGCCTGTCCAGGGGGTGGCCTGGGGTGGCACGTGCTGCCCCGGGAATCTGATTGGACAGCCCCGGTGCCAACACCATTATCCTAAATTATGATCATTAAAGTTTAAACACAGGAACGTGAGACACTAATGTTAGTAATTGAAGTGGATACGGGCAGTGGAGACAAATAGCGCATTAATGCTATTCGGACGTGTTTGCACTCGTACTTCATGTCATCCCGCATGAGTGGGGAGGGGAGGGGGTCCTGCAAAATAAAGGACTTGTTAGGAACTTTGCTCTGGGCAAACGTACATCTCCCAGCATGCATGAAAATACACACCTGCCCGCTCGCACCCCCTCAACTCCCACATGGGATGTTTAAGGCGGACTCTACCGAAGTAATGGCATATTCGTTCTTAAGACAGGGGTGGGCGACAGCAGGGTATATCCGTGTATAATAGCTTCTTCTTGTTTTCATCCACTGCAAGGTGGCATTTAAGCGTTAACGGGGCATGTTGCCTTTAGATTTTTCAAGTGTACACTTTAGTAGAAGGCTTTTTAAAAAAGGAGGCTTGCTGTTTTATTTTTATTTTTCTTGCACCGTAGAGGCACACTCCCGGCTCTCTTTTGTCTCCAGGCTGCTTTTGGGTTTGCTGGATTAAAGAGTTTTCTTTGGCACGTCTTTCAATTCAAACGTGTGCTTCATTTTTCCGGACACGCCTGACTCCGAATGCACTCACAGAGCACCGAGTCACACCGTTATAGGGCAGGTGGGTTTGTGAATAACCCATTAAAGGTTAACGCACGCTCATTCCACTGAAGTGAACCAGCTGTGGTCGATATTTGGCGCACCTTTGTGGATTTGGTACAAGCCCTGGCCTCATCGAACTGTTCAATAAATCCATGCATTGGTAACTGTGGTGACATTGTCACCGAATCAGGACATGTCTTGCAAAACCCAGGCGCGGCCGTCTTCCATGGGAACTCAAAAGGCTGAGCGCCAAGAGGCATTGCAAGGTTAGCATGCCACAGAGTTTGGCTTTCTGAAATCAGACTAGACAGAGGTGGGGGCTTTAGGCTAACTGCCCCGTTTGACATTCTCCCGCCCATCCTGGACCAGGCACCAGCCAGCAGCCAGATCAGAACACAATAACAGGTGTGCACCCTGCTCCCTCTGCACACAATGGAGATACAACAAGGTTGTCAAAGCACAGGGATGTCCTTTGTTCCTCGCCCCACTGAAATCAGAAAGCAACAGCAAACAGCGCGCAACAGGCCGCAATGCAATTCGCTGACTTATCTTGAAAGCAATTAGTCGTGAAGCCCATTGACAAAAGCGCGTGGAAGTTAGCATCTCTCCCCAACCCTCCTTTACTTTCCAAAGCTGCAGGTGTGTCAGTGTTCCTTTGGAGAATTGCAAAATGCACCCTGTTCACTCTGTGAACATGTCAGATTTCTGATCTTGTGTGATTCTCTGCACTTTGTGTCTGGCTAGCATGGCAATCTCCCGTCTGCTTTACGTGTGTATAAAAAAAGAAGACATGCTACAAAGCAATTTGAAACGAGACAGGGCTTGTGCGCCCGCTGAGACCTACGACAGGGATTTAGGGTACACATCTGACTTTAGTGCCATGTTGGCATTCAAGGTTCTCATTACTATTAGATGGTCACTATATTTCCTGTTCATGGTACCCACGCGCCCTCATGCAGCCCAATCACGCTTTCGTACACTACTATAAAAAAAGGGGGAGCCACTTTCCTCCTGAATTTTAAGGGGCACGTGTCCAAACCTTTGGACTTCTATGCGGCTCCACTTGCGACAGTACCATGATGAACTGCCTGGAACATGGTTTCATTCACAGAGTAAATCCTTTTTGTGCCTCCCTTCACTGCTTTTGTCTCAACATCTTTTTTTTGCGGGGACACAGAGACCCTGATTGACAAATATGCTTTAAATGGGACTTTCCCATGTTGTTAAACCATGTGTGTAAATCAGGCCCAGGGAGAGTTGTCGAGGGGAGCACAGAGGGAGAGATGATGAGTGACTGCGACCTATGGACCTAAAATGTTAGTGGAAGGTTGTGGTGGCACAATAATAAGCCACTAGGCTGCAGGCAGAGTTGTTTGTCACTAAGATGAGGCCAGTGAGATGATATTATGGAATATTAGCACACCTGTTAGGTAGTTTATATATTATATCTACACATCTAAGCTGCCAGTTTGATGAAATCCCTTATTCCATGAAGTGTGCAACAATAACATCCTAGAAATAATATGCACATGCAGAAAATTGCAACATTGGAGTGAGCTTCACAAGAAGTGTATTTATTTATTTATTTATTTGGAAATGTTTATAGAGCACCCAACCCGAAGGCAAGTTTAGAGTGACTTTTATCATCTATGTTTGCTTTGGTTTAATAGGACAGGTACTCTTATGTTAACAGGTTGTTATACTGTGCTGCCAATTCGCCATCATGGCAGTTTCAAAGCGCCTAGGCTACGCCGTGGAGGGGCGTACTGCCATCGCCAGACATGCCCAGACGTCTGTCCACCGGAGGAACGAAAAGGAGCAAGCAGAATGAATACAAGACATTAAAATGATCCATTTAGTAAAAAAGTATTTCTAGTAAATTGAATACTGTGGACTCCTATCTGTTAGCCTGTAGTAAAAAGCAAACAGAGTGTACATCGTTTCCGTTATTCCGTGGCCGAGGTCTAACTAAAGTCATTGATTTGTTTTGAAACTGCAGACTTTGAAATCATTTTCTGCTGCACTAGTGAAGGTTTTATAACTGTACTGCGCAGATCACAATGTAAAATGGCAAGCCCATTGTTCATCACTCTGTGCTCGTTTACATTTCATGTGAAGGTTGGATGATGATTAAACAAAGGGGATTATATAAATGTCAATATTGCACTGACATCCACAGATTACCTGTTATTTATCTTTTTCATCACAGGTGAAACATACCTAGGCTTCACAATGGTTGCCATCCCTTATTCAGGAGAATGCCCTGCAAGTGAGTAACCTAACGTGATATTAATACGTTGATACACCAATGGACTAGGCGATCAGGTGACGAGAGCATGTGTCAGCACTTCTGGATTGTGGCTTCACTTTCTGTCTCTAACATCACTTCCTGCGGCATCTTGGATTGATGATATCACTTCCTGTGGCCATCTTGGATAAGTGACATCACTTCTAGTGGCCATCTTGGATTGGCAAACTCTCCAGCGGACTCCTTTGGGAACACAAATCATTAAGTAATCGCCTCATCCCAGCAACACCAGGGCCAAAATCTGAGATGCTAACCGCTGATGGACTAGGCGATCAGATGATGAGAGTGTGTGTCGGCACTTCTGAACTCCCTAGGGGCGTCCCAGTTATGGGAGGTACAGGGAAGGGTGAAGACCAGCCATTAACCAGCCCCTTTGCCTCTTCGCCTATGAGCCTTTGCTTTTGCCTTCCTACCTTCTGCAACTGTGAGTACCTCTAGCTTGCTAATTACTCTGCTGTCTCTACACACTCCGGTACACACCTATAATGCATTCACTCCTGCTACTCCAACTCACCTCTGCTAACGCTTTCTCCAATCATGCTACAACTTCGTCCATTCCTATCCCTATTATAAAACCCACATCTCGAAACTCCCCCTACTCCATCTGTCTTACACCTACTTCCAACAAATAGAGGCGGTGAGCTAACATGCCTCCCCTAACACCTTTCCACCTTGCCTCTCTTCCTCTGAGACTGAACTTCTCTACTTGTCCTTACCACATCAAATGATCATTGCATGCTGGAATGCTCAGTCAGTATGCAACAAAACATCCTTTATCACTGACTACGTTCATGCTAGCTCTCCTCCCCTAGTCCTCCTTGCTATCGCTGCTGAAATCTGGATTTCTCCACCTGACACTGTGGTGGTCCCACACAACTCCAAACTATCCTTCATTCACTCTCCTTCTCTGACTGGCAGAGATGGAGATATCTCTTCCAGCCTCAACGCCTCACAAATCTTCAAAGCCACGTCCTCTCCTACCTCTTTTGAATTCATCATCTCTATTATTGCTCTGTGTCTCTTGGTTCACATCATCTCCATCTATCCCCCCCTGATGGTCCTTTGATGACTCGGGCAACTCCTTGATTCTCTTTCCACTAAACACCACCTCATTCTCTTAGGTGACTTTAATCTTCCCTCTCCAACCACTTCTCAGAAAACTGAACTTCGGTCTTTTCTTAGTGGCCACCTCTCCATGCTATCCAGAAGCCACCTACACACACCCCCTGTGACTCTTTGGGTCTCTTAGTCACCGCCACCTCTCTCTCAGCCACTAATACTACTGTTACACCATCCATATCTGATCACTACATTGTTTTCACCACCATCTCCTTTCCGCCCTTTGACCTCTCCTCACCAATTGTTTCAACTATTGCTAAAAGGACATTTAAACCATCTGCCATGGCCTACAGCTCTCACTCTCCTCCTTCACACCTGATACCTCTCCCACTAACATGGACTTCTCCAGCTTTCAATACCTACTATATCACCAATTCTCCTCTCACTTCCCACTGCCAACTTTCACCTCTAAGTCTCAACATCCTCACCCATGGGTCACCCCACTCATGCACTCACTCCGCACAGACATGTGTCTGCTGCTGGGCAAATGGAGGCGACCCCACTCGCATGAGGACGTGCAATTCTATCTCTCCGCCCTGAAAACTCTAAAGTCCTCTCTTGAAAGAATGAATAGGGAATTCTGCACTCTGCCTACTCTACCATCCTCCTCTGTCTCTATCTCCCACTGTAGTCACACTAATACTGGAGAAGACCTATCTCTACTCATGAAGGCTAACCCCTCTTGTGCCCCATCAGACCCTTTTGCTCCTCAGCAAATGGGGATGGGGGGATGGGGGAGGGTGGAGAAGAACAATGGGGGCACAGAGGGTAAAACCCCCCGAATAGTAAAAGAAAAGAAAAGAACATTTTAAAGGTATCAAGAGGAAAATATTTTGAAAATGCTGTTTTTATGATCAAAAGAAAATCAGGCATTGTAAATCGGTCTTTTTCTCTTGAGACCTTTAAAATGAGATCTATGCACGTAGAACCGCCTTGTCAATTCTCTGTCTCCTGGATCAACAACACCTCTCAACTCACTCTTCTAACTGTTGGGGTTCCACAAGGCTCTGTCTTAGGCCCTCTCCTCTTTACACTCTACACCTCTGCTCTTAGGGCACTCATTTCAGCCTTTGAGTTCTTGTACCCACTCTTTGCGGACAACACCCAAATCCTCTTCTCTTTTCCTGAACTGTCCTCTTAACTCACTATAAAAATGTCGAACTGTCTCTCTGCCATTAAATAGTGGATGGCTTTGCACTCTCTGATCTTATACTCTACCAAAACAGAGGTGCTCTTCTTCCCTTCCAAATACTCTCTCTCATCTCTTCCCCTGCCTATCAACTTCCCACGCGGCACCGCCTTACTCTTCTTCAGCTAGAAACCTCAGCGTCATCTATGGCCCTTCCCACACCTTCTCTACTTTCATCTCCAAAACCGAAATAGCAGCTCGCCTCAACCTCCGGAATATTAGGAAAAACGGGCACCTCCTTCCTTTCAACACCACCAAGCATCTCTTAACCGCTCCTGTTTTCCCTAAAACAGGGCCAGATTTAAAAGTCTTCTCCTAGTTCACAAATCTATACATGGTAAGGCACCACTGTATTTATCCTCCTCTATCCAACTCTAAAAGTCTTCTCCTAATCTCCTCTCTGACTCCCGACTACCCTTGTGGCACCTCACCCTCCCTGTGCTTACTCTCACTTTCGCTCTGTCTCTCTTCTTGCTTCACTTGATGGAATTCTCTTCCCCGGACATCAGAGAAACAGTCCACATAGAATTGTTCTAAGCCAAACTAAAAGTCTACCTCCTCGCCTTTGAGTTACCCTCTTAACCTAACTCTCATATGCCTGCTACCTAACATTTTTCTCTCACCTCTACCCTGCCTCTGTCCATCACTTTCTCTGCCTCAACTCGCGCACTTCATCCATCATGGTCACATCCCAAGCACAGCTGCCCGTGCTGCCTGTCTGCACCTCAGGGACGGCCTTAGGGGCAGCAGTGGCCTGGGCGAATTGGCACCCTCCCTCCGTGTCCCCATCATGCCCATGGTCAACAGGGGGTGGGGTGGGGCAGGGCCAGGATGTGCCATTCATTCTTTTTTTTCATCCTCCTCCCTTGGGCGAGGAGGTAATGATATGAGCAGGGTGCATCGGTACCCTATTGTTATAATATGCGCTCCACCGCTGCAGGCGCATTTAATAACAATGGGGTGCCTTCCACACCTTCTGCCACTAAGCCAGCTCGGGGTAGCCCTTGAAAGACTCCCCCGAGCTGGCGCGGGGGAGGGGGGCTAATGGCGCCCTTTTGTCATCAAAAGCGCTCGCGGCGGAGGGGTGCATTTAATAACAATAGGGTGCTGACAACAGCACCCTATTGTTATGAAATGCGCCCACCACCGTGGGTGCATTTAATAGCAAAAGCCTGCCTGCCGCGCCTTCTCCCACTACGCCAGCTCGGGGGAGCCTTAAAAGGCTCCCCCGAGCTGCCGTGGCGGGGGCAGATGGCGCCCTGGGGGGCATGGTGCCCTGGGCGGTCGCCTGGCTCGCCCCCCTATTAAGCTGGCTCTACTGCACCTAAACATGTTCAATGTTGGCTGTCCTTAATCTTTGAAGTTTCAACCATGTTTTGTCTCCCAGTGACGCTCCCATTTGCTCCCCTCCACAAACTGGTCACAGTGTCACTCGAACTCACCCCATTTTACGTTCTTTAGTGATCAAAAGAGCACTGTTCCTCCCTGTTTATTAAATAAATAAATACATAACATATCCATAGCAATAGGGAATCTGGGGTTATGATTGAGTTGGATTCCCCAGAGGAAAAACACCTTTTCTGTTGCTTATAACTTTAGCGCCATTTATCAATCTGCACAAAATCATCACAATGAAATAAACATCCAACTAAATTTATTGGAACATTTTCGTGCAGTTCCAAGCGACGAAATGGGGATGGCGAGGTTGGTCTCAAAACTTGCATTTGCCATGCAATTACTCGTAGAGAAAACTTTTCCTCACCTACAGAAAAACCGCGGGACAGCTTTGCACCAAACTGTCAAGGGAAGCTACCACGTGGGCCTGTAAACGTGCTTTTTCATGTTTAGTAAAAGCAACTCCAGCTTTTAAAAAAAAATCACTAAAAAGTGGATCAAATCATGTTAGAAATATCACATATTGGCTACTGTGCTTAAATGCAGAGCCTGGCGGCCATTTTGAGAGCTGGTGATTGGTCCTCAGGTCTGCACAGTTTAGTAAAGGGGAACGAGATGGCCGAGTTGAATGGCAGCCATGCTATTTTGTATGGCCCTCCAGTGAGACCCGCTATTGTCCTGCGGACTATGCGCTGAAAATGTGTTGAAAAACAGCAGATTGCAGCTCTCTAGGACACCCCAACCCTAGGCAAGATCAAGTCAGGACATGGGGAAGGGGTACAATGTGCTTCCAAAAAACAAACACAAAATACAGTTTTTTTCAGAGCTCCCAGACCATCTCCCATGATAGCTCTCTACAACCTTGGCCACTAGACAAAACATCACAAATGTTTTCTAAAAACATTAGGGCTGGATGTATATTTTTGTGTGGAAAGTATTGTCAAATAGGGACCAAAGTTATTACCATTTCAAAAAAGTGTACTTCCTGTCTGGAGTGCAGGTTATCCATTACTGCAGAGCTGCTGTCTCCACAAGCCATTCCCAGTGGCCTATAGGGCAGAGTTCAGGTTTCCACAGCACCCAGGGCACGGCAAAATGCCATGCCCCAGCACTATTTGACCTCGGTGCCCCCACTGGCTATGCCCAGCAGACACTGCTGCAATGTCCACTGCCGAGGGCACTATACACATGCCAATCAATGCTAGATAGGCATGACCATAGGTCATGCCACTGGGCATTCTTGGTATATTGATGTAAAGTCATGTAATTTGTCATTTTTGTAGTGCCTTTATCCCATTGATATGGCCTCAAAGCGCTTTAGGTGAACGTCCTCACGGGACCGTAGTCCAAGGTTTGGGAAAATAGATCAGAGGAGTTTAGAATGAGTGTGTACCTTTTAGTCAAAACAAATCTGGGTAGTGGTGGCCAGGTCCCTATTAGCTACCCATATCATGCTGGCAAGTGGATGGGTGCTTTGAAGTTCACAAAAGAGTGTGCAAGAGTAGTAGACTCGTTCTGTGTCCACCTAAAGCCCATTTATGTTGTGGGGAATAGCTGCATTGTAATGCCAGAGGTGTTGTGCGATATGTCGTTGGGCGTGGTGTATGGTTGCCGATGTGTGCGGGTGTATGGCCTAGCCTTTGGCTATCTTCCATAAGCATGAAGTGTGATACGTGCCTGTGTGCTCTGGTTTTGTAGTTGTGGCATGGACTCCCTCCTGTGTTCTGCTGGAGATTATTAGATTATACTTACCGTCGTTCGGTGATTACGTGGAGGTTCTTTCTTGCCCTGGGCTATCTGAAGTGTGTGACTAGATCAACAGGCCACGGTTATTCACAGTGGTAGGGGGAATAGCCATGTCTTGATGGCCCCCCAGAAGGACAAGTGGTCCTTTATGTGTCGGATGTTAAGCAGCATTGAATTCCGGATAGTGGGGGCGTGGACGGAGAAGGCAGATCCTCCTATTCCAGTCTATTTGAAGGTGGGGATCACAAGGAGGAGTGCAGTGCCTGAACACAGGTTTCTGTTGAGTTGGTAGCAGGTGAATTTCTGTTGAAGTCATTCTGGACCTGACTTGTGCAGGGCATGGTGAGTGATGCACATGGCTTTGAAAGCGCCCGTCGTCCGACCAGGAGCCAGTGGAGGACACTGAGGGTGGGGGTGATGTTCTCTCTGGGGCCGAGGGCAAGGAGCAGGGTAGATGCAGAGTTCTGTACTCCTTGGAGCTTTCTGAGTTGGTAACAAATTCTTTTGGTACGAGTATCTGAAAATTCTCAAAAACGTTTATGGTGTTTGATGAAGAAAGGTGACACAAAACGGCTTTGGAACACAGACCATGTATTAAAAGTGAAAGTAAGATCAGACTAACTATGAATGTCGATGGAGTAGTCATGTTCACTTCTGACCCGACCAGTGAATAACTCCACAGATAAGGATGCTACAAAATGCAGTTTAATCTCTATATATCTATGGTAGCAACATCTCACATTATTATTTGGAATAATCCCATTTACGCCAGTATTCTACTCCTGAAAGAACACTCCATCGCTGTAACGACATATTGAGAGACCACCCTTGGTCTCACATGGGGAATTCCGAGGCGTGGCCTGGCAGCACCCAATGTAGATGTGCCTGCTGTAGGCTTTGTCGCTCAGCACCATATATCTCCTAATGTGGCATATATTATCAATGTAAACCTCACCTACGCTTTCTACAGCAACCCAAGGCTGTGGTGATATATAGATGAGGCTTGAATAAATCGAAACCTACTTTCCAGAGACGAGACCCAGTGAGGCCGATCTAGGGACTGCAGAAGATGGTGGCACTCGCCGCGACCCGATCTGAACCCGACAGTCAGGTAGAGAATTAGTGGCACGGGACTGATGGAAGGTCGGCAGTTGACCCTGGGGGGCCGAGAGCTCTCTGGCACCCTGCGGGCAGTGTTCTTCATCCAAATGGACCGTGGATAAAAGCTGCGGCTTGGAGCCCGCTGGGACACAGGCTAGAGAGAGGTGAGGTCAAAGCAAAGGGCCTGATTGCCACAGCACCGGGATGCCAGGAACCGGCAAGAAGGAGTGCACCAATCTGCAACCCGGCTGCACATACTGGCTGAAGTGGGTCAGAGGGAGGTGTGGGGTGCCCTGCCAAGGTAAGCACGCTGTTCCCTCTGGCTGGAGTGCCTGTAGCGATGACCGGAGAAGATCTCTTAATGTATTCGGCGGAGTGAGCCGCGATGCGCAGACCCACCAGAGGATCCATAGGACCAGCAAGTCGGTACTCATTAGACGTAGGGAAGGCCCCTTATTATCACAACAGAGGGCAGTGAACACCCAGAGCTTTCCCCAGGTTGCAGGCAGAGAGGCATATATAGCCTAACACAGAGACTAGGGTCCTTAGAGACAGCTCCAAACCTCAACTCCTACTGGTCCCACTTTAATATACACAGGCCAGACCCGGCAAGAGCAAATGAGCAACTGAACCCTTTTTGTATCCACTAGCCGGGGCCTGTGAATATATTAGGTATATGGACTCAGCACATCTGCACCTTGAGGGAAATGGTGCGCCTAGCCCCACGAGAGCACAAGCACACAGGCTGAGTCCACTAATTGGTGAATTGGCAGTCTTAAATGACCTGGTCGGCCAGCATATGCTTGAGAGATCATCTGACCAAACTGCAATGCCCAAACCTGGGGCAAAACCCAAATCGGTGGATATTCAATCCCTGCTGGGCATGCAGGACAAGGATAGACATGCCCAGGAAATTGGAGCAGAGGTCCATTCACCACCGCCCATGGCGGTCCACCTAGATCCCGCAATTACAAAGCAAGACCTACTGGACATGCTCTCTACTCTGAAACAGGACCTTGCAGTGGAGATAAAATCCATGAAAGAGACTCTGTTCAAGTCTTTTGCGGGCATGAATTCACACTTGCTGGGGTTAGAGTCCTGAATAAGCTACATGGAAAATACTGTATGTGAGCTGGCACACAACCAGGCTGAGCTTACAAACAGGGTAGTGGGAATCGAGGAGCAGCTGGAGATGATATGGGCCGAAGAAGAGGATCTGGAAAACAGATCGAGAAGAAACAACATTTGTATATGTGGAATCCCCCGGCCGGTACAAGACCAGGAGCTAGCAGAGTATGTCAGGACCTATTTCGTTCTTTGTTAGACCCCTCAGATGGCGCAAAATTGGAATTGGACAGAATGCATTGGCTATACTCCTCGGCCGAGCAATGCCACAACCTGCTACGTGATGTGCTCTCAAGAAAACACTACTTCCAATTAAAATAAAGAATTATGCTGGCAGTGAGGAAGAAGGAACCCATAGAGTTTCATGGGATGAAATTATCTATATACCAAGACCTCGCACCTCAGACACTTGCATATCACAGGAAGCTGCATGTTGTCACAGCCTGGCTTCAATCCCGCAACATAAAATACCACTGGGGCTTCCAACGGATGGGATCGGAGTGGTGACGCTTGAAGGTCCCAGAGCTCGAGACAAATCCGGCCCAGGAGGAGGCAAAACTCAATGAAAACGCCCTAGAAGAATAGGCTGGGCTTTCTGGTAACACTTCGGCCGATAGACACAGCCTACTAGCGGCCATTGCAATGGATTCTAATCCACAGTTATCTTCACTTGTTCCCAGTTGATGTTAACTTTCTAGGCTCTTACTTTTCACAGGGGTGTGATATTAAATTGGTCAGGATGTGATAAGGGGGAAGGAAGAGAAGAATTGGAGATGGGGTGATGCGAAGGAAGTGCGCCCGTACATCATTCCTTACACAAACGTCCGACTGCACCTCCTCAGAGGTATTCTGCTTTTCCTCTCCTTCCCCCAGAAGCTCATGGTATCCCAAGCTCTGATTCTCTCTAGCTAGGACTATTGTAACAGCCTCTTTCTAAATCTACCTGCCTCTACTCTCAGCCCTCTACAACTTATCCAGAACAGGACTGTGAGACGTGTCCTTGGCCTCAAGCTCTGGGATCATATCTCCCCAGCTTTGAAATCTCTGCATTGGCTCCCAGTGGATGCAAGGATTAAATTCAAAACCCTCTGCATTGTCCACAAGGCTTTCTGGGGCCTGGGTCCAAAATACCTTCAGCTATCCCTCCGCAAATACTTCCCCTCTCGAGCTCTTCGCTCCTCTACCTCTAACTCCCTCAGGGTCAGTCGTTTTTCAAAGAAACAAGCTGGGGGTAGATCTCTATCTTCGGCTGGGGCCTCCCTCTGGAACAGCCTCCATGCCACTCTAAAACTTGAGGAGAACCATCTCCGGTTCCGTGAGCACCTCAAAACCTTCCTCTTTGCTACTGCCTTCGCACCCCTTCTCCCCTGCTGATCTGCTCTCTTGGCACTGTGCACCTGGCCACCCTCTGTCCTCTGGGCCCAGGTACCCGCTCACCCTGCCACCTTCCTGCACTGCCTCCTGGCCACCCCTTGCACTGGGGACTGTATCTGTACCCATACAGCCCCCCCATTTT
This sequence comes from Ambystoma mexicanum, assembly GCF_040938575.1. Lineage (NCBI taxonomy): Eukaryota > Metazoa > Chordata > Amphibia > Caudata > Ambystomatidae > Ambystoma > Ambystoma mexicanum. The sequence continues at coordinate 155,273,887 of NC_090929.1, read as the reverse complement.
TCTTCTTTTTCTGCACTTATTCAGACTTACCCAGTCTGCCGCCTTAAACATAGCACTTGCCACTTGCTGGCTGCACTACCATAGTTTGCCTCAATTTTCTATTTATTTTATTTATCTGCACTCCTCGGCTTCTGCACTTTCCACTCTCCCCCGACCATGCACTTTTTCCCTTTTCCCTTTCCCATGCACTTGCGCGTTCTCAATGTCACTGGGCCTAGTAAGATCGTTTTTATGTTGTGCTTTGTTCTCCCTTGTTCCCCTCCCTTGCCTAGTCGCGCTCTGAAACACTTGTGTACGAGCGCGATACAAATAAAATATCATATCATATCATACATATGTCTGTTGAATTGCATATGATGATTTTTTATTATGCTATTTGCTTTGTGTTTTTTTTGTTGGTATTTTCCTCATCACACGAGTACGCATGACTACCAAGACCAAGAGAGATATTCTAGATGCAGGTCCCATGGCTTTCACAGTGGCCTGCCTTAGAATGTTTTGGCCTGAAGGGATATATGCTGGCATGCCCTGACCTTCCTTGCCTGACCCTGAATGTACAGGGTCTTATCTCGCCAGTAAAATGCAAAGCTCTGCTGCATGGATTGTCCATTCTGGAAGCAGCCTTAGTCTTTTTACAAGAGACCCATCTGCTGGAGGTGGATGAAGCACGCCTCTGTAAATATCCCAGGGCGTATCTTGCCACCAGTGGCTTCAAAAAACAGGGTGTCGCCATTATGGTCTGTAAGGGCTTGCCTTTGAGGGTACTGAAGGTGATGCGGGATGAAGAAGGGAGATACTTGGTGTTCATAAACCGCATGGCTAAACGCAAGATCACGCTTTCCACAATTTATGGCCCTAATGAAAAACAGGAGGCGTTCATTGCAAACTTTTCAGAATTATTAGCTGAATCTGCAGAGGAGGAAATCATCCTGGGGGCGGGGACTTTAATTGTGTCATTGACCCAACTGTGGATGAATCACTAGCCCCTACCTGCAATGATAAGCAGAATTATATCACCATGACAACAGGGAGCATTCGTTAGCAGAGGCATGGAGGTTCTTTCACCCATGGGAACAAGATTACACCATCTTTTCCGCAGTTCATAAAGGATTCTCTAGGCTGGATATGTTTCTTGTCTCCAATAACCTCATCCCAGCAGTGCGGGAGGTGACCATTCAACCGAGGGCCGTTTCAGATCATGCCCCCCTGCTTAAACCTACGCTAGAGTGCCCCTGGCCGCCCAACCTCCTATGCCCCCTTGGAGGCTTAATGACGCCATGTTAACGGATGTGGTTTTAAAATCTCATTTATCAGAAGTCATCACAAACTACTTCCGAGTTAATGACACGGGGTGCTTCAGTTTCAGACAGTGTGGGATGCAGGGAAAGCAGTAATTTGAGAAGGTATTATTGAACAAGGGGTAGCCTGGGGCAGGTCTCAAAAGCTTCACCAGGCCAGGTTGGAGGAGGTGGTCTGGAAAAGGCAGAAGGAACATAGTGAGAAAGACAACCGACGCACCCTCTGAGACCTCCAGATGGCTAAACAGGCTCTACTGACAGGGAAGGCGGCCCAATCAATACTGTAAACAAAACAATATTTCTATTCCTAAGGTAACAAAGCCAACAAACCACTAGCGGCTAAGTTGAAGAAGGTAGCTATCTGCAACTACATTGAGGCCCTGAGAGACGAGGGTGGGAAACGAGAGATCACAGAGGCAGGGAAGCTGCAGATTATGGAGGATCTTTTCCGGAGAGTATCGACCCCACACCAAGAGAACCAAACCACCATTCAAGAATGTAATGACCAGTCACATCTGCCCCAAATCTCAGAAGAGATGAGCGAGCCCCTGGAGGTGGTTACAGGACCTAGCCCAGGCAATTCGGTCTCTCCCGGAAGGCAAAACTCCTGGCCCAGATGGTTTCACAAATACATTTTATAAAACGTTTGCTGACATCCTGGTCCCGCATCTCACCAAGATGTTTACTCCCTACTAGAAGCAGGGAAGGTATCTGACTTCATGGCTGAATCAGAAACTATCCAAATCCTAAGACCGGGGGGAAATCCTGAGGAATGTACTTCATACCTTTCCATAGCCTTCTAAAACATTAACGCCAACAGTACAGTAAAATCTTAGCAGCCAGACTGGGAGAGGACCTACCAAGTATCATGAATAATGATCAAACCGGCTTTATTAAAAACAGGGGATCCCAAGATAACATCTGACAGGTTCTGGATCTGGTTGCTCTGGCCCCCTGAATCCCGAGTGGACTGTTGCTCCTTTCTCTGGACACACACCGGGCCTCTGACAGCATGTCTTGGATTACTTAGCAGCTCTTCTGGCTGCCTATGGATTTGGCCCTGCTTTCATTGGGCTGATCATGGCGAACTTCCAAATTCCGTCAACTAGAATCAAAGTTAATAAACGTAGATACTCACGCCTCCCCCTTGGGGCCTTGCAGCAATAGACAAGGTTGTCCCCTTCCCCCTTCCCCCTTAGTATTTGCATTAGCAATGGAGGCTCTAGCACAGAGGATACGCTCGCACCCCCACATTGCAGGGTTATCATATGGGGGGATTACACATAAAGTGGCATTATATGCCGACAATATTATCTGCTTCCTTCAGGAGCCACTATTTTTCCTACCAGTGCTTATAGACCTACTGGAACAATTTGCCTTGATATCAGGCTTCCACGTCAATCATGAGAACTCCATAGGATTGACGATAACTGAGCTCCCTGATGTTCTCCATACTGTGAGAACAGCTTTCCCTTTGAGATGGGCAGACCGAGAGCTCACATACCTAGGGGTCCGTATTACGAATACATACACCTCCATCCTGCGAGCCAATATCCCTGCCTTATGGAAAGAGGCCAAGGACATGCTACAAAGTTGGGAGATGCAGGAAATCTCATGGCTAGGCCGAATCAGTGCGGTTAAGATGACCTTAAAGCCGAGGCGCCTCTACATCTTTCAGGCCTTGCTGATCATCATCCCAGAGCAAGACTTCCTAAAACTGCAGAAAGTAGTAGGGTGCTTTATTTGGGTTTCGACCTCCCAGGATTCCCCGAAAGCTTCTTCTCCATTGTAAGGGCCTGGGAGGAATTGGACTCCCATCCACCCGGCGCTACTTTCGGGCGTCACACATCGCCCGATGCTAGACTAAGCTTCGGAGGAAAGGCTACCGAAAAGGAAGGCTTTGGAACAAAATGGGTTCTCCCCCCCCCCAGCTCACCTCCCATTCCTTCCCAAAAGGATAAGAAACTCCCAGCAGGGCTCCTGGAAACCACTTGCTCCCCTCTGTGCCACTGGGATAGAGCGTGCTCCCAGCTTGGGTTTAAATCAGGGTCAGGCCTCTCTCTCCGGTTTTACACAACGCAGAGTTTTTTCCAGGTATGGGAGGTAGGAGATTTGCTGAATGGGAATCAGAAGGGATCCTGCGGCTGAGAGACCTACATAGGGGTGGGATATGTGAAGGCATCATAAAGTAAGACACAGATAACAGATTCACTTTTCTAAAATACAATGCTTTATTTGTGTATGTCAGGATGGAATAAGGACTAACTTGCCCTATGCTAAGGTGAGAGTTCCCTACCTAAGGAAACTAAGGATAGTCTGGGTCATTAAGTTCAACTCCAAAGTCAGTCTGTGCCCCAAACCTATACTTGCCCTCACAACTAAAGGTATACAATGTGTAGGGATGTCAGCAACCGAAGAAACAGTGTCCAGAGTAAAGTTCCGAGCTTCTTTCAGATTCCCCTTCCCCAAGTTCAACACAGCTCCACATAAATACCATGAGGTTCCCCTCCCCAAGTTCAACACGGTTCACAGAGTCTTGGGGATTCCTTCCCCAAGAAGGCAGCTCCTCTAGCTTGAAATTCACAGTAAATTCAACCTTCTCAGCTTTCAATAATGGTTCCAAATTCACTTTGTAACCTTTCAGGCTTTTGAACAATGCACATAGCTTGCTTTTTTCTTTAATCACTGTGTGTTGTGGTTAGGCACACAGTTCACTTTGTGGTGTTTATTCCTTGTCACCACCTTGCTCTCACACTATCCAGTAGAGCTTATCATTTGCGTTTCACTTGTTTCACAAGCTCTCATTACTGGCTTTCACTTGGCTCATACTTTCACATTGTCCATCAATGGTTATTACTTTCTTTTCATTGTATTCATAAAGGCAGCTCACTTTATTTTCACTTGTGTGGTATTTTGCATATACTTTGCATATCTTTTTCTTAGTTCGGTTTTAAATAACTCATAAAGTACTTTGCAGCTTGTTCGGTATTCAATATGCTTCTAGTTGGTCTCCAGACCCATTCATTACAAGTTTTCATTCGAGCGGCATCTTGCTCTGACCAAATCTAGCCCCTAGAGTACCCCGACATGAGTGTTCCCTCTCTGTCACTCACCGGTCCGCGACCGCTCCCCCGGGTGCCTCTGGTTTCTACAATGGCTTTCTCTCGTTCCCCCTTCACTAATCCGGAGCTCCGGCGAGCAGCGCTCATCTCTTCCGAAACCAGCTGCTAAGGTCTGTGACGTCCAGGAGTCTTCTGTGTCCCACAGCTCCAGCTGTGGACACATGGCACAGGGTTCTACAAGGCTCTCGACCCTCTGGCGTCCCGTTCTGGCAGAGGCTGTTACCTGCCCTCAAGAAGAGATCAAAGAAGAGGCCCGTTCCTCCAGGCTCCTGTCCTATCATTTGGCAGTCTCCACCTGGCTGACCAGAATACACATCACCATTAACAGCAGAGTTGACTCAGAGGAGGTGACACATGTGCAATATCAACTGGGATGTGGTGGCCATGATCATAAGTAGTGCCATGCACCATGCCTAAACTCAGGCGCAGCTTTATTTTAGAACTTACCCTGCCACCATGAGTTACCTATGATCATCGTAGTTTTGGTGTAGGGGGCATATCTTAAATGCCGTCCCTGCACTGCAGAGACTTGACTGGTGCTGCAGCTGTCAAGGGGGAATCTTGTGACCTTTGAACCTGCTCTACGCCATGGGTAGAGCAGACGCTGCAGATCAGGCTATTGATGCAGCAGGGCACAAGTACACAGTATGCTTTTTGGCACAGAGTTTATAAAAGGGGAATCTGATCACCAGATTATCCTTTCAGAGAGGGAATTACCTGCATCATTTCATTATTGAATTAAAAAAAATCCCGGCCCATGCAACATTTCAAGAAGGCCATTCCTCACACACACACCCAACCCTCAGCAAAAAAGGTTGAGAGTCACCCTTTTAAGGGTCTGGCTCTTCCACCTGCAAAAAGTACAAACCGAGGCCATCTGCATAGGAGTGCTGCGACCCAGGTTTGTGTTGGATGTCCCTGTCCAATCCCTGTAGGCTTATGGCCCAAGGCAGTCACTTGGGATTCTCTCCCTAGATGGCTATAAGCCACCTAAGAGGTCTGTGGTTTCTTTGGACAGTAAAGTGAGACCCACAAATGTAGGGCTTCTGCTTGAGTATCACCCAAACTACCACAAATGCCTCCTTCTCAATGGTGGCCCAGTTGCGCTCTCGCTTAGTCACGCGCCTACTCAGGTACGCACAAGGTTGTTCTACCCCTTCAGAGTTCAGTTAAGCTAGCACTGCACCATTGCAAAATTCACAAGTGTCTTTCTGTATGATAAACTTTTGCCCAAAATCCAGGATCTTTAGATCTGGGGCCTGGCACATGTCACCCTTAAAGCTTTGGAAGGATCACTGGCAGGAAAGGTTCTATGTGATCTTTTTGCAGCATCGTCATTGATGTCAAATTGTTTAGGGAGAGTGTGAGGGTCCCATACCCCTTAATAAAAGGGCGTTAATAACCTGTGAGACCTATAATGTCATTTGGATTGGGACTTCTCTACCGCCTAGAGTCAAGTTAGGGACTTTCTAGGACTTTCTCCTTAGGGGCGTTTCCAAGCCACCTATCATGGCTTTAAAGGTCTTGGTGAACCACTCAAAGCCTTGTGGTCTCAGGGTGAAAGACTGTGGAGAATTTATAGGTTACTCCACAATCATCCCATAATTGGCCTTCATATACGCCTATATCAAGTTGGATCCTTTGTCAGAAATTACTTCCTTAGGGAACCCTGCATGAGAGACTATGCCATTGAGGGCCTTTGCCACCACAGGGGCTTTTATGCTGCCCGGAGTTACAGCCTCATCGTACCGGGTGGTGTGATCCACCTTGGCCAAAATGTACCGGTTTACAGAGGAGGTTTGGGGATACAAAGGATCCACAATGTCCATACCTATCCTTTCAAAAGGCCCCCCATCCACGAGCAGTGGAATTATGGGGGCCTTAGTGGCTCCACCAGCATTGCCAGATGTGGTGTGGCAGCACCAGACAAATTCCTTGATCTTTGACACCATCTGGGGCCAGTAGAATTGGGCAGACAGTCTGTCAGTTGTCTTTGTGATTCCTAGATGACCTGCCAACGGAATGTCATGTGCCAAGTCCAAAAGGAACTCTCCGTAGTACAGAGGGACCATCAAGTACTGGCTGGCCCCTACTTCAGAGTTCTAGGGCTCACTGTGCAGGAAACTATTCTCCCAGTACACCCTGAACATCCCTGGGGCTTCCCCCTGCGCCTGATTCTCTGCCTGCTCACCCAGATATGCCAAAGTCGGACAGCCGCGATGTGCCTGACAAAAATCAGCCTGAGTCGGGCCCCCAGCTAAGGACAAGTCACTTCTCTCAGGGAGGCCCTTGAGGGTTGAAACTATGTTGTCCTCCACAGCAGGTGCTGGTTCTACACCAGTAGGCAACCCAGAGGTCACTGAGTCTGATGCTTCTACAGCAGGCTCCTCACTGGCCACTAGACCCTCTCGGCAGGAGCAGGTGTCTCTGTGGACTTCGGGATCTTGACTGGGTAGTACCAGCAGAACCTGTCTGTCACCAACATCAGTCGCAAGAGCCCCTGGACCCATGACCACGAGGGCTGCTTCCCAAGCTGCTTCCTTAGCCCTAGATCGTGTGATTGCGGCAATGATTCTGGCTTCAGGTTTATCATACCCTAACAAACAGTGTACAGGAATGGCATCTTTTACAGCGACAAAGAGCTGTGAGGTTTCTACCCTCCAACTGAACTCTACGATAGGCAGTGGGCATTGGGTGAAACCATATAATCCCCTAATTAGCTTGGGAGATCCGGGGTTGATCTAGTCATTGCACACCCACCGTCACCAGACAATGGTGATACACACAGCAGTATCACTAAGTGCTGTGGCTCTGTTCCCATTTATGAATATGAGAACCAAGAAGATCTTTGTATTAGCAGGAACCGGGGTCTCTTGGGAGACAGAGGACCTTTCCCGCTTAGTGATACAAGGGTGCATTCAAGCAGCCCCTGGCCAAGTGGGAATTCACCATCTACAATGCCCACATTCACACACTCTTCTTCCTCCTCCTCTATGAGTGTGATATGATATGAAATGATACGGCATTAGTAATGCACCTATACACAAGTGTTCCAATGCGTGATGAGGCAAGGCTGGGGGAACAGAGGGAGGACAGAGACACTGATCTTACTAGGCCAAGTGACATTGAGATCGTGCAAATGCAGGGGAGGGGTGAGGGGAAAAGTGCCAGGGGAAAGGGGAGGAGGCAGGGCTGTACATGGGATCAAAACAATAACAAGAAGTGCGGCCAGCAGGTGGCAGGTGCAAGGGTAAGTGCAGACAGCAGGTTTCCAAAAGTGCAGGTAGGGGGACTGTAGGGTTACAGATACAAACCCAAGTGCAAGGGTTGCCAGGAGGCAGTGCAGGTGTGCAACTGGGTGGGCAGGGACCTGGGCCCGAAATCAGAGGGTAGCCAGGTGACTAGTGCAGTATCAGACAGGAAATCAGCAAGGGAAAGGAAGAGAGAAGGCAGAAGAAAAGAGGAAGGTCTTGAGGTGCTTCGTGAACCGGAGATGGTTCTCCTCAAGTTTCAGAGAGGCGGGGAGGCTGTTCCAGAGGGAGGCCCCAACCGAAGAAAGAGATCTACCACCAACATGTTGCTTGGAGAAGCGACTGACTCTGAGGGAGTTGGAGGTGGAGAAGCGAAGAGCTCGAGTAGAAAGGTATTTACGAAGAGAGAGTTGGAGGTATTGAGGCCCCAGGCCCGAGAAGGCCTTCTGGACAATGCAGAGGGTCTTGAACTTAATCCTTGCAGCCACTGGGAGCCAATGCAGAGATTTCAGTGCTAGAGAGATACGATCCCTGGGCTTGAGGCCAAGGACAAGTCTCGCAGTCCTGTTCCGGATGAGTTGCAGATATTGGAGAGTCGAAGCAGGCAGATTTAAAAAGAGGCTGTTGCAGTAGTTCAGCCTAGAGAGAACCAGAGCTCTAGAGACTGTGAGCTTCTTGGGGAAGGGGAGGAAAGGAAGAATACCTCTTAGGAGGTGCAGTTGGTAGTTTTATTTCTTAGAGACGTCAGAGATTTGAGGAGAAAAGGAGAGTGTGGAGTCTAAGATGACCCTGAGGTTCTTAACCTCACAGGTGGGGGCAGGAAGAGGGCCAAGGCAGGCCGGCCAGAGAGTGACAGGAAAGGAGGGAGCAGGTGTGCCAATGAGGAGAATCTCTGTCCTACTGGCATTAAGACAGAGATCATTGGCAGCACACCACTCCTGGATGGCGGACAGACAGTAAGAGATGAGAGAAGGAGAAGAGATGGCAGAGGGGAGCCTGAAAATGAGCTTAGTGTCATCCACATAGCACTGAAAGTTGGATCAGAGAGCGGCAATGTGGTGGGCGAGAGGTGCCAGATATTGGTTGAAAAGTCAGGGAGAGAGGTTAGACCCCTGGGGAACACCACAAGTAGAGAGATAGAGAAAAGGAAGGACCCAAGTTAGACCTGGGAGGATCAATAAGAAAGGAACAAGGTCAGCCAGGTCAGGGCCTGATCGGTGATACCCATGTTATCACAGAGACGATTGAGCAGGATGGCATGATTGACCATGTCAAAGGCAGAAGAGAGATCGAATAAGTTGAGGACAGATGGGAGATTAGAATCAAGGTTAGAGAGCAGGTCTTCACGGGTGTGGCACTAGCTACTGCTGGCTTGGGTCTACCCTTGCAGGTTGGATCTCCCTTCCTATGTCTCTGCTCTCCCAGAGTAAGGCAGCACTTGGGGGCTGTGAATGTGGGTGCCCCAGTGTGAAGGGTGGCCTCAGTTCTCCTTCCTGACCGAGCAGACGATGCAGGTGACTGGAATTTCCCCTCTGTTTTTTTGCCCCTCTCTAAGCAGAATGGTGCAAACCTTTGTCCTTTCCCTCCTTGGATTTACTTTTTTCAACCCCTTTGTCATCTGGTTTCTATGCAGCGGCCACTGCCCTTTTCTGGATGGGAGTAGCCACAAACCATTTGGCCCCCTTTGCAAGCTCCCAAGGGTCTGTGATACGGGCTCCAGAGGCAGCTGTCACTGCGGCTGTCGAGTGGGCATTCTGTGACCTTTGAACCTGCTCTACACTATGTGTAGAGCAGGCACAGGGGATCAGGCTATTGATGCAGCAAGGCACAAGTACACACTATGCTTTTCGGCACAGAGCTTATCAAAGGTGAATCTGATCATGAGATTATCCCTTCATAGATGGGATTACCTGCATCATTGTATTATTAAATAGATGCCAGATGGAAATTCCTCACTGCAAACATAGGGGTGCTGATTTTCTTTATTACCCAAAATCTGAAGACACTGAGGATTCAAGACGCACAGATCCAGAATAATCTGGTTCAATCATTAGAAGAATTTCAAACAAACAAACATGCACTGTACCTTGCTCTTTCAGACAAGCCTTTGATCAGTAAAGCTTTCTGGTGGCTAAGCCCCTTGCTAGCTTGCTCTGTAGCAGTGATCCAGGCCCTATTACACACAACAGAGTGCAGGTGGTAAATGTATCCAGCATGCCAGGCCCATCATCAATCCACTCCCTGTGTATCAGCCTAACAAACTCCATCCAGTGCTGCCGAGGCAGTGTATCCCCGATATCATCATTTCTCATAGGATCAAGTAGCGGAAGTCCACAGGACTCAGCAATCCCTGTCACATCAATAACACTCCGGCTTCTGGTCAAACTAATGTCACTCCTGTATCCTGTCCAATTTATATCACACGGGCATCTTCAAAAAAAGCCATTTGGCAAATTCCCTTTCTTAAAGAATGGCAGGCGAAATGTGTGTCCATCTTTTCTACCATACCTAAGGTGCAGATTGGGCCTTTACTATAGCCAGATTGGTAGAAACCATCTATACATAGTGGATTAAGGCCCCTTGAAACTGTCCTGTTTATCAACTGCTTGATCTTTGATGGGTACAGTGACAAGGTGTAACAGAATACAAGGTTCACAGAGTGTGTGCATTGACAGAGAGGTGGAAATATTTCTGCATGTGTCCTAGACTCTTTCCCAGAAAGACTTCTGAATGGTGCAGAGAATTCTATCCTGTACTTCACTTGGGATCTATATTAAATTGCTGCATTTATTACTGTGAGGTCGAAAACCTTGCATGTAAAACAACACATTTTCAGTATTTTTAATGTGGGAGAGACCTCTGCAGCTCCCCTACATCTCCCCACTTTATTTAATACTCCTACCCAACTCCCCATCTATTTTGTGAGGGGAAATCGCTGTTTTGTATGCAAGGTTGTGTACCTCGCAGTAATGGGATTCAATATTTTGTAGTAATACACTCCACTTGTAGTCAACAGTGTTATTAGGAGGCTTCCACTGGTGTTGCTTCTTGACATTTTGGTGCAAACAACCCTCCTGGCGTTATCCTCTTGGTAGCAAGTTAGTGAGTGTTATAGGGAGCCCTGCATAGATTGTATTCCAGTATCCTCTGCAGTATGGCACCTGATGGTTTTGCCCACGTCATCTGCGGAAGATGATTCCCAGCTGCCCGATCTCACGGCGCGTGTGCTGGGGAATCGCTGAGGAGAACGAGGATGCGGATGTTTGTAGAAGAGGACGGAGTTAAGGGCAAACGCTGGTGGGGCTTTTCATATATATCTATCCCGAGTTAATCCCCACATGGTGTCTCTGTGTTTCATTATAACCCCTTTCTCTACAATGGCGACAAGGATGGGCAGATTCCCCTGAGCCCCGAAGCTGCCCCGTGCAGACTCACCAAAAACACTGATGCGTCGACAAGTTAGTGACGGTAAGCCCGGATCCCTTGGGCAAGCATTCATAGCATTTTTTCCACCGTCCCTCCAAAACAAAGAAGGAAGCTCAATGTTTCTAACTGTATTACACAGTGTACAGAGCCACACCCTCCAATACTGTAAAGGAAACTACCTTAACTCCATTAGTGTATCCTCCTCAGGTGTTGGCTCAATACCACGTGCTTTTCACTATACAAACACATCTTAGACTGCATTTCTGGACATTTTGAGACAACCAGTCCCCTTTTGAGCAAGTATAAGTCAGACCATGATTACTACACAACCGCTCCAATTCACCTCTCAACCTTCCACAATACCATCCACCACACCAATGGCATTCAGCAGCGTTCCCCCACCAGCTTTCTTTCTACCAGAAATAGGAGAACCTGCAATACCATGCAAGAGATGGATAAAGTCTTTTGAGCACTATGCCAGCGTGATTTGTGGAACCAACTATAGTACTGAGAGGAGAAAATCCCTCCTATTACATTGCCTGGGGCCTGCTGGACAGGAGAAGTTTGAAGATTTACCGGATCTTCCAGGAAATGAAGCTGAAGATCTCAATGAATATGAAAGGGCTGTCAAAAAGATTAGCAAACACTACGAAACGAAGTTGAGTACAATACTGGAATGCTATACGTTTGGAAAAAGGGTGCAAGAAGAAGGCGAAAGCATTGAGAAGTACATCACGAGCCTGAGGAAACAAGCTAGAACATGCAATTTCAACAACCAATTTGATGAATGCCCAAGGGATCAATCTATGCTAGAATGCAACAGTGCGAAAATCGGAGAAAAATTATGGTCAGAAGGTGACCCCCTTTAGATACTGTTCTGAAACTAGCCAAGGAAGTGGAGCACACAGAGAAATGAGTCAAAGGGCCTCATTACGACCCTGGCGGAGTGGGTTTACGCCAGCGGTATTCGCGGCGGACCCTTCCGCCCTACTACGAGTTCCCGTAGCGCCATGGAGCCGTTTTCCGCCTGGTTTTTCCGGGCGGAGAAATCCATGGCGCTACGGGACCTTGTTGTTAATTACGCCACCGTATTTTACGGTGGCGTAATTAACGCCTTCCCCACTCCCATTATACCCTATGGGGCAAAAATGGGAATGGGGAAGGGTAAAATGGGGATTGGGGATTTACCGCCCCGCCAAGGTCGGAATGGGGCGGTAAATCCGCCAACCCCCATGGCGGTATTGGCAGCTTTCCGCCGTGCTCCATGGTGCATATTGCACCACGATCTCCGCCAGGGTCGTAATGAGGGCCAAAGTCTTAGAAGAAAGAATGAAGGACACAAACCTAAAGACAGAACTCATACCACAACCGATAACCTTACCCAAAGTAAATGACACCATATCGACTGTCAATGACAATACATATTTAAAAAGAAGGACAGTAGAGAAGACACAGAAACCCACATGGAGGGATGACAGGAGAGGCAGGATGTCTTTTCACACAAGGAGCACAAGCAGCCCAAGGAGGAGCAGTCTGAGGAGATGTTTCAGGTGCGATAGCACAAAACATTGGGCAGACAACCCAGAATGCCTAGCTTTGAAAATCATCTGCCGGATATGCAAATGCAAGGATTATCTCTCAGGATGCTGTAGGACCAATAAGCCGTCCACCAATTGGATCCGTAGTGACCACAGTGAGGAAGAGGGCGAAGAATGCATATCAATGGTGGTGGATGAAGATGAAGAAGAAATGGATAGCCCAAAAGCCCCAGTTGTGGTGATGGCACATTAGTGTCCATGATGATTGATTCACGTTCCAAATATAAGCTATTGCCCCATAGCAAATGGAAAACGCTGGGATGGGAATTTTCTTATGAGATTGAAATTAATCCCAGAGCATATGGAGGTGAGAAAATGGAGTTAAATGGGTGGTTTTGGTCCACTCTAAAGTTCAAAGACAGGAAGGCCAAGGGAAAGGTCTACGTGACAAAGAAGGGCAAGACCCCCTTTCCTGAACTGGACACATCAAAGGAAGCTGCAGGTGAAACTAGATCCCAATGCGTAAGAAAAAATACTAACCACTGAAAATGACAGCAGTTAAAAGAAGGTAATAAATGAAGTATTTCGAGATGATATAGGCTGTCTATGCAAATTTGAGCACAAAATAAAAATGAAGGACGACTGCACGCCGGTTGCACAGAAACTGCATATTATTCCTTTGTCAATGTAGGAAGAGGTCAAACTAGAATTGAAGAAACTAGAAAATCAAGGCATCATAGAGAGCATAGATGCAGTGGAATGGGTATCACTTTTGGTTTGTTTGAGAAAAAAAGACAGGAAAACTCAGAATCTGTGTAGACACAAGAGAACTCAATACATGTGTAATTCCAGAGAGACACCCACTGCCCAACATTCAAGAGATTATATCAACCATAGGTCCTGTGAAATATTTCTACCTTGGACATTGCATCTGCCGATCATCAGGTGAGTTTACATGATGATTCTAAGTGTGTAACAGTAACAGCGTTCATCACACCTGAAGGACTGTTTCAGTACACACGGATGTCATTTGGCCTGGGTCCGCTGCCTCAGTCTTCCAAAAAGTCATGCACAAACTATTCAATGGGGGTGAAGGACTCATATGCTTCCAAGATGACATCCTAGTTTATGCAGATAGTCACAAACTCCTCAACGAAAGATTTAATGGGGTCTTCAAGAAACTACATACTGCATGCATGACCTTAAGTCAGGAGAAATGCAAAATTGATAGACAAGAAATCAAGTATCTGGGACACGTTATCTCAGACGAGGGCATACGTCCCAAAAGACAGCTTGCAGAAGTCATTGAAAATATGCCAAGACCTGTATCTCGTGAAGACGTTCGAACCTTTCTAGGAATGGTAGGGTACTACTCTAAATTAATTTGTGATATTGCGAAACACACTGCGTCCATGTGAGAGCTGACCAAAGGGAAGAGTACGTTCACTTGGAGTAGAGCATGCAAAGAAGAATTTGAATTAATTTAATAGACTCTGGCGAGAGCTCCTGCACTACAGAACTTCGGGAGTAACAGGAAAACGATTATAACAACAGATGCCAGCAACGTTGGTCTAGGAGCTGTGGTAACACAGGAAGAAAGTGGGAAGTAATTTTTCATAATCTTTGCCTCCAGATTACTGAAGGGGGCAGAGAAGTCCTAAACCACCATTGAAAAAGAGGCACTGGCAATCAAGTGGGTTGAGGACAAATTTAGGAATTTTATCTGGGACATGAATTTTGAGTTCTGCACTGATCACAAGCCTCTGGTGGACATAATTACCTGAAAGGGTTTGGATAAAGTTAAGTTTCAGCTCGCATCAGGAGTGGGTATCTCAATTACAAGAATACAATTGTACAGTAAAGTATTTGCCTGGAGTGAAAATGTTTGCAGCAGACTGTCAAGGTTGACAACTGTGGTGGAATTAAGTAATGAGGAGAAAGATCAAGAAGTAGTCTTAGCAGTAACCTCAGTGACAGTGCCATAGGAAGAATAGGAACAGGATACCAGTTTAAGTAAACTTAAACAAGAATTGGAGGACAATCCTTGCAGCAGAAATGTTTTTTTTAAGAACTATGACTTTTGCCTTTCTGGAATGTGATATATAACCTGTGTGTCCAGGAAGGGATGATAATGCATAGTGACAAGATTATTCCGTCATACAAAGTTTGTGAACGACTCATAAGTCTTGGTCATGAAGGTCACCAACGGATTGTTAAAACTAAGCAGAGGATACGAAGTGACTACTGGTCGCCAGGCTGTGGTCTACAAATCAAGAGGACTGTCAGAGATTGTATCCTTTGCAATGTGTGTGTGAGTTCTAGATATCCCATGGTAATTACTGATATTCCAGAACACCCATGCAATGAATTGGGAATGGGTGTTTTGGGCCCTGTGTGGAGTAATGCAATACAATCCTTTTGCCTGGGAGTAATTTGCCCGTGAGTCATTGACTTACAAGGTGGGATGAAGTTTTGATTAAACCTAATGTAACAACAAAAACTGTTATTGAGTTTCTGGAAGAAATTTGTGAATGGGAAGGATACCCCAGAATCATAGTTGCTGACAATGGGTCACAGTTTAGATCAATGGAAATGGAGGAATACTGTCAGAGGAACTCCATTATACATAGGAAGCCATATACCATCACCAAACCAATGGGGTGGTAGAACGTTTTAATAAGGTGCTGAAGGAAGCCATCAGATGTGCTTGGGCTAATGGCAGAGACTGGGAAAAAGCGGTGAGGGATGTGATTGTTGCTCACAGATTTACTCCTCATTGTATAGCCAGAGTTTCTCCATTTGAAATTAGGCGAGGCAGGAAAGCCAATACAAAGCTTGTACCAGCCAGGATGGGCAAAGCCGCTGTGAGGGGGAGAAACAAAGAAGCACATGAAGTGCTGGGACAAGGAGGGATAACGTTGTTCCCACTGTATGAGATATGGTGAGAATCAAATTACCTCCTGCTCTCATAGATGGGTGTTGTAAGTGGTCCAAGCCCAATGTGGTGAAAGAAGTATTTAAACATGCTGTTAGATTGGATAATAGGAGACAGTATATCTGTTGAGAGGGATGGAGAGAAGAGAGAAAGAGAATGTTGCTGAGGGAGAGAATGTTACTGGCAAGTTTGGGAGAGATAAGGAGTTTGCTGAGAAAATGGAAGGTGAGGATGTTAGAGTCCTGTTGAAGTGAATCTTCCTTACCTGACTATGCAGCTGGGACTTCTTGTTGGTCAAGGTCAGGGAGATTCTACCACAGAACTAAACCTCTAAAAGAATATGTGTGGAAGATGAACTCAGTATGTTCCTTTGGAAGAAGAAACTTGTGAAGAGAAGGGGATGTGTAGTATGGCACCTACTGGTTTTGCCATGTCATATGGGCTGGGGGGTGATTCCTGCCTGCCCGATCTCGCAGCCCGTGTGCTGTGGATTCGCTGAGGAGAGCGAGGATGCAGACGGTTGAAGAAGTGGACGGAGTGAAGGCTGAAGGCTGGTGGAGCTTTTCATGTATATCTATACCTTATAGAAATCCCAAGTTAATCCCCACACGGTGTCTCCATGTTTCCGTGTAACCCCTTACTCTACATCTACTTAGGTCGTGACTTTGACTCTGATCTGCTTTACCCAGAGATGTCTTTTTTTGTAGGGGTAGGCAGACTTTTCAGAGCACGGGCCCTCGCACGCAGTTTCCCTGAAACACTGTGTCTGTTTTGGAGGATCATTTCCAGCTTCTTGACCCTCTGCGCTAAGGGTTGGAACTGTTCCCAATAACCAAGGCCAAAAGAGTGTTAACATGTCCTTTGTTGCATCACCCAGCAACAGAACTTCTGTTGCAGAAACATCAAGGCAGATGTAAATTCCTTTAGCCAATCAATAAACATGATCCAAGCATTTTGTGATTCCATCCGGGTAGCACATGTTTCTCGCTAGAGGGGAGATGTGTTATTCCTCTGGATCCATGCCTGAAAGCCTTTTCCTGGAAGAACCTGTCGATCCAATTCTGATTAGTTGGCTCACGCTTAAGAGAGGGGAGTGGATCAATACTAGCCCTGTGGCTGAAGTTCTTCTCCAGTCTCGCAGTTAGTTAGGTAGAATGCTGTGGCCTAGGCAGCACTGATGATAAGGTGTATGAGCACTGTATCATGGTTGCGCTCTGCATCAATGTGGTTAAGGAGTATGAGCGCTGTATCATGGTTGCCATCTGCGTCAATGTGGTTAAGGAGTATGAGCGCCGTATCATGGTTGCCCTCTGCATCAATGTGGTTAAGGAGTATGAGCGCCGTATCATGGTTGCCCTCTGCATCAATGTGGTTAAGTAGAATGATTGCTGATTCATGGTTGCTATCTGCATCCCTGTGGTTAAGGAGTATGAGCGCTGTATCATGGTTGCCATCTGCGTCAATGTGGTTAAGGAGTATGAGCGCCGTATCATGGTTGCCCTCTGCATCAATGTGGTTAAGGAGTATGAGCGCCATATCATGGTTGCCTTCTGCATCAATGTGGTTAAGTAGAATGATTGCTGATTCATGGTTGCTATCTGCATCCCTGTGGTTAAGGAGCATGAGCGCTGTATCATGGTAGCCATCGGCGTCAATGTGGTTAAGGAGTATGAGCGCCGTATCATGGTTGCCCTCTGCATCAATGTGGTTAAGTAGAATGATTGCTGATTCATGGTTGCTATCTGCATCCCTGTGGTTAAGGAGTACGAGCGCTGTATCATGGTTGCCCTCTGCATCAATGTGGTTAAGTAGAATGATTGCTGATTCATGGTTGCTATCTGCATCCCTGTGGTAAGGAGTATGAGCGCTGTATCATGGTAGCCATCGGCGTCAATGTGGTTAAGGAGTATGAGCGCCGTATCATGGTTGCCCTCTGCATCAATGTGGTTAAGTAGAATGATTGCTGATTCATGGTTGCTATCTGCATCCCTGTGGTTAAGGAGTACGAGTACCGTATCATGGTTGCCCTCTGCATCAATGTGGTTAAGTAGAATGATTGCTGATTCATGGTTGCTATCAGCATCCCTGTGGTAAGGAGTATGAGCGCTGTATCATGGTAGCCATCGGCGTCAATGTGGTTAAGGAGTATGAGCGCCGTATCATGGTTGCCATCTGCATCAATGTGGTTAAGTAGAATGATTGCTGATTCATGGTTGCTATCTGCATCCCTGTGGTTAAGGAGTACGAGTGCCGTATCATGGTTGCCCTCTGCATCAATGTGGTTAAGTAGAATGATTACTGATTCATGGTTGCTATCTGAATCCCTGTGGTTAAGGAGTACGAGCGCTGTATCATGGTTGCCCTCTGCATCAATGTGGTTAAGTAGAATGATTGCTGATTCATGGTTGCTATCTCCATCCCTGTGGTAAGGAGTACGAGCGCTGTATCATGGTTGCTATCTGCGTCAATGTGGTTAAGTAGAATGATTGCTGATTCATGGTTGCTATCTGCATCCCTGTGGTTAAGGAGTACGAGCGCTGTATCATGGTTGCTATCTGCGTCAATGTGGTTAAGTAGAATGATTGCTGATTCATGGTTGCTATCTGCATCCCTGTGGTTAAGGAGTACGAGTGCTGTATCATGGTTGCTATCTGCGTCAATGTTCGCTGATGTCTATAGTCTGCAGAGGATACCAACAGTGGGGCATTCAAACTGTTTTTGTGACCTATTTTACTACACGACTATCTATCCTAGTACTCGTCATCCACATTTGAAATATAGGGTGACACACAATGCACGCTTCACCCCTACAACAGACACTTTGTCTTGGTCGGTGACCTCTAGTTGATTTTTTAAGTTCATCGCTAGACCTGGCGAGAAACTAAGGGCATTTCTCCACTCTCTCCACGGTTTGCTGTTGGACGGATACCTTGTTGCCCATTAAAAAAAAGGTTTTGGCAAAGCCGAGCGCATGCTGGTGTATAATGACATGCCCGGAAGTTTGAGGTTGCAACTTTGGTTGAGAAGGGTTTAGTATGTTCATCTCTCCAAAGGGAGCAGCCATGAAGCTGGGTTTGAATCTCACCTCCTCCAGTGCCTTTCTGAATTGAGCTTTGTTTTTATCAATTTTATTTTGTTGCTTTTCTGTACCCGTTGATAAGGAAAGTAGTACAAATACATACACACTGTGGGGTCAATGCTTATATAAACTTGGGGCAGCAAACAACCACACAGCCTGGTTGTTGAGGGGTTGTGTGCCCTCATTTGACATCTGGAGATAGTGCCTCCGTGTATCAGAGTACACAGACCTCTTCACAGCCATAACCATTTTGTTTACAATGGAAATGGTATTGTACGAAAGGACCGAAAAAAAAGGTCTGACTATACAAAAAGTCTGATAAATGCATACCACCAAAAGGTTCGAACACCAAAAGTTCGAACCTTTGGTGACATGCATTTTAGGTAAGTAAACATTTTTAAAAAAAGACTGCGGGTGCTGCGGAGGACAGTGAGGACAGTGCAGCGCCGGTTCCCGATCACGGAAGTGAAAAGGAACTGCCACTGCAGGGACACAGCGTGAAGAAAAGGTAAGTAGGGTTTGGTTATGTTGGGGGTGTGGGTTGGGGGTGTCTTAAGGGGGGGGGTCGTGGGTGTGTTGTGGGTGTGGGTATGTAGTGATTTGCAGTGTTGTTCGCATGGGAAATGTACGAACCTTTGGTGGTGCAAACCTTTCCCATGCAAACTTTTCCATGACGGAAAAATCACGCAGATCCAGAAATACTCATGACTACCTAAATTAAATATTAGTTCCAGGGCAATGCAGAGACCACTGGAAGTGGTGTATAATGGCTGCTGTGGCATGTTCTGTTCTCAGCTCTTTCATCCTGCCACCTGCCAGGCACCATGCCATGCCTGATGGGTCAGTGTGCATGTGTGTTGTTTAGTCATACAGGATTTGGGTTGCTGCTCTGGGGCCTTTTGTCACTTGCAAGGGTGTGGACTTGCATATTTTAAGTGGGTGATTTCTAGCCTCCTTGTTTGCAAGGTTAGTTTGAGTCCAATTATTGCAGTGCATCGCCTAGCGAATGGACATTTAAGCATGGCAGCTTTTTAGGACACACAATTGATGTGAAGGGAGGATAGCTCTGTGGAAGCATGACCACGCTGAGTAACACAGGTTCGAATCCCCGATCCCGTTAGAAATGACCTGCCCTTGCACTATTTGACTATACAAAGGCGCATAATAAATGACCTGGGGGAGGAAGCTCCCAGCTCCTTCACGATAACCGCATCCTTGTCCAGCTAAAAGCCACTTAACAGTGGCATTGTTGGGCTGCGGGCAAGGGCAGGTGCACATTATAATAAATGCCCTTGTTAGAAATTAGTATCTAGAACTACACACATTTTACAAGGCACTAAACCCACTCAAGTATAGCCTGCTGCTGAATCACGTGGTGTCACCCAAATAAAACCCTCTTAAATAAATATTAACCGGGTATGCTGCATTAAGGTGATATTTTTATTTATTTATTTTGCAGTCAATTTGAAAACTGACATCATGCCACCCTGGCTATCTATCCAAGTAAACCAATATAATTTAAGACTGGTTTGTGTTAGTGTGTGTTATGGTACGCTCCGCTTCTTTTTCATCCCCATCCCAACTTTACTTTCCACAGTCTGCTCTTCCACTCAGTGGGTTCCCCCCAACCCCCGCACACACTCCGTTCACCAAACTCAACCCACCCCCCATTACGTGGCCCGCGCATTGCTCCTCGCCCGTTGGTCCACCCTGAGCCTCCACCAGAAGGAAAGCACTCCCGCGCGCCACCCATGCAAACATTACCTGACGAGGTGAGGATCCGGCACTGCAGTCCTCGGATGATGCGATGTGTCACCCGGATCCGGCCAGTTTGGGATCCACCAAAGGGCCTGTAATCAACATGTGTAACATCAGCTGCCACCTCATGCACCCCTCTTCCATGATATGGTCTCAGGGTGCAGCTACTGGGGAATGTACTGTATTCCTTTTCTTTGCCCCCCTCGCCCCCTGGCATTACACTAATGGGTTTACATAACAACAAAATACTGCACACTAGGCGTTTTAGTGTTCACTGTAAATGAACAAACACATGTGGAGGAATGGCTTGAAACCTGGTGCCCAGTTGCTAGGGGAGTCACCCATTTACCGAGGTCCTCACCCAGATGATGAGGCCTACCCCAGGCTTGAACCCTGGTCTCCAAGCCATTATGGGTAGACTGTCCTAAACCCACTGCTGTTACAGCTAACGACCGGTGCCTGAACACCCATGCATGCTTATGGGTGATATCACGTGCAATGCCAAACTCCTCCTCCTTCTAAGCAACAGACTGGGATTCTGACCCATGTTGCATGACACAGCCTGGTTCCCAAGGCGAGCCTGTTGCCCCTGAGACATTGTACTGAACTGTTCTCTAGAGGATGTCTAAGCCAGACACTCAGCCCCTTCGCAGTGCCTTTGTGGCCAGTGGAATTGCACGCAGGTGCAGTTTCCTTGACCCCCGTTGAAAGACAATTAGCCATCTACTGTTCAAAAGATAAACAGTTTCTTTTATGACTGTGTTTTCATGTGTCAGCGATAAATTGGGGCCAAAATGGTGGGAACAAATGTCAGAGAGATGGGCAATATGAAAGGCAAAGATAGGCCAATTGGCAATACCATTACCGGTATCCAGTGATCTTAACGAAAACATTATAGAGAATGATTTTTTTAACGAAACAAAAAAAATCAAAAAAACCATTGAATAAAAAAAAAAGATATTTGGGGTGGGGAACGGGGTTAATACGGGTGGGGAGAGGTTTGGGGTGGGGTTATAAACATAGGAAAAAAAATTGGTGATTTTTCGATTTTTTTGTTTCATGGAAAAATCATTCTCTGAAAATGTTTTCGGTAAAATCTCATGGATCCAAACCTTGGTTCTGGATGTGGTGAGCAAGTAGGATTTCCACCTTGGCTTACTGCCTCTGTAATTTGCAATACATTGTCTAGACTTTTAATAACCCAAGTCTTGATTAAGGGAAATACACCATGTATTCATCAGTTGCGTCATGACATTAGCTGCTTCAAATGTCACTTTAATTGTTTAGCTTTTTTTTTTTTAAACTTAAAAATCTATATTTCTTTCAATGATGTAAATGCTTTGGGCGGTGCATTCTGATACCATTTCAAGGAATAACCACATCACTTAAAAATAAGTAAGATATCCATGTTACTTAGTTTTTTGTTGCTCTTCATTAGGCAAATCCTTGTTATTCCTTCATTCGCCTTTTCCATTGCCCATGGACAGGAAATTGAGTAATCCTTCCTCTCTTTGCAATAACCTTCTCCTCATACCAATACTACTATTCCAAAAATGTGACAAGTTTGTAGTTTTTAAATGTCAAGTAACATTTCAGAAATGTTCCTTAAAAGGTTTTAAAATTCAGAATTGTTCTAGCACTGCAGGAACTTTGATTACCTTTAATATAGTTGAATTGGTCATTTTTGTTAAGCCACACCTACCACAGCAGCACCCATTAGCCATCCTTTGAGGTTCACCGCCAATGCAGAGCCACTGAGCGATGCATTGTTGGTATGCAAATGACTTCAATAGCATGCTGTTTATTCCAGCAATTTGTCATTTAATCAAGGTATTAGGCAGTCTGTGAATTGGCATCTTTTATCAAGCTTATTAAATATTCTTCCCCATCCACTGGTTTTATCAATGTAAATGAATTATGCACTTTGAGATTCTGATGCCGTATTGTTGTTGAATTAATTTTTGCTTGTAAACCCGTTATGGATCTGCTGAAATAAAGTATTAAAGTCAGTTCCCTTCAAGTTAGACTTAAAGGGCTGCTCTTTCTTTACACATAGCTTAATCAGCCCGAGAGAGACAGCTCTTAATGCAGACATCCACTTCCATCATTGTTAAAGATCACCAGTGAGGTGTAGTCTGACATCCTTATGGTTGGTGCTCTGGGGTATGTTTAGCAAACCCCATAAATGCGATGCTGGGTTTAAAAAAGCATGCAGAACCCTCTACCTGAAACACGAGAGCAGGATAAGGCATTTCAGCAAAGCCACACACGCCACAGAACCATCCAGTAGCCACATCCCTGAAGTTCACCTCTAGGTCAGAGTCACTCATCTATGCAAGTTAGTTCAAAAGCATTCTTTTTCATTAAACCTTTGCAAAATCTTTACAGTAAAAGAAAATCTTTAAATAAACGAAATTAATTAACAATAAGTAAAGCAATAAACAAACCAAAAAGCATCAAGAAGAACACTCATAAAATAAATAAAATTCCTAGGATAGTATCATCAGATTCACAGCCTTAGTACTTATACATCTGTTAAAGGAAAAAGAACAAACTCTCAGATAGAAACATGTTACAACAAAGAGATTCCCCAAGATTATCTGGGGTAATCTAAGTGGAGACTCTGAATAAATCCAGAGAGAGCCAATCCTTCTCACGTATTTTTTACACATAAACAACGTTGCCAAAATCAGTAGGTTGGCCAGAGTATGTTTCTTTCAATAAACCTAAACAAGAATCTCTTAGGACATTTATTTCAGTACATTGAAGGGTGAGATGTTTTCCCATTTCAGGTACTAGATGACACAATCTACATAGGCTTTCCTCCTCCTTAATTTGATTTCTTCTCAACATAAAATCAAGAGTAGGAAGAATATTCCAACGTAATCTGAACAAAAGGGCTCCATGTGTTCTATTCGGAAACAAAGTGAGAATCTTGGAGAGGGAACCTCTTTCTTATGTTCATGAGATAGGTGACTCATTGATTTATACAAGTGGAAGGTTGCTACAGTAGGAGACCAATCGTAGTCCAACAGCTTCTTTTTAGTTTTCACCGGAATAGTGATTAATTTCCCCAGATCAGAGTCAATAGTTCGGAGAATCTTTTCACAGATATTGCAGAATTTAGTTAGAAAACCAGAGAAAGCAATGTTGGTTCCTACTAACTCATATAAGGAGTTTACTGATGGAGCCTTAAATTTATATAATATGTCAATATACACAGCTTTATCAACCCAAGACAGGCAGCTCTTAAGGACGCTGAGACACACTTGCATGCTCCACCCTCATTAGGGACCATCACTGCAGAATAGTCTAAGGAAATTGTGATTGGAGCATCTGAGTATGTTTAGCAAATACCATCAATGTTATGTGGTAGGTTTTCAATAGCATAAAACAACTTCTACCTGATATTGAGAATAGAGTAGGTGATTTTAACTAAGGCACACATGCCACACACACAGTAGCCATACTTTGAAGTTCAGCTCCCGGTCAAAGCCACTGAGCAATGAATTGTGGATATTCATATTGGTTAAAAAAATATGCTTTATTCTTCAGAAAAATATCATTGTCATGTAATGGAGAACTCTTTTATACTTGACTTTGCCAACCCAAGACAAGCAGCTCTTAAGGGTACAGAAAACCATTATGCGTTTCACCCTCATTAGAGATCACCCGTGGAGTATAGTCAGACATCTTTGTGGTGGAGCAATGGAGTTTATTTAGCAAACACCATTACTGTTACTAGAATTTAAAAAAGCATGTTAAAACATTCTACCTGAACTGTGAGAGTATAATAAGCCATTTTATCTAAGCCACCGATGTTGCAGTCAACTTAATGTAAAAGCCTGAATGAATGTCATTTATTGTAATGTTATTGATTACCATAGCATTCACTCACATTCTAGGGCATCTGCTTAATACAAATTCCTTCTTCTTGAATAAACGTCTTTCACAATGTCAGATAGTTCAAAGAGAATCACTGACGGGACACAAGCTGTTTTACCTGCGCAAGGGGAGTTGAGATCATCTCAGAAAGTTAAGCAAGTGTAAATCCGAGGTGAGAAAGCACAACTTAAGGCAAGAAGGTAAGTACCCCATGTTATGGAGAATTCTCGTTTCTGTGCTAATTCCCTTCAACTTTAGAGAGCCCCAGCTCTTTTGTCAGACTTTAGGACTTTTTATTTTTAACCCTGGACTGACTGAGCCCTGTTTCTCACTCTCTCACGTGTTTTGACCTGATTTGGATTATGTGTTTCCTTTTTTTGTGGAGTCTGAGAAACTCCTTAGACATCTCCGGTTTGTATGGTGACACACATGACCTTTAGTGCAGTGTCACAGATCAATCCTGTAGATTTCTCATAAGGTTTAAATAGCTTTTCTTGTGTGAACTAATGTTCCCAAGAATAGTAAAGTGAAATTGACTTTACTTGCCTTTTCGCTTTATAGGTCCAGCACACACCATTTTATGTGGAGTGCTGGGGGGTTACTTCATAGTCCCTTATCCTACCTACTCATGTAACATTTTTTATGTTATCCTCACTACTTTAAATGACTGGTGGCAGTGGTTTAATGTTCCTACCATTGTGCTTTACTACTGCAGGCTGAATCCTCAGCTGCAGTATAGCACCCACGGGTGACCGTTTAGTCAAAATGGCGCCAGTCTTCTTTTTTCTTTTTTCGCAATTTTCTGTTTGTGAGGTCTTTCTTGGGTTTTACTCTGCGTGCCAAGCCAGGTTTTAGCCCTTTGTTAATTTTGCCTTTGGTGGGCCTCAGTACTGAAACCTGTCTCTGGCTCCAGTCTGTCTGGAAGGGCATGAAGAGAGGGAGGTGCCCGAAACTCCCCTGTCCTTTGTCTTTAGGAATGCCTGAATGCACCCAATACTGATTGGCTGGATGGCTGTCCTTTTAGAACAGCCACACTGCTGTTTGAGTGACAGCCTAGGCTGTGCATGAATGAGAGAAACCTGCTTAAAAGGCAAGGGTTTTGGGACTAGAGGCAGAGTCGACCACTGGGAAGGACACCCGACGAAGAAACCGTGAACAAACCTTGCTGCATCCTCCTGGACCTTTGAATTGCCAGGTGAAGCCCTGCTGCTGTGCTGAAACTCCTTTTTCTGATCGACAAGAGAAGCTCCGGAAGGGATGACTTCTTCCCTTGGATTAACGGGACCAACTAACGCTGAGACGAACTCCACTGCATCATCTTCCCCGACTGGCTCTACTTCTTTGCTGCTGCAGGAACCGATTGCCAGGGGTCGAGAAATCCATAGTCGAGAGCAACGTCTGCAATCCGGCCAGAAGCTCCAGGCGGTATTACCACTGGATTACAAGTGGTGGTAGGTGGTGTTAGTCCCTATTAATTGGAGTCCAAGGAACTCCACAGGGATTTGGCAGTATTACCACCTGAGGTAATACCACTGGTGGTAATACCAACGATTTGGCTGTTTTTGGGCAGGAAGGAGCAGGAATTACCTGCAGCATTCTGCTGGAGGTGTTTCCTCTGCCTTACCTCTAAACCTATAGTTCGGCAGTGTGGTAATGCAGTGGTAATTCAGTGGTAAATTACCACTGTTTTACAACACCGCCAAACTCGTAATGAGGTCCAAAGAGTGGTACAATGAGTCTCCTAAGGACCCCCCAGAAGCAAGATGACCAGAGCTTGAGTCACCTCACCAGAGCGCAGAAATCAAGGAGTGAAGGTAGCCCAACCGGTACCCAGGATCCGCGGTGGTGCTGCTTACAGCGCGCTGAAACCACAAATTGCTGCTGATCTGAAAAGAGCCGTGGGAGCCGCCAACCTACAAATTGCTGCCGGAGGAGTTCTCCAGATGTCCTCCCTCTTGTCCCCACGACTGAAGCTCAGGAACCCAGGATCTGCATTGCTGCAACCAGACAGAAACCAGCTGGACCACTCTTCTTCTAACCAGATGTATTGTTCAGACTTGCGATACTTACCTCAGTGTCTTTTGCTTTGCTCTTCTCAGTTGAGACTTGCAGTGGCTAGTAGCTAACTTGCTAGAGTTGCTTTCACGTCTACCTTCACCAAGTGTAACAGCTTGTGATCCTACAGTCATTTTTCTTCAACCCCTCTCTAACTTTGTGCAAGACTTTGTTATCTAAGAAGTGCCTCAGCTCCATAGACTGTGCTCCAATTGACTTTGGCTGTCCAGGCTCCCTGCAGACTCTTCTAGTCCATTTGACTGTGACATTTTCTGTCCTTCAGAGGTAATAACTTGTTTTTTAACTATTACTGCTGGGAAATGTTTTGTCTAGACTTCATTGGAAGATTAAGTATATTCACATGCCCTGAAAACCTGTTAACATTTTTCCTTTCATTAACCTTTCCTTTCTACCAACTGCAGAATCCACAAAGCGTACTAGTGATATATAAATCCCATTACTGTCCTTGTTAGTGAAGTCACCTATGGGTGTAGGAAGTGTGTAAAACGCATCTCTAAAGAGTATCTACTAGCTTTGTGTTGATTCTGGAAAAATATTTTGAAGTATATTTGATTGTTAGATATATTGCCCTTTTTAAAGGATGCTTATTTAAAAACTGATGTTAAATAAATAAATAACTATTTATAACTAAAACCTTGAGAGTAAGTGGTACTTGGTTATTTGTATTTGCGAATGTCATTGCTACAGCTCTACAGCTCACATTTACCCTTCTTGAGATAAGCCTGGCTGCTCAGTCACACTACTGACGTGTGTAGTACAGGCCTATACCAAAAGGAGGGTTAGCTAATACCAAGAGGACAAGTGTTGTGTAGTCTCCCACAGGGTTACTAAATCAATTCTTGCCTAACACCCCAAACCCAAAAAAGTACCTCTGGCTGGAAGAAAAGTGATCCAGCTGGATGTCGTCTTGCTACAGCCAAAGAGGCCCTGGTTCCTGAGCCTCAGTCGTGGGGGCAAGAGGGAGGACGTCTGGAGGGCTCCTGCAGCAGTACTTGGGAAGGACTTCGGCAGCTACAGGCTCTCTTCAATTCAGCGGCACTTTGCGGTTTCAGCACCTCGCAAACAGCACAGATGCACATCAAATATCTCCGGTTGGACTTATCTTGCTCCCTCAGACCTGGACTCTGGTGAGGGGTCTCTGGATCTGGATTTCCTGCTTCTGTAGTGTCCTTAGGAGGCTCATGGTACTTTTGGCTGGATTAATTCTGTGACAGTTGTTGCACTCGGTTATGGAAACTCAATCAAATGGCATTGGGCTTCTGCGGCAACGGAGAGGCACAGCAAGTCGGGGATTGTGCCAAAGTGGAGTTCGTCTCGAGGTTAGTTGGTCTCACTAACCCAAGGGCAGAAGTCATTCTGTCCGGAGATTCTCTATCGATATGAAAAAGGAGGTCAGCACAGCAGCAGGGCTTCACCGGTACTTCGAGGTCCAGGAGGTTGCAGCAGGCTTCTCTTCACAATTTCTGCTTCAAATGTTTCTTCCAGTGGTCAACTCTCTAGTCCCAAAACCCTTACCTTTTAAGCAAGTTTCCCATTCATTCACAGCCTAGGTTGTCAATCACACAGCAGGGTCGCTGTCCATTAGGACATCCAGCTGGCCAATCAGGACTGGTTTCGTTGAGGCACTCCTAGAGACAAAAACAGGAGAGTTTTGTGAACCTCACTCATTTCCTGTCATTCCAGACACAGTGGAGCCAGGGGCAGACTACAGGGCTGAAGCCTGCCAAATGTAAAACACACAAAGGGCGCAAACCTATCTCAACGCACAGAGCAAAAGCCAAGAAAGTCCTCACATACAAAAAATGGCAAAAAAAGGGATTTTGGCAGTATTACCACCTGCGGTAATACTACTGGTGGTAATACCAACAATTTGGCTGTTTCTGGGCAGTGAGGCGCAGGAATTACTGGAAGTGTTTCCTCTGCCTTACCTCCAAACCTGTAGTTCAGCAGTGTGGTAATGCAGTGGTAATTTAGTGGTAAATTACCACTGTCTTTTACCACACTGCCAAACTCGTAATGAGGCCCAAAGAGTGGTACAAGAAGTACAATTCAGGGGAAGGGAGTCATTCTCCCGACCTTGGTTATTAATATAGTGGTAGGGTCAGTTAGCTTAGTGTTGGCCGGCGGATAGTTTGTTTTGGACATTTACTGAAGACTGACGATCATTTTAGTTAGTTGTTGAAGGTAGCGAACACCCCCATAGCAATAGGGAGAGATAGGCCTTATTCCTATTCTTTAATAAATACCCTTGAACATGTCCTAAGAGTGTATGTGTCCTTCTTCTGATCCACCACGTATGGTGTCAGAGTGGGATGTATTTCGGCTGATAAAAGTTGGGGACCCATCATATTCACAAAATTAAGTGCCACGGTCAAATCCCTCACCGTGAACACAACTGAATCAATATGATTTAACCTACAGATTACTGAGGACATTGAAATACCACTGCGTGAGAGATGCCTAATCCCCAGTGGTTTAACCTTGCCTCCTCATCAAGGAACCTATCTTAGATTTGCATCCAAGTCCGGCCTATCATGGAGATATGACTTGAATGTTGTGACAGGAGTCACAGATCCTGACTTCCAAAGGGACATCAAAATTATTTTACATAATCTATATACTGTAAAAGAAGGCAAAAAGGTCACCCAAGGGATTCTGGAGAAAGCACTGTTCCCAATACTCCAAAAGATAGCAATAAAGAGAGAACCAAAGTGAGGTTCCAAGTGTTTCAGAGAATCAGATTTCCCCATATTGTATAAACAACCTGAAGAACCAGAGGAAATTGCCCCCTTACCTGACTTACCCGTTGCTCAGAGGAACATCCCCATGCTCTCAAAGGCTTTCAGTAGGGCAACCAACCGCAAAGGAAGTTATTCAGGCTAACCCCTTCTTTTTATTATTTAAAAAAAAGGGTTATTCTACCGGGGAACTGTAAACCCATAGGGAATACAAAGAACATAACTGGTTGTCCCCCGAAGTCAAAGACAAATTGCCTTAGAACTAGCACACTCCAATTTAACCGCAGCCAGGGGGGACATGGAACCAAAATGGGCCTTTGAAATAATGTTCAATGTGGCCCCTTATAACACATTTTCAGCAAGACCAACCCTTTTCTATAAGAACATTTGGAAATAAAGTAGGACACACCACACAAAAGCGGCCAGGGTGCAGAGGCCTACCGGGAAATCTCCAGAGTTCCCTATAGGCCAGTCCACTCTTGGCTGTAGCCAATCAAAGGGTGGGAAAAGCACAAAGCCAAAAAATAGCCAGATTCTATTGTCTGGGGGTCTTTGCTGATGTCAACAATTCTATATCAACTTGTGAGATGCGCCAGAAGACGTCAACCACTCCCTTACCATCAGCCCCTTTACAACCATTACCCATAATCGAAATCCCATTTTCAAGGATAGCCATGGATATAGTGGGCCTTCTAGAGACCTCTAAACTAGGGAATCGATTCATTCTTGTAATCATGGATTATGCCAGTCACTATCCCGAAGCCTTCACCCTGCATAACAATGCCACACAACAAATATTATTGATCAGGGTACCACAAGAACATGACAGAATTGAGCATCCAGTGTTGTATACAAGCCGAAACCTTTTCTCTAGAGAACAATCCTGTGCTACTGTGGAACTTGAAGCCTTGGTGATAAAATGGGCTATTATACACTTAAGATACTATCTGCCTGGCCAAAGGTTTAGATTAGTTACTGATCACTCTCTGTTGACCTGAATGAGTTTATGGAATGCCAGAGTGTTGAGATGGTTTTTGGACTTACAACCCTTTTACTTTTCAGTGGAACATCGAAAAGGCCAGGAACATGGGATGGTATACTTCCCAAGCCGCTTTCCTATCAATCAAGAAGGGGAATCACAAAGATAAGAGGAAGGGTATGTGATGAATCGAGGGAATTTGTGACTTTTCTCCAATGGGAGCCCCTGTGAGGGGTCAGAAATATGAGGCAGACAACTTTGTGAAGATTTTCAAAAGATGTAATTTTATTAACTCTGAACATTGGATGAACGCCTCTTTATCTCAACCTCGACAAGGATTTGTGTGCCTAAAATAAACTAAAGGAAACACTCTAACAAATGGTCTCTGGTCCTCACACTTGTACATACAGCAACTCAATAAGGTAATATATGGCAGATCAAATATAACTAAAAAGTCCAAATAGACCAGGTAAACCAACCTGACCACGTAGCCGCTCTCCGTATATTGTCCCAAATAAAGGACAGTGTAATTCACAAGGATGGTACTGTTTTCAGTATTAAAGGTTCCTTTTGTAAAAAAATGTTTTGTTTACGTAGAATAAATCACCAGTCTGAATCAAGGTCTCATTTGTTTATAAAGCAAAAGGATTTAAAGGTAATGACTAATTTAGTCTTAGTTAGAACGCGGCTACCATCTCCCACAGTTACAATCGACTAATGGTGCCAATGCATTTCGGAGCTAGACGCTCCTTCATCAGGGCAAGTCTGTATTACATAATGTAACATAAATAAACGGAGTGTTGATAAAATCACATAATTCGCAGAAGGGAAAACAATGAAATATATAACACATAACACATCATGCATAAATCAATTAATACAAAATCAAGACATAATCATAAAAAATAAAATCATAAAAAAATATAATAGGTCACATACCAGAACGTGTTGGAATGCAGGACGCGGTAAAGAGATAGTGGGAAAAGGAAATGAACAGGTAAAATGAATAGTGGGTTAACAGAAAGATAAATATTCAATGTGAAGAGGAGAATTTGAAGTTACCTACAGGGATCGAGGTAGCCAGTAGTAAGAAGAAGGACAAAATGTCCGGTTCACGAGGGATCGGCGGTCTAGGGACTCGATCCGATTAGACGAGAATCTGAAAATGTAACAGTATATCGGTAAGAAGGCCAAAAGGTAACATGGAAATGTCAAGGAGACGAGGAGCAGTGTGCTTACCTGCGCTCGCGAGGCTGCGAGTGCACAGAGGCTGGAAACGCGGGTGGCAGTATTTTTCCTCAATATCAAATATAACTAACATAACAGTTAGATTCACAATCTGATAACTGTCTCGCCTTTTTAATCTGGGTGAATTCCCCTTCCCCAGATTCAAGCAGGATTCTGTTCAACAGTTCCAAATGGATAAGTAACTCCTGTCTTGTAATCAAGTTCGAACACAGTTCTTTTGGTTCCACTTGACAACAAAAGTTCCCATACAGTTCTATTTGTTCTAACTTGAATTCTAGCAACAGTTCAAAAGTATTCAATAAGGTTTTCCTCTTTTCACTTGTGACAAAAGAGCTCAAGGCAACTTCTTCTCCTAAACCAAGAATACTTCCATAGTTCATTAGGATCAACAAAAATGTCTTTGTCAGGATAATTCTGCAGCAGTTCACACCACACTTGCTTCAGTGATATTTGTCAGGATGATTCTGTTAGGGTTCACCAACACATCGTTTTGGTTTCATCACTTCTTTAAAACATTTAAACACAGCACAGTACTTCAATGACTTCCACCAGGTCCACTCTCCTGCCAGGCCTACTACTACACAGTTCTCTGTGTTGGTGTACTCTCCTGCCAGGACAGAATACACCACTAACTACAAGTACTTATGTGGTAAAGGTTAGCTTCTTCAACAAGTTAGCAATGTCTCTTGCTTCACAACATCAAGTTAAAGTATTTCTTCTGGGAAAACAAGAAACACCCTGGTGCTGTTTATTACACTCTTGTGATTGCCCGATGTAATACAGGTTATGCTCCACTCCTTCTGACTACCTCCTGTTAGAAGGGCAGCCCTCCTGCCACTCTTGTTTTCCCACTTCCGTATTAACCAACTGCTGACAATGCTTCTCTTCCACTCTTACAATTCTTTGTCTTTGGCAATGTGGATTTAAGCCAGTTCCTCTTATTTGCTTTGTTGTTTATGTGCAACATGTTTTACAAACACTGTGATTCTTAACTGCCCTCTCTTGGCTTTGGCCATGTTTGTTCTCTTCAATTTTCTTAGGCACAATTCTCTTTTGGCTTGGGTATTTGGTGTTAAAAGCATCCCCAGAGGGAATATCTTTTTCCACATGTGGGATGCACTCACGCGCCTGGTGGTTGGCCGAACAGGGAGTTGCACCTGTTGTTTCTCATTCTTTTGCGTGACATATGTATAGGGAACATGAGGACCATTCTAGGGAGCCCCCTCTTCAGTCCCCCTCTGTACAGAGTGATCATCGCCTTCCTGCAATTTTGGTATTGCTCCCTTCAGCTAGACACTTTCCAGCAATATGGGTTACCCTGTCAGAGAACCACTATTGGTTGCCGCTCTGCAAGTTTAGTTTATTCATTTAGTTTATTCATTTGTATTGCGTACCAGACCCGAGGGTATGAGGGCGCATGAGCAGCAAGGTGATTCAAAGCTTGGTTACAGGTTGCTTATACTTTACATTACATAATTGTACTTTACATTACATAATTACAGTGTGACGATGAAGGAACATGTGTACAGTTTGGCAGGAGAGAATGCAGTAAATGTATTTAAAGAATTACAAATATATACAAGTTTAGTATTACAAATTTACAGATTCACTTAAAGCATGCAACGCGGAGAGCAGCCGTGTGGTGTTAGAGGTGTTAGTGGTTCGTGTTCTTTAACCAATGGATGTAGTTGCGTCTAAAAAGTGAGTAAGGTTGGGGAGTTCTGAGCGATGGTGGTAGGGAGTTCCAGTGTTGAGGTGCTTTCACCTGGAAGCTTTGCCACCCATTTTGGTGCGTTTAAACCTGGGGACGGTGAGCAGATTAGCATTGGAGGTTCTGGTGGGTCTGATGGGGGTGTGTTTGCATATTCTGTCTGCCAGATAGCGTGGGGCAGCATTATTCAGGCATTTGTGGGTGAGCGATGCTACTTTAAGCAAGATTTTGTCTGTTGTGCTGAGCCAGTTATGGGATTTCCTGATATTGGAAATGTGTTCCCTCCTGGGAATATTGAGTGCTGCCCTAAGGGCGTTGTTTTGAAGTGTCTGAATTTTGTTGGTGATTTGCTTGGTGGCTCCTATGTAGAGGGTGTTACAATAGTCCAGTTTGGATAATACCAATGCTCTGGCTAGTGTAGTGCAGCTGTGGGTGGAGAGGAAGGGTTTGGCTGCTCTTATGAGCTTACATGTGTAGGCCGTAGAGGATGCCATCGAGCTAACCTGTTTGTGGAAGGTTAGGGAGGAGTCAAGGTATATTCCTAGGGTTTTTTCTTCTTTCGAAACCTTGATCAGGTTCCCATCTATGATGAAGTTGGCATAATTGTGGTCGAGTTTGGTTAGGTTGGACGTGGAACCAAGGATGATGAGTTCAGTTTTGTCATCATTCAGGCATAGACTGTGCGAAGCCATCCATGCCTGGATGATGAGATACACCCTGTTCACCAAGGCCAAATCCTGGTTGTAATCTCCCGTCAACGGGATGAGGATTTGTGTATCATCGGCGTAGTTAGTGTAGGTGATACCCAGGCCATCTAGATCATCAAACAGGGGCTTTGTGAACACGTTGTACAGAGTGGGGGAGACGCACGAGCCCTGTGGGACTCCACATGTAATGGGGATGGGTTCGGCGGCGGCAGAGGAGGAGAAGACTCGCATGGATCTGTTGTTGAGCAATGACTCAATCCAACTGATGGCTTCTTGTGAGAAGTGGGCAGCTGAGTCTAAATGATTACATAGGATTTTATGGTCAACTAGGTCAAACGCCGCAGAGAGGTCTAGCAGGAGTAGTAATGCAGTTTTCCCGTTATCTCTAAGGACGTCTATTTGGGCTTTCAGATCTATCAGGGCTGTTTCAGTTCCATGTTGGGGTCTGAAGCCGGATTGTCTTATTCCTAGAAGGTGGTTTGTTTTTGGATTTGTTGGTATGCTGTCTTGTCTAGTATCTTGAGCAGGAATGGGACGGTGGTAATCGGTCTGTAGTTGGTTGGGATGGACGGGTCAAGGGAGGGTTTTTTGAGGAGAGGGAGGACCCAGGACTCTTTAAGGTTACTGGGGACTGTTCCTGAGGAAAAAGAGGCATTGATGAGTCTGGTGATGAATGGCGAGAGGTCTCGTGCCGCGTCTTTAATGATTTGTGAGGGGCAGAGGTCAGCTTTGCAGTTGGAGGGTTTAAGGCCAAGAATTATTTTTTCTACTTCGAGAGAAGAGACTTTGGAAAAGCTGAAGCGAGCAGTGTTAGGTGTGTGGTGTGAGGGTGGAGGGCTCGAGTGGGCGTTGATGGGGTTGGTAAGATTGGTGAGGGAGTCTTTCTTATTTTTAATTTTTGTTTGAAGGCCAGTGACTTTGTTGTTTAGTGCATTTTGGACACTGGTGCACCATTGTTTGTTTTTAACGCAAGTATCTGGGATTGTTACCGGGGTTTCCAATTCTTTCAGGATAGTAAATAATTCTCTGGAGCTGGAGTTGGATTGGGAGATTCTCTGGTTATAGGATTCTTGTTTGGCCGCTATGATTTCTTTTTTATAGTTGGCCGTTATTTTGTTAAGCAATAGTTTGTTGTGGTCAGTCGGAGATTGTCTCCAGACTTGTTCCAGTTTATTCTTTTCCAATCTAAGGGTTTTAAGATGGCTGGAGAACCATTGGTTGAGGTGCTTTTTTGGTTAAGTAAACCGGTTAGTGCTCATAGACAGACTGAAACAAACCAAACTCGATAGTCTCTCAACGTCCCCTCCCCTACCACCTCCAAACTTCCCAACTGAAGAAATAATCCAAATAACCGCAATCCAACAAAGTACAGTAATAAATCCCTCATATATGCCACAAAGCGTCTCTGACACTGAGTCAGGGATACCAGATGAGGCTAGTTCATTTACCATTCCTTGTATTAAGGACTCCATTCCAGCTGTCCACTCAGCAACACACTCTACCCCCATCTCTGTCACCTTGATAAAAGAGAGCCCTGCTCCTATTAGAACCAAAAGCCTTGCTAGGGATTAAAAAAAAACTCCACCTCAGGAAAAGAAGAACAACTTAAAAGTTGCGTTGCTGAATACACAATCATTAATTAAACACGCCCAAGAGCTGCATGACCTAATCCTGGGTAGCAACCTGGATATTCTTTGTATAACAGAAACATGGATCTGAGATACAAGTGGCCCATCAATTAACCTGGCCACTCCACCAGATTATTCCTTCTTCAGTGCTAACCGCACTGAGGGCCACAGAGGCGGGTGGCTATCATTGCCAAATCGGAACTAGGTTTATTCCCAGCCTCAATCACATGTACAGGCTGTGAAATTCTATATATAACAATGACTCTGACGTGTCACAACAGTATTAATATTGTGCTAATTTACCGACCACCCAATCCAATGCCAGAGTTTAACGAGGAAATCCTTAAACTGTTAAGCAAACTTACCTGCCCGAATTCTGCCACCCTTTTCTTAGCGGACCTGAATCGATGAAGAGGAAATAACCTTGATAAAGAAGCAATAGAACTATAATCTGCCCTCCTAGCTATCGAGAACGAACTTATAGATACGGGCCCAACCACGGCAAAAAATCATATATTAGACTGGATTGTGACAAGGAAACTTAAGTGAAATAGTATTCAGACCACTCTGTGTATATGTTCAGATCACTACATCATTCATTTTACTATTCAATCGCTAGATCCCTTACCCAAGCAGAAAAACCTAATGAAATCTCTTAGAGGTCGGAATTTCAAAAAGGTGCTCTGTGACGGCTTTTTCTGGAGTCTATCATGTCTAAGTCACCCCTCACGACCAAGTGGACAACATGGTGTCCTCTTTCTCCTACACCTTTACCGAGATGCTAGACCGTACTGCACCCATTAAAACTAAATTAATTAGGGATAACCCGGGTCACCAAAATTGGTTTACCACCGAACTAGGCGAGATGAAGAAAAAAAAACAGGCACTTGAATTACAATGGGTAAAACATCCCTCAGATGCTACAAGGACAGCGTGGAAAGAACTTGACAAAATCTACAAACTTTCAATCATAGATACAAAAAAAACCCTTCTTCAACACGCAAATCCAGCAGTCCACAAACTCCACAAGAAATTTCGGAGGCTCCTGGAAAAACCTAAAGTATCTCAGACCCCTTTTCTACCCACCAACCTAGATTGTACTCTGACTCAAGCAGCTTTTGATGCCAAAATTACCAGCGGAAGGAATAAAATAACATCGGCCCAGTGTCATACCACCACACATAGGATACTGACAAATACCAAGGATGGGAGAACTAAGCACCCTGAATTTACTTTCTTGCAAATTTCATCTCAAGACATGCTAACAATATTATACTCCATGCACGTAACATATTGTCACTATGATCTATTGCCCCCAAACTTATTCTGGAGTACAAAGACATATTTGCCCCATTTCTTACCCAATTTTTAAATGCCTCTTTTAGAGACAGCCAAGTCCCCAATGAAATTAAGAAAGTTACGGTTACCCTTATCCCAAAAAACCTAAGAAGCCTGGGACCAATCACTAACAGCCAATTTCTCCTTAAAATATTGGACATGTTTGCAACTTCCCAGATGCAAGCCTTCATCGAATCGAATAGCATCCTCCACGATTGACAGTCAGGCTTCCGCCCATCCTTTAGTACGGAAACCGCTCTTGTGGACCTCCAATCCCATCTCCTAAAAATCATGGATAAGGGGAAAGTCGGGATGTTGATCCTACTGGATCAGTCCACGACTTTCGACATTGTAGACTACAAGCACCTCCTACTGTTTCTGAAGGATCGAGGCCGATGCGCCAAAAAAGCGGCAGACTGGGTCCAGTCCTTCCTCTGAAACCGAGAGTCAGAAATCCAATGGAGACAAGCCTTCTCCCCCTCCGCGTTAATTCATTATGGGGTGCCTTAGGGCACCTCCATCTCACCCTTATTGTTCAACCTCTAAATTGTGCACACTCTTGGAGGACATGGGTGTATTTTTTTTACAAATTACACCAATGACACCCAACTGGTCATCAAGCTCAGTGGGGACCATGCACAGGACTCTATCACTTTGTCCAACATCTACAGCCTCATTGAAGGCTGGATGTCAGAAAACTGGCTGTGCCTGAATGGCAGCAAGACGGAGCTCCTGATATTTGGTTTCTCTCAGGCCTGTGCCAAACTCAGCCCATTATATAGCAACTTCTACATACAAGACATCAAAATTGAAACCCAAAAGAAAGTAAAAACCTTAGGGGCCCAAATTGCCTCAAATCAGATGCCAAAGTAAAATACCTCAACCAAACTTGCAACTACCATTTAAGACTAGTTAGGTACATTAGACCCTACATCTCTGAAAATAACTGCGTGACCATTGCCTGGGCTACATTTTTGACCAGATTGGACCATTGTAATGCCCTGCTATGTGTGGCATCCAAAACAAATATCAAGGCTTGTCAGACTATTCAGAATGACATTGTTCATATTGTCAAGAACGTCCCCAGAAGATTCCATATCTTTAATTACAGGAGAGAACTCCATTGGTTGCCCGTTCATGAACGTACCCTTTTTAAAATTGGCACACTGGTCCATTGCTGCCTTTATGGCACTCTCCCAGAATATCACAAAACCTTGGTAGCCCTGTATCAACCTACTAGAAGTCTCCAGTGCTCTACCCTAGGCCTAATTCAGGGCCCGAAATCAACGCGATCAAGAGGCATCAGTAGATTGTTCCCAGTTGAAACAACCTCGTTTTGGAACACCTTACCTCTGACACTCAGAAAAGTCATGAAAACCTATTTAGGTGAACCTATACTTTCCCTCTAGATATACTCGTCCCGCCCTTAATGTTCTGTTCCGCACGTGTTTTTGTTGCACCCTAATGCCCCTGGGATTACGCCGCATTTTGAATGTATGAATAAATAACCTGTTATTTTTGCTCTCAGGGTATCTCGAGCTATTATCTTGTCATCTTCGGAAGCTGTTTCTATCCGTTTTTTCATGCCCACCGTCTTTTCTGTCATTTTCCTCATTGTGTGATGCATATTCTGATGACGCAGAGTGTCAGCAAGACTAGAACTAATGCTGCCAGTAAGACCTTCAGTCCACTGGCCATCCATGTTGGTATCCATGAGAAGATGTATGATAACCAGCCTTCATCTTTGCCTGCATCTTTTGCTTCTGCTTCCATTTTGGCATGCATTTGCGATAACCTGGTAACTGCTTCAGTGAGTGTTGCATTGCTTTCGTCATTTGCTGGAATTAGTGCACAGCAAGAAGACCCGATCTTGGAGCATACTCCTCCTTCCATGGCAGTGAGGAGGTCCAGAACATATCTATTCTGGAGGGCCATTAACCTTACTGCTTGGAGCTCTTCTTTTATAGCATTGAAGCCATTGACAGTTGAGTTTATTTTTTGCATCAGCTCCCACCTCGTGATCTGGAGCCATTTTGCAATTGTGTATGTCTCTACTGCAGGAACAATGTATCTAAAGAACATTTCTGTCCTGCTGAACAATCAACGCTTGGGTGGTATTTCGTCTAGAGAGTTTTCCATTGCTGTTGATATATAGCTTCCTCTTTTTACTCTAGTGAGCTCTACCAATCCCTTCTTCCTACTGTTGGGGCCCATTTTAGGAAACTCATCTATTTTGATGTCCTTATGTGGCACTACCAATGCTGGTATATTGGTGTGTACTAGTGAGCACGCCCCACCCCAGTTGGGTGGCAGCTTCTCGTATGCTTTGGATCCGCAAGCCCAATAATGATCATTAATACTGCTGTCCCAACTATCATGCCCAGAGCTTTTACTGTCTGCTTGCATTCTTTGTTCTCTCTGACCTTTATTGCACAGTCGTTCTGGAAACCTAATGCTGCTCCTTTGAGTGGTACTATGGGCATGGGCCCAGCCTCATTCTCTACCCATGTTAGTCAAACCATCCACCTTATGGCGATTTGCAAAAAAAATGGCAGAATTTGCCATTTCCCGCAATTGCCACTATAAATCATTAAATGAGCGCAAAAAAGACACGTTAGCTTAGTGTGTCTTTTTTCGCACTCATTTAATGATTTAGAGCGAACACAGCTGACTGCTGATTGCAGCAGCTTGAGGGTTAACATCTCCGGCTCTGCGTTGCAGGCCCAGGATTGGGGGAGGGTCACGCAGGCCTGGGAGATCCACAGCATTTGGCTGTGACCCCGGCAACCTCCAAGGCTCTTTGAGTGCCCGCCCTGCCGAGCTGACAGAGTTGGTGAAGCGTAGCCAGGTAAGCACTGGCCTGTCCGCTCATCTGCCCCCAACTCAGAGCACCCAAAGAGGCCACTGGACTTTTTTCATTACTGGCGCTCGACATGAAAGTCCTGTCGAGTGCCGGAAAAGAAAGCATAAACTTAATGCTTTCTGACGCTCGTCTACAATTGGTGTCATGCAGCCCAGCCTGAAGGCCTGAAGGCTGGGCTGCATGATACCAATTGAAGACTCGTAGCTGTATTAATTTCAAATTGCTTTACAATTATTGTAAAGCAATTTGAAATTAATACAGCTACGAGTCTTCAATTGGTATCATGCAGCCCAGCCTTGATTCAAGGCTGGGCTGCATGATACAAACGCTCGTAGCTGTATTCGTTTCAAATTGCTTTACAATTATTGTAAAGCAATTTGAAATGAATACAGCTACGAGAGTCTTCAATTGGTATCATGCAGCCCAGCCTTGATTGAAGGCTGGGCTGATTGATACAAACGCTCGTAGCTGTATTCGTTTCAAATTGCTTTATAGCAATTTGAAACGAATACAGCTACGAGCGTTTGTATCATGCAGCCCAGCCTTCAATCAAGGCTGGGCTGTATGACACCAATTACGCACAAAATTGGGTGTTTAAATTTATGAAAGGCAAATGCCATTCGTCCTGTGCAATTTTGGTGGTTATGCAAAGCCAATTTAATGATATATGCATATTTCACCTTGATATGCTAGTTTCTGATGACATCACATGCCATTGAATTTGTTGATGAGTCCCCCCACTTTAATTTGTAGGACTTGACCCCTGGTAGTGTTGTGATGTTTCATTTCTGTTTGTGGGTGTTTTAAGTCACCATGTGTGGGTGGCATAACCAAGGAATGATGACCACCCAAGAGAGTTCATTGTTTGGCTAGGTATTATGGGCTTGCAGTTACTGCCACTGCATTGCCCCTGTGTCTTGGGCCTCATGGATTCCTTCATGGAGAAGTGTAGAGTTGTTCCCCTTCTCTCCTGGGGTCATAGGACAAGCGAAAAGTAAACCTATGGGCTTCAACCAGGGTTACACTTTTGAATTCAAGCCTATCTGTTTATTTGCTTTCCACTTGTCTGCTGGAAGTAGTGGCGCAGCACCATTTCCATGGAGCTGATCAGGCAATATCCCCCCTCCCCCACCACAATCCAAAATGTTAGGCTGTGGTGACTCGACCTGGCTGTCCTACAGAGCATGGCCAGACAGAACACAACATTTTGTTCCTCACTTACAAAAGCCTTGCAATTACTTGGTTTTAGGCTAAAAAAGATGTTAAATGATATATTTTTCAACGTTAAAAATGCTGCAAGAAACGCAGTTGTGTGCCGCAATTTTTTACGTTTTTGTGCCTTAAAATGTTCCATTTCATGCCGCAATTTTCTGGAGGGTCTGGTTAGTAGCTTTGCACTTGCTACCCATTCTTTTAGGCATTTGTCATTCTCCTCCTGTACTAAATGAACCGGAACTGTTAAGAGCGTATTTGCTTTGCTCCCTACCACTCCGTCTTTCCATCCGTCAGCTGTGTATACTTGGCCATACACAAGCATTTGTGGTCTTTCCGAGCATCCTGGTTCTCCTTCTATATCGGCTGGTCCTTTCTTAGGACAGGGTTATTCCTTTAATGTTATTGTTTTCAGCTCTCCTTTTTGTGGGCCTTCAGTTATGTATTGTATAGCATTGTCTTTTTTGCAGTAACTCTCCATCATGTCTAATGCTTTTATATAGCTATCTTCAAAGGGGAAAGTTGTCTTAGACATCCATCTTAAGGTTGCTGTCTTCCCTTGGAACCTTCCTCGGGTGGTGCACATTGATAGGTACATAAGGCATTGTGCTCTTGCTGGTGGAACTTCAGTTGACACAAATGTTCTGGAGGCACTCGGTGCATAGGGAATGAGAGAACAGACATAGCAGCTCTCTCCAGTGGTTTGTTTACCTACTCTAATCATATGCCTGTACCACATGTTATTAGATACTCAAGC
Organism: Ambystoma mexicanum; assembly: GCF_040938575.1. NCBI lineage: Eukaryota > Metazoa > Chordata > Amphibia > Caudata > Ambystomatidae > Ambystoma > Ambystoma mexicanum. Next base: position 155,232,338 of record NC_090929.1, on the reverse strand, counting down.
AGTATCAGTTAGATAGGAATCAACCCCTCCTATATCTATATCAGCACTGCACCTACCTCTCTTTACTACCTTGGCAGTGCTTATCGCGTGACCTGACATGGGAGCAGTACCTGCCGGAATTGGTGTTACGTTAGGAGGGGTCACAGCTCGTTTTTCTACAGCAAAATTTTCGCCAAAAAATGAGGGCAAAGATGGAGAGTGAGAAAAGAACACACATTATTATCAGTACACTTCTAATAATGGCACCCATAACTTACACCACTTTGGAATCTTGTGTATTTTTAAAGATGATATTGAACCACCTGAAATGCACTAGAAATGCGTTATTATGTCGTTAATACATATTAGTTCAACCCCTGGGGTCGAAATATTGTGCAAGTGCGATTAAGAATAATTGTTCCCACACAATGCATATTCTAGGGTCACATAGTGTCTCAATGGGTGAGGGACTTCCTTGGCGGAGTCGTGGGTATGTCTTGGCTAAATAGCTTAGGAAAACACAGAAGAATAAACTGTGAGGGGGTCTCCTTATTCATTGGAGCCTTCTAACAAAATGGACGAATTGGCCTTGAAAGGTCACGACCACCCATGGGATGAGGGTCTTGGGGAAGCATGCAACAATAGAGAAATCACAATCGCTACTTTCACGATGAATGCTTTCAAGGTAAAGACAACATAATAATAAACAAACAATGTATCCTCACAGTGGATGTGTAGGAAGTCCTTTCCTTATCTCTCTCGCTCGGGAGCGAGTAATCATTGGTTGGTCTCTGCTGGGCTGTAACACTCTTTGCTAATCATTTTGCTCTTTTTCTTGGAGACTGTTGGCCCATTCACTGTCGTTGCTAGGAGAGGCCGCCGCTCGACAGGGCTTAACGTCCTCAAGGAAATTCCAAGCATTCATGCCTCTTATTTTGAAGGCCCAAGCAGTCACTTCTTCAACTAAGTGCGGTCCCATGAACCTGGGCTTAAACCAGGTAGAGGTAAAGTTCTGTAAGAGCAACGTATCAGCTGGGTAAAGTTGTGGTGGCTTGAGCCAACCTTTGTTGATTTCTGTATTGTTGCCTTCTTTGTTCTCTTTGGGCCTCCTCTCCCGTCGTGCCTGCAGTTGCCGAGAAATAAGAGGCACTAGCCATCAAGGCAGCAGTGTAATCATACATTTTTTGTCTGAGTACATTAGACATTGTTTCTGCATCTATGAAAGCCTTAGTGGAAGGAGCCAGGGGAGGGGAAGTTGCATGCGCCACCCTGTTAACACCTTGTGTGGGGTTAAATGGTGGCTGGACCCTGCTTTATTGCGCAATGGGAATAAAGCTACAGGCAAACAGTGAAGCTAACTTTTATTTAGGGTTATTTTATTTGCCCGTTGAGCAGCTCGCATACTTCATTCGCCTATGGGTGGTATGCAAAGGAGAATTTGTGTTGAATTCCTAAAAATATTGCTACATGTTGGAACATCTCATTGGCAAAGTCAGTGCCGTTGTCAGACATCAGGATCTCAAATATGCCCCATTTTGGGAACATTTCTCTTATCAGGAATTCTGCCAATCTGAGGGCATCTGGATGGGAACAGGGACCGTCTTCGATGCATCGAGAAAACTGGCACACAACCATTATCATGTAACGGTAGCCCTGGCATACTTGGAGCATGTCAACATAGTCAACATGAAGGTGTTGCAATAGGCCGAGTGGGCGAGGTATGGCTTGTCTCACTACCTTCAATTTATGGCCTGTGGTAAAACCTTTACAGGTAATGCAGATGGTCAGAAATTCTGCCACATGTTCCATCCATTTGGGACAAAACCAATCTTCCTCAATGCAGGCAGCAGATACATACTTTCCCATATGGGTAGGATGGTGTAGATGTGTCAGTGCTGTGCGTAACAATTATAATGGCATCACTACTTTAACTGGGCGTTCCTGTCGCCTAGGGTGTCTCAAGGTGATATAGTACACTCCCATTTCACCCATAACTCTTTTACCTCTCTTGGTGCATTTCCTTGCAATTCCATTATTTGCATTACTGGTAATGCATTGTAGCCTTCCTTTAGTACCATTGTTCGTACATAATGGGGTATACATATCTAGGATTACCTGAATTATGCCGCTTGCTTTGCTTCTACATCTGCTGCCTCATTGCCCATGGAGACGGGATCCTCCCCCTTTGTGTGGGCCTGGCACTTCGCGACTGCTATTCCTATTGGGAATCGCAGCGCCTCTATCAGTCTACCTAATAAGAGTGTGTGCTGTACCAACGAGCCGTCAGCACGTTGGAAGCCCCTCAGCCAGTGTGACAATCCAGAATGGACTGTAGACGTCACGTAGGCTGAATCTGAATACACTGTCACTTCCTCGTTCTTACGCTGTTGCAATGCCAGTATGAGAGCCACTAGCTCTGTAACTTGTGCTGAGAAATGTGATGGTAAGCGTGCACTTACTACTATCTTGCTTGTCCCATCCTCTTTTAGCCTCACTACTGCCGTCCCAGTATGTCTTTCTCCTGTTGTCTGACCTATTTTCGATGAAACGTCAATGTAAAGTACTTCTACCCTTCAAGGGGGTTATCTCTTACTCTCGGGATGTCATCACAGCTTTCTATGTTTGTGGCACAGTCATGTACATAATCTCCTTCTATGGGTTTGACGACGAGCGTCGCTGGCATCACAAAACAGCATCTCACTACTTTTATGGCTGGATTTGATAGTATCACCTTATACCCCTGTACAGGAGGGCGAGATGTGCACCAATGGGCTCATAGGTCAGTGCTCACCCTCCAGTACTTGTAAAACAAGATAGCTGCACCATGTGAGGGATGGGGGTGCAGGATTCACTTACTCCAACACGACTCAATAATGAGGATTCAGTAGTTTGGCAAAGGGAAGTCCGTTTAATGACAAACAGGGAAGCAGTTAGGAATCAGCATTGTTGTGACCACCTGTCTCGCTCCGACTTCCTCGAACTTCAGGTGAACAGTAACTTTTATGCACCAATCTCGTCATCATTGATGTCTAATTCTACAAAACTCGTCATGCAATATAATTGGTTAGGAAAGGTAACTTAAGTATAGGTGCTATATCTATATATAATAATGGAGCATGAGGATTGGATAACTCTTATCGGGTGGGCGTCTACACCACTCCCTCTACATCACACATCTATCAGTGATAGACCTCACTGCAAGTAGGACGTCTCATTGGTAATACGATATATAGGACCCTAGATAACTTGGTCCATTGTGATTGGGCAGGTTACACCCCTAGACATAAATCTCTACTTTTAATTAGCAGCATGCAGGATGGACACTGAGGTGCCTGGTGTCCCAAATTTCACCCTGCCTCCCTTCCATCAATCAGTATCTTGGGCTATGTGTCAATTAGTTGGCTGGGTATGGCCTCGAAACTGTAGCCTCTTATCAGGAAAGGTTATGGCATCCTCGGGTTCTGGGTGACATCAGGCGGTGGTAACTCTTCACGTCTGGCTGGTCACGTGCTAGTTCACCATGAATCTGCTTCAGTTTCCAGCTTTTAGTGTATTTAATTCTGTTTCGGCCTCACCACCTGCATGGCCCCCCCCTTATCTTGACCTTCACGGGGCAGGCTGGTATGCTCTGAAGTTTGAGTCTCGTTAGCTGACGCTCTTCTCCCTTTCTCTGGTTGATCTCGATTTCCTAGGCATGAGCCGGTCTTTGTTGAGTTTCGATTCCGCTCCTTCTCTTGCCTCTGGCTGGGTAACAAAACTTGGCCTGTTAGGCCTCTGGCAACCTGGGTATATTTCTCCTTTACAAAATGGAGTCGCACTTGCATAATGTGCCTTATTGAGGTAGATCTATGGTTGGCGCTTGTCGCTCTAATCTTCTACTAAGCATTGCAAGCAGTATCGTTTTCGTTAACCTCTTGCATTCCAAACCTATTTACACACATTTAACTGATCGGTTGCTTCCATCTTGTCTCGTAGCAACGTTTCCTTACGTTTTAACATTGTCTCTTCTCTGTGTCCATTACATCTATTTTCATAGCTACTCGCAATGGCGTGCTTGTCTTCGATAGCCGTTTTTGTTCATTCACGAGTCTGTCCAGGCCCTTGTGTCATTTCCACTGGCCTTCCATTAAGGCTCTTTGGGTCTCTTCATGGACCGTCTGTAGGTACTCTTCGTTTCGTATCAGCGGCTGGTACGGCTGTCTGATAGGGTACCGTGCTGCCAAGGCTTGTCTGGTTATGGGCGCTTCAACAGGTATGGATGTTCTGATGTACACTGGGCAGGGTCCCAGTGCAGCTCTTTGTTGGTTCATTTGCTCCTCATACGTCACATACCTTGGTGAGTACTCTACTGGTACCTCGAAATGAGGGGTAGGGGTGCAGGCCATGTCTGGGACCTCCTCTACCCTCCCCCCTCTGGTCAGTTCATCGACCACTTTTGCGATCTCCTTTGCATTTATTTCCTTTAATTCTTCAGGGTCATGTTCATCGTCTTCAGGGTTTGTACATGATGGTGTGAATGTGTGAGTCTTCGGGGTCCATATTTTTATCACCCCTTTCAAACTCCTTGCTGTTTTCACATGCTCATCTTTGTTCCAGGTCATTAGCTGGCATTGTCCATTTGGGCTGCAGTAGATCCATTTTCCTTCATACCTTCTTCGTTTCTTAGGATATGTGAACTTTATTCCTTCTGGCGCAAATTTGCTGGCCTTCACAAAGTCTCTTATTTCTTCATCAGTCAGGTCTCTGGGCTTCCACCCTTGTTCGTCATCAGCCATTAATTTCATCCCTATGGCTTTCTTCGCAGTTTTCTGGCACTGTGCAATGATTATCTTGATAACACAGAATCCTAGCAGTACCATAGCTAATAGCACTCCCAGAAACTTGAATATATCTGCCATCCATTGTGGGACCCACGAGAATAGGTCCCCAAACCAGCCGTCATCGTCTGCTTCATCACTTTCATCGATCATCTGGTTTTTCAAGTTTGTCAACATACTTATGGCCTCTGTTAAGGTTCCGTTTTCTTCATCGCGCGATGGTACAAATGTGCAACATGATTCTCCGATATTTGCACAAACATCTCCATCCATTGCTGTGATCATGTCGAGCACATATCTGTTCTGGAGGGTCATCAGTCTGATTGCTCTCAGCTCTTCTATGATCGCATTAAATCATTTCATAGTGGTATTGATGGTCTGCAATAACTCCCATCTGGTTATCTGCAACCATTTAGCATTCACTCCAATTTGGATGTGTGGCAAGAGCATCGTGGTGAACACTGTTGAGGGGAGTCTGAACAGCCTGTGTTTGTATGGGATTGCCTGGAATGCCTCTTCTGATTTGGTAGAAAAGTAATTTTCTCTCTTCATCCTGGATACCAATTCCACAGATCTCCTTCTCCTTAGATGAGCATCTGCTTTTGGGAAACTGTCCAACTTCAGGTCATTCTTAGGGATCACTAGTGCGGGAACGTGGACGTTCACCAGTGTACATATGCCTCCCCAGTTTTTCGGTAGTCTTATGTATGCCTTGGATCCACACTCCCAGTAATGGTCCATAATAACCGTTCCTTGTGTCATTCATGGGGCTTCAAAGATTTGTCTGTAGTTTACATTCTCTCCCATCTTCCTTGTGTCATTATTTCGGAAGCATAGTTTTGGGCTTTCCAGTGGTACTATCTGCAGGGGTCCTCCTCTGTCTTCGACCCATGTTAGCAGATTTACCAGTTTTGGCCATAGAGGTTTGCACAACCTCTGCAAATTCTCTATTGCTTCTTGGCAGGCTCCAAAGACTCGGCATACTCCTTCTTCCCATCCATCTGGGGAGACCACTGTTCCCCAAATCTGCATTTGGCCTCTGTTCTTTCAGGTTTGAGCCTCTTCTTTAGTTTTTCCTTGAACGTTCAATATTGGGTTTATTAACTAACGTTTTCCTGATCTTTTGACGCCAGGATTCTCGTATCTTAACACGTGATTCCTTGCGTGTGCCCTGTTTCTTGTTTTAATGTCCTGGACGTAGCCATCTTCATCCGGGTAATCCTTTTCGTTGGCCCATATCAACGAGGTGTCTCCTCCCATAAATTGTCCTCTGGTGTTGCACATTGCTACATGTGATATACAGTGTGCTGTGGGTACATCAATTTCTACAGCCAGGAAGATCTTGGATTTTAGCATGCTATATGGTAGGAGTGCACAGACGAAGCATTCTCCTTCTGACTGCCTTCGTCCTACTTCCTTCAAGTGCTGGTACCATATGTTGTTTCCGAGGTGGGCTGTGCTGTCCAGGTAATCGTTGAGCTCATTTTTATCTTCATGCGGGCTTCTCTTGATTCTCAGCGTTCTTCTGTAGTTTGCTATTACTATGTCTTTAAAAGTATCTGTGCTGCTTTTCCACTCTGTGCGTCTTGGTAGGGTGCGGGCTGCCTTGGCTGTATCGCAGTGGTAGGAGAAGGTTTTTCATTTCTTTTCCTTTCCTCTTGTAATCTTCCATTGTGGTTCTCTAACCGCCATTGGCTCACCAACTCCCCAACGCGTGGCCGTGTCGTAGGTCTGGTGCTTGTTCCTTGCGTCTGAGCTGGCGTGCTTACTGTTATAATCTCTGTAGTTCTATTTCTCAGTTCCTCGTGCAGTTTCTTTGCTCTGACTATGAATGGGAACAAGTAATCTATCAGTATTTGTGTATTCTCTGTGAGTTCCTCTGTGGCTACTTCTGTTCTTTTGAGGGATTTTGCTATGCCCTCTCTCTTTGGTTTCTCACTTGGTTCTCCTTGGTTGCTTCCACAATTTTCTGGAACTGATTGTTCGGCAGTCAGTCTTCCCTTCTCTGCTGCCTTCGTTGGAGGCCCCGTAGCCATAGACACTTGCCCTTGTCTGTGTGCATCCTGTGTGTGGGTGCGTGCAGTGGTTAGTGCTGTGTTTTCATTCATTCCGTGCTGACCCTGTCTCCAGCTTTTCTCGTCATTCGTTACCTCAAGTGTGTCTGAATTACTGCTAATAATGTTTAATTTTAGTTTGTTAACTTTACCATCATGTTTTCCTGGGACTGGGAAGACTATATAGGGTCTGGGTGCTTTCGTAGGCCCCACACGTTCATTATCTGGCGGGTGCACTGAGATTGGAACACTTCGTGCACCAATAAAGAAAGCAGTTCTGATAGTCAACGACAGAAAGACAATGGGCCTCATTACACGGAAGGCGGTGATCCAGGGTGCTATTAGCACCCTGGACCATGCCGGTAAATTACCGGCACCGCCTTGGCGGTAAGGGGATTTACCGCCCCATTCCAAGGTCGGTGGGACGGTAAATCCCCCTTCCGCCATTGCCCTTCCCCATTCCCATTTCTGCCCCATAGGGCTCTATGGGAATGGGGAAGGCGCTAATTACGGCACCGCAATTTTGCGGTGCCGTAATTAGCTCCGAGGTCCCTTAGCAGGTTGGTTTTTAACGCCTGCAAAAAGCAGGCGTTAAAGCACCAACCCGCTATGGGACCTCGTAGTACGGCGGTAAGGGTTAACGGTCACCGTTGCCATTAACGGTGACCGTTAACCCTTACCGCCGTCCGTGTAATGAGGCCCAATGGCCCTCATTCCGAGTTAGGACTACACCATGGAGTAAATAGCTCCATGGTTGGCAACCATGGAGCTATTTACTCCATGGAATACCGGCATGGTGAATGGAGTAATTACCGGTCCATTCCAAGGTTGGATGGACCGGTAATTCCCCATTCACCATAGCCCTTCCCCATCCCCATTTCTGCCCCCATAGGGCTCAATGGGAATGGGGAAGGAGGTAATTACGGCACCGTAAATTACGGTGCCGTAATTTACTCCAAGGTCACTTTGCGGGTCCCGTAATTTACTCCTGCTAAAAGCAGGAGGTAAAGAGGGACCCGCAAAGGGAACTCGGAATACGGAGGTAAGGGATTACCGCCATCGGTGCCCTTACAGGCGCCGGTAATCCCTTACCTCCAACCTCGGAATGACCCCCAATGATAATTACTACACATATACACATAATAGACTTGTAGGACATCTGGCAGCATTTCCTTCCAGGGAAGCGGGGCGCCCCTGTGCCGGTGGTAAAACCAAGTTACTGTTCTGTTTGCCCATTTCAAACAAGTCCATAGTTATTTATTCCTCTTCTTGCTCTGATCCCGTAGCTCATGAGTTTATTGCTACTAAAGTGACGAGTGCTTTTCGTGTGTCCCCCCTCTTGCGGGTGCTGTCGGTATTCTCTGGGTATGTAGTAGAGTTCCTGTGCTAGACTATGGAAAAGGGTTAGACTAGCAACTTTGGTACACCACATTCATAATGCATATTTACTGTAGGTAAAGACCCAGTGCATTCCTCGAATTTGCCTTGGTCCTGAGGACATGCTGGAACCTGTTCAGTGCGAAGGAATGAAAAGATGGAACTGCTTCAAATCACACAAAAATAAAATGTAGTAAAAATAAAAATAAAAATATAAATGAAAGTGAACGTGAAAAAATAAAACATAAAAATAAGGAAAAATAGAGGAAAAAGTAAAAAAGAAAAAATAGGATGGTGTAGTTCTTGTCTCTGCTCTCCTCAATCTGTCTTGTGGCGGAAAATTGAAGAACTGTGTCTCTGTCCTCGATTTGTTCCACGGCAAAAAGATAAAGCACTGTTTCTCTGTCTCCACGATCTGTCCCATGGCAAAAAGTCTCACTGGAACCTCTGAAGGTACTCTCGCTGGAAGTTAGATAGCTCCACCTGGAGCATTATGCCGTGGAGGGGTGTACCGATGTGTGGGGAGTTGGCTGGATCTCTAAGGAAGGTGATGACGTCAACATCTGCAGGCCTCCCCACCATTTCCGGATAGTCTGTGACTGGTCTAAGCAGGACGTTGTGCACCAGCCGGGTGTCTTCGGGGGATAGGGACATGTGTCCTTTTTGGCCGGGTCCTTGTCATGAGCTTTTCTTTTGATTCGCACAGTCTCTGCACCTTCCTGTTGCATGGACTACCACCAGCTGATTTAGTTTAGTCCACAGCTGGTTCAACTGAGCTAGATTTCTTGGGTCTCTGATGAATGTGTGTGTGTGTAACGCTCACCTGACTCCCACGGAGGTGCTGGTCTGGTCTGGGTTGCTGTGGCCTCTTCGAGCGTGATGCGCAGAACTCGGGACACCGACTGAACAGGACCCTCAAATCTTGCTTGTCTGGCCCGTAGGAATATCCTTCTGCAGATGAGAAAGGGGATTAACAGTCTGCAGAATAGTGTGCTTGCTCCCCCCTTCCCCCTTCGTTCTTCTCAAACTTCCTCCGAAATCCCCGGTTGAAGCTCACCTTATGGTTTGAAAGGATGAACTCTCCATCCTGCTTCTGGTGCAGGGGCGCGTGTTTGTCCAGTTACTTCACTGGTTTTCAGAATGGCGCTGGCAAAATCCACTTGACTTTTCCGAGCGGAACGCCGTAAGTATGAAGATTACAAAAGTTCAAGTGTTGAGCCTCCTTTTCTGTTGCCTGCCTAACCTGTGATCTGTCCTTAATTTCAGGTGCAGAATGAAGGCGATGCGTTGAGGGATTGACTTGCCGATGGTAAACTCAGGTGATCCCTCTTAATGTCTTTATATTCCTCCAGTAATGTCTTTTGTCCTTTCCCCATAGGGGCCGGGGTGCGGTACCTGCCAACAAAGCGGCGCCAACCCCAAATGAGGAATGATCCATCAACAGAAGACCGGTAAGTGTTATGGCGGAAAATTAGGCTTTCCTCATATGTTCCTTCTGCTCACCTTTTGTCTCTTCTTCTCTCCCCTAGGCGCAGAGATGTGGCGACCGGTGCAGACAGTCGCGGTGGAGCCAGAAGAACTCCCGAGGACAGGTGAGTGAAGCGCGGCACTGCAGCGAGCAACGCGGTGCTTTTAAATGAAAGTCTTTTCTCAGGAACGCTGGCGTGAAGGTTCCGGATGCAGGTAAGAAGTTTGATGAAATTCTTGGTTTTCACCTTTCTCTTCTCTTCTTTCCTTACAGGTTTTCCAGGATCGAGGCGGGCGTGGCTGGAGACCAGATGCAGGAGCAGACACGGTGAGCATTCAGTTGCTTGGATGCAGAACAATGCGAAGCGTGAGCTACTGTCTGGGCGTGGCTTAAATAGCCCCCAAAGTAGTTCCAGGTAAGTATCCTTCCCTGGCCACGCCCGAGTGGCAAAATAGTCCCAATGAAAAAATAGTCCCTTTCAAGTCTCAGGGAGGCCTGAATCTTGCAGCATGGTCTGCATCAGGTAAGTGCACAAAACACCTTCCTTTATGAGCCTGGCGCCTATGGTGCCAGGACTGATGTCCAACATGAGCCTGGCGCCAAATGCGCCAGGACAGAGTCCAAAGAGCCCCTATAAGGGGCCGCTGGGCTTTTACCCGGGGGCATGATGCCTGCTCCCGGGGGTGCTGGGCCTGGCCTGGTGCTCCGGGGGTAGGCATCATGACAGTGTGTCAGTTGTTCTCCCGACAAGTCCTGGGCATTTCTCGATTATTTGAAAGAACAAAGTGTAGGTGAGCTTGTCAATGTCTGCTGGTGGTGGAAGCATTTGTGTCTTTTCCACTGTGCTCAGGCAGCTCGGCGAAGGCTTCCGCGATGATAGACAGTAGTTGCCAGATTATTTTCTTGTTCGCAGGATCTTGAATAGAGTCCGTGGCACTGGTTTCTCTCCCTATGAGTGACGGATATGATATTACCACCAGCTGGAAGTAGGTTAGTATATCCCACTTGAGGTCTCTGCTGGGAGATACCATAAGTTCTGTGAACAAAGTCTCGACACTGGTTGCTTTCAGGACACTGTGTTACGCTCTCAAGAAATGTCTTTCTTCTTTTTTTTTCAGTCTATCAGAGTCGTGATCCTTTATGCTACTTGGGCATGACGTTATTTCAAAAGTTCGTTTTGTCAGCGTTGGTGTGGCTTTGTGTAAGTAGTTCTCTTCTTTATCCTGCAACTGTGGTGCACAGAGTGTCCGTATTATTGTTCCTTATCACCTTTCTTTGGTTTGGGGAAATGTTCTTATTTAAAAGTCACAAATTGAAACAGAGTTCTTTTGTCATTGTTTTGCTGCTTATGCGTCCTTCTTCCTCACCATGGATCTTGTCTGCACATGCTGAGGTTCTTCCCCGTTGTCTGTGGCTTCTTTGTGGTTGGATGCAGCTGGAGGGCTTTCTCCTATAAAAGGTTTAATGTCATTGAGGAAGAGCCATGCCCTTCTGCCCTGGACTTTGACGGCTGAAGGAGTACAGTCCTCTACGATGAAAGGGCCGTTGAATCGTGGCTCATCCCACTTCCTCCTTGTAAAGTTCCTTATGAGAACAGCATCCCCAGGGAAGATGAGAGGCAAACGTAAACCTTGCGCTGAGTCTGTTTCAGCATTTCCTGTTGTATTTTGTACTATGCTGCACCCTTTTCGCTGTCACGGCAGCTGGCCTGAAATGACAGAGATGCTGGATGTCATACAATTGAAGTACTCCTGCATCTCTGTCCCCAAGACCTTACTTGTTGGCTGGGCATCACATCTAGCTCTATCTTGGGGGGTAAGAGGGATCCTCATCCTTCTGCCTGTGACTATCTCATGCGGCGTGAGATGATGGTCGGAGCCTGGTTGGTTCCGAAGTGCATACAATGCCATTGGTAGACAGTGCAGCCATCCCTTTTTTAATGTGAGTTTCAGCTTGGCTATCCTCTCCTTTAACAAGCCGTTGAGCCGTTCACATATGCCATTCCCCTCCGGATGATACGCCGACGAGAACTTGTGCTTTATACCAAGCAACAAGCTGATCTGCTCAAAAACTGCATTAACAAAATGAGCCCCATTGTCTGACCTCATTACCTCGCTGTCATGATCTCTGCTTCCAAAAGATCAGGACTTGCCCGACTCCCTTGGAAGCAGACCCATAACCCCGGTTCCGAGTGCCAGCCAGTCCCAATTGGGACCTTTTGGACCCTGTCCTGGCGCCAGTGGCACCAGGCTCATAAAGATGCCCAGTCCCAGCGCTGGAAGCGCCGGGCTCATAATGCTTGGGTGGACTTACCTGCAGCAGACCATGCTGCTTACTTACCTGCCAGTTGAACCCCTGATCCTCTTCTGTTTGGGACTACTTTTCCTGTTGGGTGGGGCAGGAGCCACTCCCTAGGTTCAGAACACTGGAACTCTTCTGGAAAGCAGGAACTCTTTTCTTAGGCGTGGCTGTGGAAGGAGACACCTAAGCACTACAGGAGGCTATTTAAACCACACCCGATGGATGAATCTTGCTTTGCGTTATTCTGCATTTTCTGCAGCAGAACGCTCATCGTGTCTTCTGCTTCTGATCCTGGGCCTAAGGGAACAAAGGCTTACCATCCTGGAATCCAGTCTTCAGCAGCACCTGTAAAGACAAAGAAAGAACAGGTTAGCACTACGGTCTTCAGTGGCAGCGCATCTCTTACCTGGTCCATCGGCTGCCACCAACGCCTCGCGCTGCATTCCGGCATCTGAAAGACAAAGGCTTACCTACTCTTCGCATGCTCCGGAGGTCTTCGCTCTGCATTCCGGCATCTGAAAGACAAAAGCTTACCAGCTCTTCGCACGCTCCGGAGGCCTTCGCGCTGCATCCCGCATCTGAAAGACAAAAGAAGGTGCGTTTAAAGACATTGGGCAACTTTATTACTCACGTGCCATTACTCCTTCCCACGCCGAATCCAGTGGGTATTCCAGCACCCTTCAGCTTCTCTAAAGCTCCGAACTTGTACCTGCAAGATAAAAGGGACAGTTAGTGCGCATCGTGAAGCAGGCTACAAGCGCTTACTTACGTGCTTCCAGGCGCTTCTATTCCTCACACGGGTTCGATCCTCAACTCTCATCAGCCCGCCATCCGCCATCGCCGGAACCCTGCAAAACAAGAGATATCATTACAAAAGACTTTTAAGACATTTGAAGTGCCCAGAACTTACCGTTCGTGCAGTTAACGACGGACAGCAGTCCTCTGAGGTCAAGAGGCCTGCACCCTTATCCAGTGAAGAATCTGGTTACGGCACCCTGCCCCGAGGCAGATGGAGAGCTCGGCGTTCACTTACCTAAGGTGAGGGTGTTAACCTTTGGGGTTCTACAGGAGAAGAGAAAGGGAAGAGGAGAGAGGCACCCAATAACCCCAGTTCATTAATCCCATATTTTCTATCTGCAGACATCTTACTCTTCGAGTCAGACATACAGTGCACAGAGGTCCAGCCCAAAGAGCCAACCGTGTGTTACACATCACCTTTGAAGATACGGCATTCACCCAGTCAAGACCGGCGCCTCTGCGGGAATCAGGTGAGCGTTACAGAACGCAAAGCCTATCGCAAAACTCCCACCCAGGCGCTATGGAAACCTCGGATACCGACCAGCTAGCCCAGTTACTTGGGGAACTAAGAGCAGAAGTGCATGCAGCCCATCAGGAAACGAATGCTCTAAGAAGGGAACTGATTATTTCCAAGGAGCGAACAGACGATCTCGCTAGACAATTGCTACAGTCACAAGCCGGACAAACTCCGTTACCCGCATCTGGGGCAAATCTTCCTTCAACATCCTCTACGAACCCAGTGCAGAACAACCTACCTGGGAATGTACCTCTGGCTCCGCCCGAACGATTTTCTGGTGACCCAAAGAGGTTTGCAGTATTTATTAATCAGTGCCGGTTGCACTTCTTATGCCGGCCAGCAGCCTTTCCAACTGATCAAGCTAAGGTAGCTTTCGTGCTTTCGTACCTTAGTGGCAATGCGGCAGACTGGTCGATCCCTCTAGTTAATCAAGATGATCCGGTTCTCCATGATTTTCAAGCTTTTCAGCTCAGTATGGAAAAACTGTTTGCAAGACATTCACAGGGGCAGGCCTTGGACAATGAGCTCCTTTCATTGCGACAGGGTAATCAAGACCTTTTGGCTTATATTGCGTCTTTCAACAGACTGATAGTGGAAACTCGATGGCCTGAGGACAAAAGGATTACGCTGTTTCATAGAGGTCTACGTGGAGAGCTCAAAGATGTGTTAGCCCAAGTAGTGAATCCCCCGCAAGACTGTTCGGACTATATTGACTTAGTCGTTCAAATTGACCACAGACTGCAGAACAGGAAGGCCGATCGTTCCAAGTTTGATGCTCGAGTATTTTCCAAACCACCAACTCCTACCAAAGGAGTAGACTCCGGGGAACCCATGCAAATAGGGGGCCTGAAAGGACCACTAACACAAAAGGAGCGGGAAAGGAGAAAACAGATGCAATTATGCCTCTATTGCGGAAACTCGGGGCACTTTCTTCGAGACTGTCCGTTGAAACCAGCCAAGAAGGCAGTAGGAGCTGCAGTTACCAGGGTCACAAACTCTGAGCAGGGAAACGACCTTGCCCGACAAGAATAGAGGTCCTCTTGCCGAGCGTTAAAACCAGTTTCGTGACCTCGCATTTCGTGATACCTATGGTCCTCATTAGCCCTGAACATCCGGATCGATTACATGCGATTGAAGCTTACGTCGACAGCGGTGCCATCGGCAATTATGTGGATCATGAAATGGTTTTGAGGATGAATCTGACTCTTTGTCCAAAGGCTGTAAAGGACGTCATTACTACGGTGGATGGTACGGAGATAGCCTCCGGACCAGTAACGCATACCAACCAAGAAGTGACGCTAGTAAGTCAAGATGGACACCATGAGAAGATCGTGTTCGATGTGATCAAGGCCCCCTAGTTCCAGATTATTCTAGGAATTCCTTGGTTAGAGAAGCACAATCCTCAGATCGATTGGCGAGCAAGAACGGTTCAGTTTCCAGAATGTGTCTCTACTTGTCACCCTCGACCTGGTGTTGCACTGGCAGCAATTTCCTCGGAGGCTCCTCAGTTACCTCCTGAATACCTAGAATTCCAAGATGTTTTCCGGAAGGATCAGGCTAACTCTCTACCTCCTCATAGGTCTTATGATTGCCAGATAGACCTGATACCTGGATCTACTCCTCCTTGTAGTAGAATTTATTCCCTCACCGAGCCTGAGAATCTTCACCTCCGACAATACCTGGATCAATACCTAGCGAATGGGTTTATTCGTCCTTCCAAGTCCCTTGCTTCCTCAGCTTTGTTCTTCGTTCCAAAAAAAGAAGGGGACCTTAGAACTTGTATAGATTATCGCGCCCTGAACCAGATCACCGTTAAGAATAGATATCCGTTACCTTTGATCCCTGAACTCCTGGACCAAGTCAGAAAAGCATGCATATATACAAAGCTGGATCTTAGAGGAGCCTACCACTTGGTACGAGTAAAAGAGGGCGATGAATGGAAGACGGCCTTCCGCACCAAGTATGGGCTATTTGAATATCAGGTCATGCCCTTCGGACTTTGCAATGCCCCGGCCGCCTTTCAATATTTTATGAACGATGTCCTCAGAGAGCTCATAGATGTGTGTGTTGTTGTTTACATTGACGACATCCTCGTTTATTCTTCATCGGAAACTGAACATCGGAAACACGTGAAAATGGTCCTCGAGAGATTGCGTCAACACAAACTTTTCGCTAAGTTGGAAAAATGTGTTTTCAACGTGACTGAAGTTGAATTCTTTGGATTCATATTATCACCTATCGGAGTGCGTATGGATTCAAAGAAGGTCGATGCAATTCTCAAATGGCCATCGCCATCCTCCGTAAAAGGTGTTCAAAGCATGTTAGGCTTCGCTAACTTTTACCGCAGGTTTATCCCCGAATTCTCTCGAATAGTCCAGCCCATCACCGCCTTGTTAAAGAAAAACAAACGTTTTGAATGGTCTACCGAGGCGGAACAAGCTTTCCAGAATTTGAAGACTAGATTTATCTCTGCACCGATCTTAAAACATCCTCGCCCAGAACTCCCCTACATCGTTGAAACTGATGCTTCGAGCCTTGCCATGGGGGCAGTTCTATCACAAAAGGACCCAGTAACCAATCAGTTGCATCCCGTGGCATTTTGGTCCCGCAAATTCTCGCCTCCTGAAATCAATTACACTATTACAGATAAGGAACTTCTAGCTATCAAGTCCGCCTTTAAGGCTTGGCGGCATTATCTTCTGGGGGCCCGACACACCGTTACTGTGATTACAGATCACCGAAACCTGCAATATTTGAAAACCGCAAAAGCTCAATCCTCTAGGCAACTCCATTGGGCACTATTCTTTGCCGAGTTTGACTTCATAATTACCTATCGACCTGGTACAAAAAACGGTAAAGCTGATGCCCTTTCTCGGATGGGAGTGGAAGAACATTTGATCAATCCTAAACCTGTACCTATCATTCCCGAACAAAGAATTCTAGGTGTAATCGCCACACAATCCATAGAGGAAGTTAAGGATAAAGCCAGGCTACTGGTAACTCCAGCAGACATACAGAATTGGCATCTGCAGGGAAAGGACTTTACGGTGAAGGACAACCTATTATATTTCCAAGAACGGTTATGCCTGCCCAGCACAGATTTACAGAAAAAGGTAATCTCTTGTTATCACGATTCTTTAATGGAAGGACATCCCGGTATGACCAAGACCTCGGAAAAGATCAAGCGCTACTTCTGGTGGCCGTCTTGGAAAAAAGATATCAGAGACTTTATAATGTCCTGTGGAGTATGCGCCCAAAACAAGAGTCAAAAGGAAAAACCAGCCGGCCTCTTACGCCCTATTGACATCCCGCCTCGCCCTTGGCATACGCTTTCTATGGACTTCATCACCGATCTACCTCCATGCTCCGGATACAATACGATCCTAGTAATCGTGGACCTATTCTCCAAGATGGCGCATTTCATTCCACTCAAAGGCTTACCAACAGCAGCAACTCTGGCCCGAGAATTTCTCGAAAACATCGTCTGACTGCACGGTTTTCCTTTAGTTCTAATTTCGGATCGAGGTAGTCAATTTATTTCTCATTTTTGGCGAAGTTGCTGTCGGTCGGCTCAAATTGATGTGAGACTTTCGACCAGCCACCACCCTCAAACCGACGGACAAACCGAGAGGACCAATCAAACTCTGGAACAGTATTTGCGCTGCATGCTACAACAAACTGAAAAAACTTGGAAAGATATCCTTTGGATAGCCGAATATGCCTACAATAACTCTGTCCACTCGGGAACTGGGAAGACCCCGTTTTTTCTTTTATACGGTAGTCACCCTCGAACCTCGGAGTTGGATCCACTCCAAGATCTTGGAACACCAGCAGTAGACCACCTGCATTCTACAATCACCCAAGCCTTTAAGGAAGCCGTTTCTCACCTTCAAAGGGCTAAAGAACAATACAAGAAAGGAGCAGACCAACATCGGAAGGAAGCCCCCCAATATCAAGTAGGAGATCAAGTCTGGTTATCCACCAAATATCTACCTCTAAAAGGACCACGCACATTCAACCCAAGATACCTTGGTCCCTATTCCATCACTACCATAGTAAATCCAGTAGCGGTCAAGTTGGACTTGCCCCCTCACATGAAGATACATCCGGTCTTCCACGTCTCTCTATTAAAACCCGTGCAACCTCAAACCCGACTAACTACATCTCCAAAACCTATTCTAGTTGATGGAGAACTCGAGTTTGAAGTCAAAAGCATCCTGGATTCCAAGATCTCCAAATCTAAACTATTTTACCTGATTGACTGGAAAGTCTACGGTCCCCAAGAAAGATCCTGGGAACCTGCAGAATATGTCCACGCGCCTCGTCTAATCAAAAGATTTCATCGAACATTTCCTAACAAGCCCAAACCCCCGGAGAAGCCCGGTTTGGGAGGGGCCTTGAGGGGGGGTGCTGTCATGATCTCTGCTTCCAAAAGATCAGGACTTGCCCGACTCCCTTGGAAGCAGACCCATAACCCCGGTTCCGAGTGCCAGCCAGTCCCAATTGGGACCTTTTGGACCCTGTCCTGGCGCCAGTGGCACCAGGCTCATAAAGATGCCCAGTCCCAGCGCTGGAAGCGCCGGGCTCATAATGCTTGGGTGGACTTACCTGCAGCAGACCATGCTGCTTACTTACCTGCCAGTTGAACCCCTGATCCTCTTCTGTTTGGGACTACTTTTCCTGTTGGGTGGGGCAGGAGCCACTCCCTAGGTTCAGAACACTGGAACTCTTCTGGAAAGCAGGAACTCTTTTCTTAGGTGTGGCTTTGGAAGGAGACACCTAAGCACTACAGGAGGCTATTTAAACCACACCCGATGGATGAATCTTGCTTTGCGTTATTCTGCATTCTCTGCAGCAGAACGCTCATCTTGTCTTCTGCTTCTGATCCTGGGCCTAAGGGAACAAAGGCTTACCATCCTGGAATCCAGTCTTCAGCAGCACCTGTAAAGACAAAGAAAGAACAGGTTAGCACTACGGTCTTCAGTGGCAGCGCATCTCTTACCTGGTCCATCGGCTGCCACCAATGCCTCGCGCTGCATTCCGGCATCTGAAAGACAAAGGCTTACCTACTCTTCGCATGCTCCGGAGGTCTTCGCACTGCATTCCGGCATCTGAAAGACAAAAGCTTACCAGCTCTTCGCACGCTCCGGAGGCCTTCGGCGCTGCATCCCGCATCTGAAAGACAAAAGAAGGTGCGTTTAAAGACATTGGGCAACTTTATTACTCACGTGCCATTACTCCTTCCCACGCCGAATCCAGTGGGTATTCCAGCACCCTTCAGCTTCTCTAAAGCTCCGAACTTGTACCTGCAAGATAAAAGGGACAGTTAGTGCGCATCGTGAAGCAGGCTACAAGCGCTTACTTACGTGTTTCCAGGCGCTTCTATTCCTCACGCGGGTTCGATCCTCAACTCTCATCAGCCCGCCATCCGCCATCGCCGGAACCCTGCAAAACAAGAGATATCATTACAAAAGACTTTTAAGACATTTGAAGTGCCCAGAACTTACCGTTCGTGCAGTTAACGACGGACAGCAGTCCTCTGAGGTCAAGAGGCCTGCACCCTTATCCAGTGAAGAAACTGGTTACGGCACCCTGCCCCGAGGCAGATGGAGAGCTCGGCGTTCACTTACCTAAGGTGAGGGTGTTAACCTTTGAGGTTCTACAGGAGAAGAGAAAGGGAAGAGGAGAGAGGCACCCAATAACCCCAGTTCATTAATCCCATATTTTCTATCTGCAGACATCTTACTCTTCGAGTCAGACATACAGTGCACAGAGGTCCAGCCCAAAGAGCCAACCGTGTGTTACACATCACCTTTGAAGATATGGCATTCACCCAGTCAAGACCGGCGCCTCTGCAGGAATCAGGTGAGCGTTACACTCGCACACCCCCCCTCTTGTGAACACTTCCCTCACTAGAAATTTGGCAGAACAGGTAGAGTCTGGGTGAGCACAGGGACCTGCTTCTATCCATCTAGACAATGGATACACCACCACAATTAAATACCTGTACTAGTTGCACACTTGAATCATGTCGACGTAGTCGATATGCAAGTGCTGGAATGGCCCATTTGGCCGGAGGATAACTCCTCTTACTACTTTTAGTGTGTGCCCAGCAGTGAATTGCTGGCACATTATGCAGTTCACCATGAAGAACGCAACATAGTCTGATAAATTCGGTGTAAACCAGTCTTCTGTGAGCGTTGCAGCAAGATTTTCTTTTGATATATGTATAGGGTAGTGTAATTGCTCCAATGCTATTTTCAGTAGGGCAACAGGCATTACTGGTTTACCAGTACTTTCTTGCCTCCACAACCCGTCAGAGGGGTTTAAGGAACACCATAGACGCTTCCACAAATTCTTCTCCTCCTGAGGTGCCTCCCCTTGTAGCTCCATTAGCTGAGTCTGCCCCATGTTGCTATAGGCTTCGGGTGTGGGTGTGGCTTGTGCTGCCATCATATGCTCATTGGTACGTGCCACCTCCACGTACATGATTGTTTCATTCTTGGATGCCATGCACTTGGCTTCCGTGTCCGCTTCATGATTTCCACGTGACACGAAATCTATCCCTTTGGTGTGGGCGGCGCATTTCACGACCGCAATGTCCACTCGGAGCTGTATTGCCTTAATCAGCCTGTCCAATAAGGCTGCATGTTGCACTGGCGTGGCGTCCGCTCAGAGGTAGCCCCTCCTTTTCCAGCATGCTAAGCCTGCATGCACGGTAGATGTCACATAGGCAGAGTCACTGTACACCATTACTTCCTGGTCTGCATGATTCTCAATGGCGAGTATCAGAGCCAATAGTTCTGCAGCTTGCGCAGAATAGTGAGATGGTATTCGTGCACTGACGAGTACCTGGAACTCTCCATTCGCTAGATGTTTTATCATGGCCATGCCTGTGTATCTTTGTCCATCTTCTTGGTCGATTCTTGATGAGCCGTCAATAAACACGATCTCACCACCTGCCAGGGCATTTTCCTTTACCCTGGGGATTTCATCATAGAATTCCTCATAATTCACGCAGTCATGTACGGGTTCTCCCTCTGTGACCGGCTCAGCTATGAACGTAGCTGGGTTCACAGTCTTACATCGCGCTATTTTGATCGATGGGTTAGAGATAATCACTTCATATGCGGATGCTCTCTGAGATGTCAGCGTGCCCTTTGGCTTCTCTAATATTGCGAATAATGAGTGCTCGACGTACAATGTCATGGAGCACCCCATCACAATGGATGATGCCTTTTCAATGGCGAATGCGGCAGCAGCTAGATTTTGTTTGCATGGTAAGTGGCCCTTCATGACCAGGTCCAAACTCCCGCTGTAATATGTTAGGGGCTTGTACCCCAGTGAGGTCCGCTGCGCAAGCACTGCCGTCATAAAATTACCATCGGTGTATGAGAACAGGTAGAATTCCTCTGCATAATTAGGAATCCCGAGAACTGGGGCCTTACAAATCGGCCCCTTGAGTTCTGCAAACCCCTTTCCCATTGCTTCAGTCCATTTGATTTTTTCCCTTGTCGCCTGGGCCTTCTTTAGGGCCTGAAGCAAGGGCTTGGTATACGAGCTGTAGTCGAAGACCCATGCTCTGACATAATTGCACAGGCCTAAGAAGCTTTGCATTTGTTTTATCATGAGCGGTTTAGCCGTGTTCAGGATAGCTTCAGCCCTTTCTGGGGTTACCTTTTTCCCTTCATGTGAGATCAGCTGTCCTTTGTACAGCACCTCTCGCTGACAGTATTGTAGTTTTTCCTTGTCAACTTTATATCCTTTCTCAGCCAGGATAGTCAATAGCTAGACAGAGTTGCGCCTGCATTGTTCCTCAGTGATGCTGCAGACTAGAATGTCATCCACATACTGCAAAACAACACTGTCTACTGCAATATTGCTTAGGTCCATCTGCAGGACTCTGTTGAAAATGGATGGAGACTCACAGTACCCCTGTGGTAACCAAGTGCTTTTCAGGTGCATTTGCCTGAACGTAAATGACGTCAGGTCTTGTGAGTCACGGTGCAACGGGATTGAGAAAAATGCATTTTTCAAGTCGATCACCGTGAAATATTTTGCCCCATTGGGTATGTTGCATAGAATTGTGGATGGATTAGCGACTAGAGTGAACTCAGCTTCAACTATATTGTTTAACTCTCTTAAATCTTGGATTAAATGCCAAGACTCTCCCTTTGATTTCTTGACAGGGTAAATCACTGTGTTGCAAGGTGATTCTGACGTCACTAGGATGACCTGCTCCATCATGGCGGAAATTGTCTTCGCAATCCCTTCATCTGCCTCTCTGGACATAGTATATTGTCGTGCTCTTGGTAAAATTGCTCCTGGTTTCAGTTTAATTTTCACTTCACCTGCCCCCTTCAGGAGGCCTATGTCATAGGGCCCTGAAGTGCATGCTGTGACAGGCACTTGGGCCATGTCATCTTCGATCTATTCTGGACGTATCAGTGCCAGCATCATTCTCTGTGGCACCTCCCATTTGATCATTTTGACCCAAAATATGAGACTCACTTCCACCCTTGACTCTTCTAGGTCAGGCTGTTCTTCGAGCAAATCGTCATCAGTGACGTCAGTCACTCGATACCCTTCTTCAATGGAGATAATCGCACACCATTGTGTGCCTTCGTCGTCATATCCTTCGACCAATACCACCTTCTCTCGTACTGCAGCAGATAGTATCATTAAGGGAAATACTTATCACTCCTCTTCGTGCATAGGTATTCTGGGTCTGAATAGAAACTCATCAGGTGTCCTCATAGTTCTATCTGTGAGGCCTGGCTATCCCACCATGAGCACCCGCACGCCATATGAGAAGACTTCTGGCTCCAAGGGTATAGCTCTCATGGCTATACGTCCGGAGTATGCTCTGATCATTTCGCACATGTTTGTATAATGCATTCCTGGAGTGGAGCATACTCTGCCATTCTCAGTAAACGAGATTCTCATATTCAATTCAGTCATTAAGTCCCGACCCAGGATGTTTACTGGGGTCTAACGTGAATATAATAAGGGTACATTCATTTTACACCCTTCCACGGAGACTGGGAGCGCGCCTGTAAAGGGAACTCTACTGTGAGCTCCCGTGGAACTCTGAGTATCTATGGCCTCGCCGGACAAGTAAAACCTGACTTCTCGTATACACGAGCGTGTCGCACCCGTGTCAACTAAGAACGAATATTCTCTACCCCCTATGACGACATTCACCCTCGGTTCCCTATTAGGGTCTGGTGTCACTGATAGGATAGAACATATCAGAGTCCCCCGTGAGCTGTCCTATTTCATATATAAGTTCAGCCCGCTGTATACTTGCTGGTTTCCCCCATTTCCAGGGTTGCCTCCCCCTCTGGAGCTAGTTCCCTGCGACATTTGCGGTGCTGTCTGCTGGGATTGTCCCTGCGGTACGTTCTCCATGTGCGGGGGTTGAACCGCTTGCTGCTCACCCTGCTGCAAGCCTGGCGCCTGCTTCTGCACTGTGTGATTTTGTGCACCGCCCTGTTGCGGGATGGCTGGCTAATTCACCATGCCTGCCCCCATTCCTTGGCCGTTTAGCCACATGCCTTGGCTTCCGCACATGCGCGCCACATGTCCTGTCATTCCACACAGCCAACACACTGGCGGTGGTCGGGCCATTTGTCCATCTAGCGTAGCTGGACTGCCCATCTGTACGTTCTGAAAGCCACATTGATTACCTTGAAACCCACCCCGATTACTCTGCCATCCTCTTCCTCCGAAACCCCTTCTTCTCGGGTAAAATCATGCGCTACCCTGATTATTCAGCGATGGGTTAGTCACTTGCTGTGCGCGCGGTTCAGCTGGGCTTGTCAGCATGGCTCCCTCGAGAGCATACTTTGAGAGTTTGTTTTTCACCAGCTTCTCCTCCTCACCCTTACGAGTTGCCTCCTTTTTCCGATTCTTTTCTTGCAACAATCTACAGTAATGTGCAATTGTCAACTGTATTTCAGCTCATGGTTTGGCTTCTCTTCCTACCAATTTCTTGAGCTGTTTTTGCACTGGCGCGGGCAATCCTTGGCATAATATGTGGCAGAATACAGGGATAGATTTCGTCCAAGACTCATGCGTTTCGAGCACCCATTCGTCTTGAAAATTCTGGATATAAATCAACGGATCCTCTGACTCTTTCATTTTTCGAGTCATTATAGCTCCCATATCGGAAGTGTCTGGATATAGCTTTCGCAGTGCTTTCCACACTGCTGCCCTACAATTATTTAATGGCGCTCCATCAAGGGAGGTGTTAATTAGGGTTACCCTAGGGTAGCATGCCCGTTTCCATACATCGTCTGCTCTTTCACCAAGTATGGCAATTAGGAGGCCCTTAATGTCCCCTATAACTAAGGTGACACCCCCCGTCATTTTCTCTAACTCATGTATCCACTTCCTGCTCCCGATGTCAGCATTGGAAGCTTATTTTTTAGGTTCTCTCGGTCCATGTGTGGCCATGAAATATATTGTGGTCTTGCTCCCCTTTTTCTAGCAGTGGGAATTGGAATACGCAGTCTTCCTTTTCATTCCCTATAGCTCTCCAGTCTATCGCTGGGGTGGCATTTCCGCCTTGCCGTCTCCCTGGCAATGCCCTTAATCTATCTGCGTAGGCAGGTGCTGACACCCCCTCTGACCGTGGGGTGTTCCTTCATGTCGGCCGGACTGTGCGGCAGACTTCGGTGTCCTACTTGTGGACTTGCTAGCTTCTGACCATCGTACCCCTAGGTCCCCTGGGAGCCGTTTTTCGCACCGTCTCCCTTCCTCGTGTGCCTCATCCTCCGTTTCCCCACCGGAGTCAGATTCTGAATACTCCCAGTTTACACAACTCCTTGCATCTTCTTCGTCCTGCCCAATCTCCAGTCTGTCTAGGGACAGTCCCCTGTTCCCACTACTTCGGGTGACATCCTTTGTGTCATATAGTTGAGTGCTCTCCAGGTGCTCGTCTTCCCTTCCCCATGGGATCTCTGTTCTAGCCCCATCTCATCGTATATCTTATCAATCGTTTCCCTGATGATTCTGGTGTCGAAGTCATCCTCAATATTTGTCCCACTCGTACCTGGTCATGTGCAGGAAAGAATTCTTCTATATCTTCCCATTCTACAACAGGATTGGGTTTTTAAACTTCCCGCTCCAAATATTCAAGATCTCGTGTCCTCTGTCTGCGCTTACGTTCTGCTTCCTCATCTATTTCTTTGCGCTACCTCGCTTCTACTCTAGCCTTGTCTACTTCACTCATACTTTCGTTTCTATGTTCCTTTGCCCTTCTAACTTCCTCATCTTCTCTTCTCTTCATTCTCTTCTCTCGCACGCTTTGCTCGTCTTCCAACCTTTGCTTATTTTGTTTCTACTGGTCGTAGGTTGCCATTTTGCTGCGATCGAGCTGTTGTTCTTGCTCTTCGCGATACAGTTGTTCTTGCTTTAGCCTATCTTTCCTTCTTGTCCTTTCATCCCTTAATTCCTTTTCCTTTTCTCTCTCTCTCCTTGGCGTCTCATCAGACCTCTCTCTTTGCCTTTCATCATCACTTCCTTTTCCATCTAGTATTAGCAATATCTGCCCTGCCATCCATTCGTCTTTTGCGAATTTTATCTCCTCAGTTCTACCTTCGTTTCCCTTTCGTTCCTTTCCTTCGTCATTGCGTCTCTCCTTGTCCCTCAGGACTGCGGAGGCAAGATTAATTTCCTGGTCTTTTTCTTTATTGTCGTCTTTATTACACGTAGGCGACTCATATGTGGGGTTGCTATACCCCGTGGCTGCCTTTAGTTCTCTTAACGGGCTCTACCGGGTAGAGCCCCTCTGTCTTGCTACCCTCGATGGCTGGCTCAGGCTGGGCCGGTGGCGCGGTAGGCGTCTCATTCCCCTCCGTGCATACGTTTAATATCCAATCTGCAGGAGGCTCTTCCTCCTTCACCTGCTCAAACATCTTCCATAGCTCTAGAACAGCAAGATGTTTCTCTAGCTTCTTGCCTGTATATGTGGCATGTAGATAAGTCGTCATGTGTTGTAAGACGGCTTTTGATAGGGACCCATTCTGTGGCCAAGGCATAAACATCTTGTGGGCAGTACCCTTAACTCACTCTGGCCTATACTTTTTTAATTTAGGTGCATGCTTACGTAGTTGCTTGCATAGATGCGCAAGTGGGGTGACCTCCTCCATTTTAATTCCATTACCAACAATATTTATACAGTTTGTTATCCTTCTACTAGTATGAGCGAGCACCAGATACGCAAGCTCGAATCCAGTTTTTCCGCCAAAACGTATACTATCCATTAACTCAAAACCATCAATTCATTGGCGATTCCCTCTTCTTCACAGAATCGCGTAAAATCAAATTTCATCTCACACAATCAACGATACAGTTCTCTTACATTCCGCATACAACAGAACACATAGGACAGACACTTGACAGACTAGACGGACACCAGCTGGTCATACACATACCTGCCTTCTAATCAATACCCCTTCATAGAGTTTAAATGAACTCCTTTAATGCGTCTTTAAACGTCATCGTAGTCTAATTGTCCCTTATTAAATGGGCTATGAGTTCACGTTTCTTCTGACCACTGTATTAAAGCGCAGTAACAAGGCGAATGCTTACGTTTTTCTCTCGGATGCCCCCCCGGTAACCTTAGGTTATTCTCACGGGTGCCCTCCCGGAACCCTTGCGTTTTTCTCTTTTATACTCAAGTTATTAACCCCCTATATATATACAGTCTTCTCTACTTCTGACTATTTTATTTTTCTCCGCCACCCTCCATTACCTTTCCCTTGCTTGTTCTAATGCCGACAAGACATTTGCCAAAGTAACAAATTTATTGTTTCACTTACCGACCGCATCTTTTCCTCTCTGGAGCTTCGGAATCACCGCCCCTTCCTCTTCAGCCTCTTGTGGTTTTTTCGTCCGATTGGCTGCCCGTGGGAATGAGAAGGGTTATGCTTCGAAAGGCGGGTTCCTTCAGACCCACTGCAGATTTTTATGGACTTACTCTATCATTGTCCACGGGAAGCTTCTTAGCCTACTCAGCCGGAATGGCGAAAGGACTCGTGATATTGCCGAAGGCCTAGAGTTACTTTGTGCCGTCGGTCTATAGGTGTCTTATAACTATATTAATCAATAATCCATAATCGATGGCCGAAACCATCCTCACGCTACCAAGTGTACAGGAGGGCGAGATGTCCACCAACGGGCCCATAGATCAGTGCTCACCCTCCAGTACTTGTAAGACAAGATAGCTGCACCATGTGAGGGATAGGGGTGCAGGATTCACTTACTCCAACACGACTCAATAATGAGGACTCAGTAGTTTGGCAAAGGGAAGTCAGTTTAATGACAAATACATCAAACAGGGAAGCAGTTAGGAATCAGCATTGTTGTGACCACCTGTCTCGCTCCGACTTCCTCGAACCTCAGGTGAACAGTAACTTGTATGCACCAATCTCGTCATCATTGATGTCTAATTCTACAAAACTCGTCATGCAATATAATTGGTTAGGAAAGGTAACTTAAGTATAGGTGCTATATCTGTATATGATAATGGAGCATGCAGATTGGATAATTCTTATCGGGTGGACTTTTACACCTCTCCCTCTACATCACACGTGATAGACGTCACTGCAAGTATGACGTCTCATTGGTTCTACGATATATAGGACCCTAGATAACTTGGTCCATTGTGATTGGGCAGGTTATACCCCTAGACATAAATCTCCACTTTTAATTAGCAGCATGCAGGATGGACACTAAGGTGCCTGGTGTCCCAAGTTTCACCCTGCCTCCCTTCCATCAATCAGTATCTTCGGCTATGTGTCAATTAGTTGGCTGGGCATGGCCTCGAAACTGTAGCCTCTTATCAGGAAATGTTATGGCATCCTTGTGTTTTGGGTGACATCAGGCAGTGGTAACTCTTCATGCCTGGTTGGTCACGTGCTAGTTCACCATGAATCTGCTTCAGTTTCCATCTTTTAGTGTATTTAATTCTGTTTCGGCCTCGCCACCTGCATGGGCCCCCTTATCTTGACCTTTAAGGAGGCAGGCTGGTATGCTCTGAAGTTTGAGTCTCGTTAGCTGACGCTCTCCTCCCTTTCTCTGGTTGACCTCGATTTCCTAGGCATGAGCCGCTCTTTGTTGAGTTTCGATTCCGCTCCTTCTCTTGCCTCTGGCTGGGTTACGAAACTTGGCCTGTTAGGCCTCTGGCAGCCTGGGTATATTTCTGCTTTACAAAATGGAGTCGCACTTGCATAATGTGCCTTATTGAGGTAGATCTATGTTTGGCACTTGCCGCTCTAATCTTCTACTAAGCATTGCAAGCAGTATTGTTTTCTTTAGCCTTTTGCGTTTCAAGTCTATTTACACACGTTTGACTGGTCGGTTGCTTCCATCTTGTCTCGTAGCAACGTTTCCTTACGTTTTAACATTGTCTCTTCTCTTTGTCCATTACATCTATTTGCATAGCTACTCGCACTGGCGTGCTTGTCTTCGATAGCCGTTTTTGTTCATTCACGAGTCTGTCCAGGCCCTTGTGTCATTTCCACTGGCCTTCCATTAAGGCTCTTTGGGTCTCTTCATGGACTCTTCGTTTCGTATCAGCGGCTGGTACGGCTGTCTGATAGGGTACCGTGCTGCCCAGGGTTGTCTGGTTACGGACGCTTCAACAGGTATGGATCTTCTGATGTACACTGGGCAGAGTCCCAGTGCAGCTCTCTGTTGGTTCATTTGTTCCTCATACATCACATACCTTGGTGGGTACTCTCCTGGTACCTCAAAATGAGGGGCAGGGGTGCAGGTCATGTCTGGGATCTGCTCTTCACCCCAAAGCCCTTTGTGTAATCAGTGTGCTTTTGGGTCGTTCTAGTATTGCAAAGAGGGCACACTCCACAAAATTAGTGGTGCTGCATCCCATGGTAATACTTGCTGATTCCTCCACTGCAAAGGTGGCAGCAGCCAGTGCCTACCCACAAGAGTAGTGTCCTCTCATCACTTGGTCTAGTTTACTGCTCTAGTAAGCTAATGGGTTGTGACCCATACTTGTTTTTTGTGTCAGTACTGCGGTCATCACTATTCCATTGGAGTGTGATAAAAAATAAAATGTGTCCTGATAGTCTGAGATCCCTAACACTGGAGCTATGCATATTGCAGTCTTCAGTTCCTCAAATGCTCTGGTCATTTCTTCTGTCTACTGTAATGTGCCATCCCCTCTCTGTGCTTCTTTCAGTGCGCTGAACAAAGGCCTTGTGTATGTGCTGTAATTGAACACCCATGCTCTGCAATAGTTGCAGAGACCTAGGAACTGCTGCATTTGTCTTATTGTCATGCGTTTTGGTGGCTTGCAAATTGCCACTGCCCTTTCTGGTGTCACTTTTCGCCCCTCCCCATATGTCAACTGTGCAATGTATAATACTTCTTCCTGGCAGTACAGCAGTTTTGCCTTGTCTACCTTGTACCCTTTTTCTGCAAGCACAGTCAGCATGAGTACTGAGTCATTTCCGCATTTCTGTTTTGCTGCAGATCAAAATGTCATCTACGTACTGTATAACAGCACTCTGCAATTGTACATTGCCTAAGTCCATTTGGAGGACCCTGTTGAATATGGAAGGGTGTTCGCAGTACCCCTGTGGAAGCTGAATATGTTTCCACTTCTTATTTATATATAGTCAAATCGTGTGAGTCTGGGTGTTGCGGTCTAGAGAAGAAGGCATTCTTCAAATCTATAACCGTGAAGTGAGTAGCCTCTGTGGGGATGCTACACAAAATTGTCACTGGATTCGGAACGAAAAGAAATTCTGCCTTGACAATGTGGTTCAAAGGGCATAAATCCTGCATAAGACACCACAACCTTCCAGTTGCCTTTTTCACAGGGTACACTGCTGTGATTCTGATGGTATAAGAATACCTGGTTTAACTAGGGCCGCAATGGTCTCGTAGATGCCCTTATCTGCCTCCCCTGACAGGGGATATTGCTTTGCTCTAATGGCTCCTGGTTTGAGCTTTGTCTTTACTGCCCCTATCCCTTTGAGAGCCCTACGTCATAGGGACCTGTGGTCCATAAGACACTGTGGACCTTGGCCAAGTCTTCCTTGAGAAATAACAGCAGCGCTTGCAGCATCATCACCATTCTCTGTGGTACTTCCCTGTAGTGTATCTTCACCCAATTTGTGATGCTAATGTCGAATACCATTTCATGAATTAAACGATTGTCCTGCAATATTTTTTCATGGATCACGGTAGTCAACCTGTAACCTTCACCCACTGCAATTACTGTCTTCCATGCTCATTCAGTATCATCTGTCCCATGCAATGTTATCCTGTATTCTCCCACTATTACTGGCTCTAGTTCTAGCAGGAGCTCCGTACCTTCTGGCTCATTTAATGGTAGTTCCAGTCTGAATATGTACTCATTGGGAAGACGTCATCGTTTTCCCTGAATCCCCAGGAGCCATACTATTATTACTTCCACTCCATATTGGAATGGCTCCTCATCTGCTGGTACCCCCCTCTGCACTGTGCACCCACAATAGGCCTGAATAATCTCTCTTACACTCAGGATTTGAATCCCAGGTGTGGAAAACACTATGCCTTGGTCTGGGAATGAAATGGTCATGTTATGTTTGCTCATGATGTCTCTTCGCATTAAGTTCACTAGTGTCTGTCGAGTATACAATAAGGGTAAATCTAAGTCATGTCCCATATAGAAAGTGTAAGATCATCTGTGAAAACAACCAAATCTGTCACCCCAGAAAAAAGCCTCCGCATTGATGGCATTGCCTGACATTGGATAACTTCCCTCCCTGATACAGGACCTAGTCGCCTCTTTGTCTACGAGAAAGGTGTCATGATCTTTGCTTCCAAAAAGTCAGGGTTTTCCCAACTCCCTTGGAAGCAGATCCATAACCCAGGTTCCGAGTGCCAACCAGTCCCAACTGGGACCTTTTGGACCCAGTCCTGGCGCCAGTGGCACCAGGCTCATAAATATGCCCAGTCCCAGCGCTGGAAGCGCCGGGCTCATAATGCTTTGGTGGACTTACCTGCAGCAGACCATGCTGCTTACTTGCCTGCCAGTTGAGCCTCTGTTTGGAACTACTTTTCCTGTTCGGTGGGGCAGGAGCCACTCCCTAGGTTCAGAACACTGGAACTCTTCTGGAAAGCAGGAACTCTTTTCTTACCTAGGCGTGGCTGTGGAAGGAGACACCTAAGCACTACATGAGGATATTTAAACCACACCCGATGGATGAATCTTGCTTTGCGTTATTCTGCATCCTCTGCAGCAGAACGCTCATCGTGTCTTCTGCATCTGATCCTGGGCCTAAGGAAAAAGGCTTACCATCCTGAATCCAGTCTTCAGCAACACCTATAAAGACAAGAAAGAACAGGTTAGCATTACGGTCTTCAGTGACAGCGCTTCACTTACCTGGTCCATCGGCTGTCACCAACGCCTCGCGCTGCATTCCGGCATCTGAAAGACAAAGGCTTACCTACTCTTTGTGCGCTCCGGAGGTCTTCGCACTGCATTCCGGCATCTGAAAGACAAAGGCTTACCTACTCTTCGTGCGCTCCGGAGGTCTTCGCACTGCATTCCGGCATCTGAAAGACAAAAGCTTACCAACTCTTCGCACGCTCCGGAGGCCTTCGGCGCTGCATCCCGCATCTTAAAGACAAAACAAGGTGCGTTTAAAGACATTGGGGAACTTTAATACTCA
Organism: Ambystoma mexicanum; assembly: GCF_040938575.1. Lineage (NCBI taxonomy): Eukaryota > Metazoa > Chordata > Amphibia > Caudata > Ambystomatidae > Ambystoma > Ambystoma mexicanum. The sequence goes on along the minus strand of NC_090929.1, from coordinate 155,201,334 downwards.
CATGCCATAACTCCTTTCCACATCTAACCCAGTGGGTATTCCGGCACCCTGCAGCCGCTCCGAACTTGTACCTGCAAAAATAAAAGACAGTCAGAGCGCATCGTGAAGCAGGCAACAAGCGCTTACTTACGTGCTTCCAGGCGCTTCTATTCATCACACGGGCTCCATCTTCAACTCACTTCAGCCCGTCATCCGCCATCGCCGGAACCCTGCAAAACAAGAGACATCATTACTAAAGACTTTTAAAGACATTAGAATTACTCGAAACTTACCGTTCGTACAGTAAACGACGGACAGCAGTCCTCTGAAGTCAAGAGGCCTGGTCCCCTTATCCAGTGAAGAAACTGGTTACAGCACCCTGCCCCGAGGCAGATGGAGAGCACGGCGTTCACTTACCTAAGGTGAGAGCGTTAACCTTTGGGGTTCTACAGGAGAAGAGAAAGGGAAGAAGAGAGAGACATTCAATAACCCAGTTCATTAATCCCATATTTTCTATCTGCAGACATCTTACCCTTCGAGTCAGACATACAGTGCACAGAGGTCCAGCCCAAAGAGCCAGCCGTGTGTTACACATCACCTTTGAAGATACGGTATACGCCCAGTCAAGACCGGCGCCTCTACGGGAATCAGGTGAGCGTTACAGAACGCAAAGCCTACCGCAAAACTCCCGTCCAGGCGCTATGGAAACCTCGGATACCGACCAGCTAGCCCAGTTACTTGGGGAACTAAGGGCAGAAGTGCATGCAGCCCGTCAGGAAACGAACGCTCTAAGAAGGGAACTGATTATTTCCAAGGAGCGAACAGATGATCTCGCTAGACAATTGCTACAGTCACAAGCCGGACAGACCCCGTTACCCGCATCTGGGGGAAATCTTCCTTCTACATCCTCTATGAATCCAGTGCAGATCAACCTACCTGGGAATGTACCTCTGGCTCCGCCCGAACGATTTTCTGGTGACCCAAAGAGGTTTGCAGTATTTATCAATCAGTGCCGGTTGCATTTCTTATGCCGGCCAGCAGCCTTTCCAACTGATCAAGCTAAAGTAGCTTTCGTACCTTAGTGGCAATGCGGCAGACTGGTCGATCCCTCTAGTAAATCAAGATGATCCGGTCCTCCATGATTTTCAAGCTTTTCAGCTCAGTATGGAAAAACTGTTCGCAAGACATTCACAGGGGCAGGCCTTGGACAATGAGCTTCTTTCGTTGCGACAAGGTAATCAAGACCTTTTGGCTTATATTGCGTCTTTCAACAGACTGATAGTGGAAACTCAATGGCCTGAGGACAAAAGGATTACGCTGTTTTATAGAGGTCTACGTGGAGAGCTCAAAGATGTGTTAGCCCAAGTAGTGAATCCCCCACAAGATTGTTCGGACTATATAGACTTAGTCGTTCAAATAGATCACAGACTGCAGAACAGGAAGGCCGATCGTTCCAAGTTTGATGCTCGAGTATTTTCCAAACCGCCGACTCCTTCCAAAGGAGTAGACTCCGGGGAACCCATGCAAATAGGGGGCCTGAAAGGTCCTCTAACACAAAAGGAGCGGGAAAGGAGAAAACAGTTGCAATTATGCCTCTATTGCGGAAACTCAGGGCACTTTCTTCGAGACTGTCCGGTGAAACCTGCCAAGAAGGCAGTAGGAGCTGCAGTTACCAAAGTTACAAACTCTGAGCAGGGAAACAACCTCGCCCGACAAGAATAGAGGTCCTCTTGCCGAGCGTGAAAACCAGTTCCGTGACCTCGCATTTCGTGATACCTATGGTCCTCATTAGCCCTGATAATCCGGATCGATTACATGCAATTGAAGCTTACGTCGACAGCGGTGCCATCGGCAATTATGTGGATCATGAAATGGTTTTGAGGATGAATCTAAGTCTTTGTCCCAAGGCTGTAAAGGACGTCATTACTACGGTGGATGGAACGGAGATAGCCTCCGGACCAGTAACGCATACCACTCAAGAAGTGACGCTAGTAAGTCAAGATGGACACCATGAGAAGATCGTGTTCGATGTGATCAAGGCTCCTCAGTTTCAGATTATTCTAGGAATACCTTGGTTAGAGAAACACAATCCTCTGATCGATTGGCGAGCAAGAACGGTCCAGTTTCCAGAATGTGTCTCTACTTGTCACCCTGCACCTGGTGTTGCACTGGCAGCAATTTCTTCAGAGACTCCCCAGTTACCTCCCGAATACCTAGAATACCAAGACGTTTTCCGGAAGGATCAGGCTAACTCTCTACCTCCTCATAGGTCTTATGACTGCCAGATAGACCTGATACCTGGATCTACTCCTCCTTGTAGTAGAATTTATGCCCTCACCGAGCCTGAGAACCTTCACCTTTGACAATACCTGGATCAATACCTGGCAAATGGGTTTATTCGTCCTTCCAAGTCCCCTGCTTCTTCAGCTTTGTTCTTCGTTCCAAAAAAGGAAGGAGACCTTAGAACTTGTATAGATTATCGCTCCCTGAACCAGATCACCGTCAAGAATAGATATCCGTTACCTTTGATCCCTGAACTCCTGGACCAAGTCAGAAAAGCATGCATATATACAAAGCTGGATCTTAGAGGAGCCTACCACTTGGTACGAGTAAAAGAGGGCGATGAATGGAAGACGGCCTTCCGCACCAAATATGGGCTATTTGAATATCAGGTCATGCCCTTCGGACTTTGCAATGCCCCGGCCGCCTTTCAATATTTTATGAACGATGTCCTCAGAGAGCTCATAGATGTGTGTGTTGTTGTTTACATTGACGACATCCTCATTTATTCTTCATCGGAATCTGAACATCGGAAACACGTGAAAATGGTCCTCGAAAGATTGCGTCAACACAAGCTTTTCGCTAAGTTGGAAAAATGTGTTTTCAATGTGACTGAAGTTGAATTCTTGGGATTCATATTATCACCTAGCGGAGTGCGCATGGATTCAAAGAAGGTCGATGCAGTTCTGAAATGGCCATCACCATCCTCCGTAAAAGGTGTGCAAAGCATGTTAGGCTTCGCTAACTTTTACCGCAGGTTTATCCCCGAATTTTCTCGAATAGTCCAGCCCATCACTGCCTTGTTAAAGAAAAACAAACGTTTTGAATGGTCTACCGAGGCGGAACAAGCTTTCCAGGATTTGAAGACTAAATTCATCTCTGCACCAATCTTAAAACACCCTCGCCCCGAACTCCCCTACATCGTGGAAACTGATGCTTCAAGCCTTGCCATGGGGGCAGTTCTATCACAAAAGGACCCGGTAACCAATCAGTTGCATCCCGTGGCATTTTGGTCCCGCAAATTCTCGCCTCCTGAAATCAATTACACCATTACTGACAAGGAACTTCTGGCTATCAAGTCTGCCTTTAAGGCTTGGCGGCATTATCTGCTGGGGGCCCGACACACCGTTACTGTGATTACGGATCACCGAAACCTGCAATATTTGAAAACCGCAAAAGCCCAATCCTCTAGACAACTCCGTTGGGCATTATTCTTTGCCGAGTTTGACTTCATAATTACCTATCGACCTGGTACAAAAAACGGTAAAGCTGATGCCCTTTCTCGGATGGGAGTGGAAGAACACTTGATCAACCCTAAACCTGTACCAATCATTCCCGAACAAAGAATTCTGGGTGTAATCGCCACACAATCCATAGAGGAAGTTAAGGATAAAGCCAGGCAACTTGTAACTCCAGCAGACATACAGAATTGGCATCTGCAGGGAAAGGACTTTGCAGTAAAGGACAACTTATTGTATTTCCAAGAACGATTATACCTGCCCAGCACAGATTTACAGAAAAAAGTAATCTCTTGTTATCACGATTCTTTAATGGAAGGACATCCCGGTATGGCCAAGACCTCAGAAAAGATCAAGCGCTACTTCTGGTGGCCGTCTTGGAAAAAAGATATCAGAGACTTTATAATGTCCTGTGGAGTATGCGCCCAAAACAAGAGTCAAAAGGAAAGACCAGCAGGCCTTTTACGCCCTATTGACATCCCACCTCGCCCTTGGCATACGCTTTCTATGGACTTCATCACCGAGCTACCTCCATGCTCCGGATACAATACGATTCTAGTAATCGTGGACTTATTCTCCAAGATGGCGCATTTCATTCCGCTCAAAGGCTTGCCAACAGCAGCAACTCTGGCCCGAGAATTTCTCGAAAACATCGTCCGACTGCACGGTTTTCCTTCGGTTCTAATTTCGGATCGAGGTAGTCAATTTATTTCTCATTTTTGGCGAAGTTGCTGTCGGTCGGCTCAAATTGATGTGAGACTATCGACCAGTCACCACCCTCAGACCGACGGACAAACCGAGAGGACCAATCAAACTCTGGAACAGTATTTACGCTGCAACAAACTGAAAAAACTTGGAAAGACATCCTTTGGATAGCCGAATATGCCTACAGTAACTCTGTCCATTCGGGAACTGGGAAAACCCCGTTTTTTCTTTTATATGGCAGTCACCCTCGAACCTCGGAGTTGGATCCCCTCCAAGATCTTGAAACACCAGCAGTAGACTACCTGCATTCTACAATCACCCAAGCCTTTAAGGAAGCTGTTTCTCACCTTCAAAGGGCTAAAGAACAATACAAGAAAGGAGCAGATCAACATCGGAAGGAAGCCCCTCAATATCAAGTAGGGGATCAAGTCTGGTTATCCACCAAATATCTACCTCTAAAAGGGCCACGCACATTCAACCCAAGATACCTTGGTCCCTATTCCATCACTACCATAGTAAACCCAGTAGCGGTCAAGTTGGACTTGCCCCCGCACATGAAGATACATCCGGTCTTCCACGTCTCTCTATTAAAACCCGTGCAAACTCAAACCTGACTAACTAAATCTCCAAAACCCATCCTAGTTGATGGAGAACTCGAGTTTGAAGTCAAAAGCATTCTGGACTCCAAGATCTCCAAATCTAAACTATTTTACCTAATTGACTGGAAAGGCTACGGCCCCCAAGAGAGATCCTGGGAACCTGCTGAATATGTCCACGCTCCTCGCCTAATCAAAAGATTTCACCGAACATTTCCTGACAAGCCAAAACCCCCGGAGAAGCCCAGTTTGGGAGGGGCCTTGAGGGGGGGTACTGTCATGATCTATGCTTCCAAAAGGTCAGGGTTTTCCCAACTCCCTTGGAAGCAGATCCATAACCCAGGTTCCGAGTGCCAACCAGTCCCAACTGGGACCTTTTGGACCCAGTCCTGGCGCCAGTGGCACCAGGCTCATAAATATGCCCAGTCCCAGCGCTGGAAGCGCCGGGCTCATAATGCTTGGGTGGACTTACCTGCAGCAGACCATGCTGCTTACTTGCCTGCCAGTTGAGCCTCTGATCCTCTTCTGTTTGGAACTACTTTTCCTGTTGGGTGGGGAAGGAGCCACTCCCTAGGTTCAGAACACTGGAACTCTTCTGGAAAGCAGGAACTCTTTTCTTACCTAGGCGTGGCTGTGGAAGGAGACACCTAAGCACTACAGGAGGCTATTTAAACCACACCCGATGAATGAATCTTGCTTTGCGTTATTCTGCATCCTCTGCAGCAGAACGCTCATCGTGTCTTCTGCATCTGATCCTGGGCCTAAGGAAAAAGGCTTACCATCCTGAATCCAGTCTTCGGCAACACCTATAAAGACAAGAAAGAACAGGTTAGCATTACGGTCTTCAGTGACAGCGCTTCACTTACCTGGTCCATCGGCTGTCACCAACGCCTCGCGCTGCATTCCGGCATCTGAAAGACAAAGGCTTACCTACTCTTCGTGCGCTCCGGAGGTCTTCGCACTGCATTCCGGCATCTGAAAGACAAAGGCTTACCTACTCTTCGTGCGCTCCGGAGGTCTTCGCACTGCATTCCGGCATCTGAAAGACAAAAGCTTACCAACTCTTCGCACGCTCCGGAGGCCTTCGGCGCTGCATCCCGCATCTGAAAGACAAAACAAGGTGCGTTTAAAGACATTGGGGAACTTTAATACTCACGTGCCATAACTCCTTTCCACATCTAACCCAGTGGGTATTCCGGCACCCTGCAGCCGCTCCGAACTTGTACCTGCAAAAATAAAAGACAGTCAGAGCGCATCGTGAAGCAGGCAACAAGCGCTTACTTACGTGATTCCAGGCGCTTCTATTCATCACACGGGCTCCATCTTCAACTCACTTCAGCCCGTCATCCGCCATCGCCGGAACCCTGCAAAACAAGAGACATCATTACTAAAGACTTTTAAAGACATTAGAATTACTCGAAACTTACCGTTCATGCAGTAAACGACGGACAGCAGTCCTCTGAAGTCAAGAGGCCTGCTCCCCTTATCCAGTGAAGAAACTGGTTACAGCACCCTGCCCCGAGGCAGATGGAGAGCACGGCGTTCACTTACCTAAGGTGAGAGCGTTAACCTTTGGGGTTCTACAGGAGAAGAGAAAGGGAAGAAGAGAGAGACATTCAATAACCCAGTTCATTAATCCCATATTTTCTATCTGCAGACATCTTACCATTCGAGTCAGACATACAGTGCACAGAGGTCCAGCCCAAAGAGCCAGCCGTGTGTTACACATCACCTTTGAAGATACGGTATACGCCCAGTCAAGACCGGCGCCTCTACGGGAATCAGGTGAGCGTTACAAAAGGAAAAAGTCGTGTCACCTATCGTCACCCCTATACGTGGTTGGGTGTAATCGATAGGATGGAACACATCAGGTCCATCTTGGGCTGTCTCATTGTGGTTACAATGACATTCCGTTCTCTGTGAATGGGTTGCCCCCCACCACAGTCACCTCTCCCAACATCCGAATGGGAGGTATTTCCATTGAGTCTGCGTGTGTCAGTGTTCTGTCATGGTGCTGTGCTGCATACAGTGACTGCATGTTATTCTGCATCTGTGGTATAGGTTGTGCCTGTGAGTATGCTTGTGTGGGCCCCTGCATCTGGGGTGTCTGCATCATGGGTGGATGTGCATGTGTGTTTGCATCCGGTGTCTGCACCTGTTGCTGTGTTTGGTCTTGTGCATAATAATCTGTCTGTTCTCCCTGATGTGTGGGCTGGTATTGCATTCCTCCATTCTGTTGCATGCCTCACCTACTCCTACACACTCGTGAAATGTGACTCATCTGTCCACATACCTAACACTGGGGTGGTCCTCCCATTGATCTCTGATAGCCCCCTAAGGACCTCTCTCGGCCTTGATGCATCTGATACCCATACCCTCTTCCCGAGGTGATCCCCTCTTCCCCCAGATCCGTGGTACATGTCACCCATGTCATGAAACCTCCCCCCACAGGTGGTGGTCTGTACTGCGCATGTGGGTTACCTGGTCCTTCCGTGCTCGTTAACATCACCCTGTCCATTGTATACTTTGACAGTTTCTTCTACACTAACTTCGCCTCCTCCTGCTTTTTTTCTTTGCGCTTCTTTCTCGAGTTTTCTTGCATTGGCCTACAATAATGTACTATAGTGAGCTGAATATCGGACCATAGTTTAGCCTCCATTACCACACATTTCTTGAGCTGTTTTTGCAACTGCTCGGGCAACCGTTGACAGAACATATGGTATAACAACCCCACTGTTTTGTCCCACGGTTCCCACATCTCAAATCTCCATTTCTCTTGAATAGCCTGAATATATTTTAGGGGGAATTGTCTTCCCCCATTTTGCGTGCCATAATCACGCTAATGTCTGAGCTGTCTAGGGCCTGCACCCTTAGAGAATGCCACAAAGCCGCTCTGCAGTTGTTGTTAAACGGTGATCCATCGTGCACCATATTCTGTGCAGTTACTCCTGGGTGGCTGGCCCTTTTCCATACATCATCGACAACCTCTCCAAGAATGGCTGAAAGTAAGCTTTTCATGTCACCCACTGCTAATGTTGTGCCTGCCGGTAATTGTCATACCTCATATATCCATTTCCCAGCACCCACGGTCAACGAAGGTAACTTATACCTCAAGTTATGCTTGTCAATCTGTTGCCAAGGTCGCCCTCCTGCTCCTTTCTCTAATAGTGGGCATTGCGTCAGTCCTGTATTTCCACCCTGTCTCCCTGTGTTTTAGGCGGTGCTGTGCTCTTTCACCCCTGTCTTCCCTTAGTCCATCCATGTCCTTCTTCTCTCTCCACACTGTGTCTTGGTCTGGGCTGTTTGCTTGAGGATGAAGGAATGAACGCCCTACTCCCTCATCCTCAAGGCGGCTCCTGATGGCTTCTTCATGGTGTGCACCTCCTGTGTAACTCTTGGTCTCCGTGGGTCACCTCACAGCCCTCCAAATGTTTCGATGGGAAAAGGTGGCTTTGTGCCAATCGAACATAGCCAACCGTCCTCTTTTACCACTTTGTAATAGTGAACCAGAGGACAGGGGGTGTTCGCATGAATGATACCACAAGTTAGCAGAGCATCTGAGGCCCATCCAAACCCTTCCCCCTGGCAATAACGGAGAACTCAGCCATGGGGCAAAATATCCTGGGCCTCATTAGGAATGTGGAGGTACAGTGACAACGGTGCCGGTAGTGCTACTGGCACCGTTGTTACCGTACCACCACATTACGAGTTCTGCTCACAGGTGCCGCTCTGCACGCCTGGTCAGACCAGGTGTCACGCTCACCTGATTCCCACGGAGGCGCAGGTCTGGCTTCGAGTGCTGATGCTTCTTCAATGGTGAAGCGCAGGACTCTGAAGATGGACTCTCTGGCTCGCAGGAATATTCCCCTGTGCGTGAAAAGGGAGTATTACCTACTGACGGAATAATGCTCAAGCCTCCCACTCCCTTCCAACCCTCCACGATACCCTTCCTCGATTCCCCGTGAAGTCTCACTTTAGGGTCTGGAAGGATGTTCTCCATCCTGCTTCTGATGCAGGGGCGCGTTGAAACCCAGTTACTTCAATGGATTGAGGTTTGATGGGAGTTCAAATAAGCTTGACTATTCAGGTAAGGCGCTGTAAGAGTTCTGTAGTAAGTTCGAAAGTTCAAGCTTAATAATAATGTTCATTGTCTTATTGCAGCAAGCGCTAACGCTTATGTCTTTATGGCGCCGACCTGAAGTGAAACGTGCAGTTCCAGTAAATGACAGGTAAGTTCTGGATGAGCGTTCGGGTAATGTCTTTGCATTCGCTCATTCAATGTCTTTGTCTTTTTTCCCCATAGGGGCCGGGGTCCGGAATGCCAGGAAGCGGCAGGACCCGAAATGAAATGGGAATGACCCAACAGGTAAGTCTTAGAAGGAAACTGAGCTTTTCCTATTCCCTTCCTTCTCTCACCTTGTGTTCTTGTCTTTTTCTCTCTAGGCTCTGGGAAGTGGCTGCGGATCCGGATGATCGCTGCTGAAGATGGAGGTGCCCAGGAAAGGTGAGTGAAATGCAGCGCTGCAGCGATCGAAGCGAAATGCTTTTAAAATGATGTCTTCCCTTTCAGGATTGTCGGTGTGATGTCTCCGTGATGCAGCTTTAGCAGGTAAGGTCTTCTTTCTCTCCAATTCTCTCTTAGCAGGTGACCCAGGATGCTGACAGGCGTGGCTGAAGTCCAGATGCAGGAGCTGACACGGTGAGCGTCCAGCTGCGAGGAGCAGAACAACGCGAAGCGTGAGTTGCTGATCGGGCGTGGTTTAAATAGCTTTGGAAGAAGTTCCAGGTATGTATCCTTCCACTGATCAGGTATGTATCCTTCCCCGACCACACCCAGGGGAAAGTAGTTCCACAGGTAAAGTAATTCCATTCAGGCCTCAAGAGGGCCTGGATGTAGCAGCATGGTCTGCATCAGGTAAGTGCACATTAAAACACTTGAACACTTGTCTAGCTTTATGAGCCTGGCGCCTAAGGCGCCAGGACAGGGGTCCAACATGAGCCTGGCGCCTAAGGCGCCAGGACTGTGTCCAAAGGGCCCCAGCTTGGGCCCGCTGGCACTTCCCTGGGGGGAATGATGCCTGCCTCTGGGGTTGCTGGGTCGGACCTGGCTCCTTGGAGATAGGCATCATGACCGTACCCCCCCTCAAAGCCCCTCTCAAGGTTGTTCCCTCCGGGGGTTTTGGCTTGTTCGGAAATCTCCGGTGGAACCTTTGTATTAATCGAGGTGCGTGAACATGGTTACTAGGCTCCCACGATCTCTGCTGAGGTCCATATCCCTTCCAGTCAACAAGATAGAAGAGTTTGGACTTTAACACCTTGGAGTCTAAAATGTCTTTAACTTCGAATTCTAATTCCCCATCAATTTGAACTGGGTCTGGAGGCTTGGACAATCGGGTCCCTGGTTGTACTGGCTTCAAAAGTGATGCATGAAAAACTGGATGAATACGCATGTTAGACGGTAAATCCAGTTTAAAGGCCACGGGATTGATTATAGCCTTGATGGGATAAGGTCCTATGAATCTGGGATTGAAGGTTCGCGGGCCCTTGAGGGGTAAATGTTTCGTTGCTAGCCATACCTGATCTCCTACTTGGTAAGGAGGAGTTTTACTTCGGTGCAAATCAGCGTTTTCTTTATACTTTTTCTTGGCTTGCTGTAGATGAGTTGCAGCTTCTTTGAAGGCTTGGGTTATTGTGGAATGCAGATGATTTACTGCGGGCATTTCCAGGGTCAGAGGTGGATCTAGATCAGAGGTCCGAGGATGGTGACCATACAAAGTATAAAAAGGAGTTTGTCCGGTTCCAGAATGCACTGAATTGTTGTATGCATATTCTGCGATCCAAAGGATGTCTTTCCAATTTAACTCGGATTGGTGTAACATGCACCGAAGATATTGCTCGAGAGTCTGATTGGTTCTCTCGGTTTGTCCGTCGGTCTGGGGGTGGTGGCTGGTGGATAACCGCACATCTATTTGTGCTAGTTGGCAACACTTCTTCCAAAAATGGGAGATAAATTGACTTCCACGATCCGAGACTAATATGGAAGGGAAACCATGTATGCGAACTATATTCTCCAGAAATTCCTTGGCCAAGGTGGAAGCTGAAGGCAAACCTTTTAAAGGGATAAAGTGGGCCATTTTGGAGAATAGATCCACAATTACAAGGATAGTGTTGTAACCAGCACAAGGAGGCAGGTCTGTTATAAAGTCCATTGACAAGGTGTGCCATGGTGCCGGTGGAATATCCAAGGGTTGAAGTAGGCCGGCTGGCCTTTTCTTTTGACCCTTGTTTTGGGCGCAAATTCCGCAAGACAATACAAAAGACTTTATGTCTTTTCTCCAAGAAGGCCACCAGAAGTGGCGTTTGATTTTTTCCTCCGTTTTAGCGATACCAGGGTGTCCTTCCATTAATGATTCATGATGATGGGCAATAACAAGTTCTTGCAATTCTTTACTATGCAGAAACAACCGCTCCTGGAAGTAGGGTAAGTCATCCTTAACGGTGTAATGAGGCCCCTTTTGACTCCATTCCAGTAAGGCTGAAGAGTCTAGAAGTTGTTTTACTTGTGTTTGGATGTCCTCAATAGTTTGCAATGAAGTTAGGCCTAAGATTCTTTGTTCAGGTATGATTGGCACAGGTTCTAAACTCGAATTGGGTTCTTCCATGCCAATCCGGGATAAGGCGTCCGCTTTACCATTCTTGCAGACAGGGCGATAGGTAATTACAAAATCAAATTCCGCAAAGAATAGAGCCCATCGGAGTTGTCGTGAAGATTGAGCTTTGGCCGTCTTTAAATACTGTAAATTTCTGTGGTCCGTAATTACGGTGATGGTGTGTCTTGCCCCGAGAAGGTAGTGACGCCAAGCCTTGAAAGCTGATTTAATAGCCAGTAACTCTTTGTCGGTAATTGCGTAGTTGATTTCAGGAGGAGAACATTTCCTGGACCAAAAGGCCACAGGGTGTAGTTGGTTAGTTTCTGGGTCTCTTTGCGACAGGACAGCTCCCATGGCCGAACTGGATGCGTCGGTTTCCACAATGTAAGGGAGATCTGGGTGCGGGTGCTTCAATATATATCTGTGGTATAGGTTGTGCCTGTGAGTATGCTTGTGTGGGCCCCTGCATCTGGGGTGTCTGCATCATGGGTGGATGTGCATGTGTGTTTGCATCCGGTGTCTGCACCTGTTGCTGTGTTTGGTCTTGTGCATAATAATCTGTCTGTTCTCCCTGATGTGTGGGCTGGTATTGCATTCCTCCATTCTGTTGCATGCCTCACCTACTCCTACACACTCGTGAAATGTGACTCATCTGTCCACATACCTAACACTGGGGTGGTCCTCCCATTGATCTCTGATAGCCCCCTAAGGACCTCTCTCGGCCTTGATGCATCTGATACCCATACCCTCTTCCCGAGGTGATCCCCTCTTCCCCCAGATCCGTGGTACATGTCGCCCATGTCTTGAAACCTCCCCCCACAGGTGGTGGTCTGTACTGCGCATGTGGGGTACCTGGTCCTTCCGTGCTCGTTAACATCACCCTGTCCATTGTATACTTTGACAGTTTCTTCTACACTAACTTCGCCTCCTCCTGCTTTTTTTCTTTGCGCTTCTTTCTCGAGTTTTCTTGCATTAGCCTACAATAATGTACTATAGTGAGCTGAATATCGGACCATAGTTTAGCCTCCATTACCACACATTTCTTGAGCTGTTTTTGCAACTGCTCGGGCAACCGTTGACAGAACATATGGTATAACAACCCCACTGTTTTGTCCCACGGTTCCCACATCTCAAATCTCCATTTCTCTTGAATAGCCTGAATATATTTTAGGGGGTATTGTCTTCCCCCATTTTGCGTGCCATAATCACGCTAATGTTTGAGCTGTCTAGGGCCTGCACCCTTAGAGAATGCCACAAAGCCGCTCTGCAGTTGTTGTTAAACGATGATCCATCGTGCACCATATTCTGTGCAGTTACTCCTGGGTGGCTGGCCCTTTTCCATACATCATCGACAACCTCTCCAAGAATGGCTGAAAGTAAGCTTTTCATGTCACCCACTGCTAATGTTGTGCCTGCCGGTAATTGTCATACCTCATATATCCATTTCCCAGCACCCACGGTCAACGAAGGTAACTTATACCTCAAGTTATGCTTGTCAATCTGTTGCCAAGGTCGCCCTCCTGCTCCTTTCTCTAATAGTGGGCATTGCGTCAGTCCTGTATTTCCACCCTGTCTCCCTGTGTCTTAGGCGGTGCTGTGCTCTTTCACCCCTGTCTTCCCTTAGTCCATCCATGTCCTTCTTCTCTCTCCACACTGTGTCTTGGTCTGGGCTGTTTGCTTGAGGATGAAGGAATGAACGCCCTACTCCCTCATCCTCAAGGCGGCTCCTGATGGCTTCTTCATGGTGTGCACCTCCTGTGTAACTCTTGGTCTCCGTGGGTCACCTCACAGCCCTCCAAGTGTTTTGATGGGAAAAGCTGGCTTTGTGCCAATCGAACATAGCCAACCGTCCTCTTTTACCACTTTGTAATAGTGAACCAGAGGACAGGGGGTGTTCGCATGAATGATACCATAAGTTAGCAGAGCATCTGAGGCCCATCCAAACCCTTCCCCCTGGCAATAACGGAGAACTCAGCCATGGGGCAAAATATACTGGGCCTCATTAGGAATGTGGCGGTACAGTGACAACGGTGCCGGTAGTGCTACTGGCACCGTTGTTACCGTACCACCACATTACGAGTTCTGCTCACGGGTGCCGCTCTGCACGCCTGGTCAGACCAGGTGTCACGCTCACCTGATTCCCACGGAGGCGCAGGTCTGGCTTCGAGTGCTGATGCTTCTTCAATGGTGAAGCGCAGGACTCTGAAGATGGACTCTCTGGCTCGCAGGAATATTCCCCTGTGCGTGAAAAGGGAGTATTACCTACTGACGGAATAATGCTCAAGCCTCCCACTCCCTTCCAACCCTCCACGATACCCTTCCTCGATTCCCCGTGAAGTCTCACTTTAGGGTCTGGAAGGATGTTCTCCATCCTGCTTCTGATGCAGGGGCGCGTTGAAACCCAGTTACTTCAATGGATTGAGGTTTGATGGGAGTTCAAATAAGCTTGACTATTCAGGTAAGGCGCTGTAAGAGTTCTGTAGTAAGTTCGAAAGTTCAAGCTTAATAATAATGTTCATTGTCTTATTGCAGCAAGCGCTAACGCTTATGTCTTTATGGCGCCGACCTGAAGTGAAACGTGCAGTTCCAGTAAATGACAGGTAAGTTCTGGATGAGCGTTCGGGTAATGTCTTTGCATTCGCTCATTCAATGTCTTTGTCTTTTTTCCCCATAGGGGCCGGGGTCCGGAATGCCAGGAAGCGGCAGGACCTGAAATGAAATGGGAATGACCCAACAGGTAAGTCTTAGAAGGAAACTGAGCTTTTCCTATTCCCTTCCTTCTCTCACCTTGTGTTCTTGTCTTTTTCTCTCTAGGCTCTGGGAAGTGGCTGCAGATCCGGATGATCGCTGCTGAAGATGGAGGTGCCCAGGAAAGGTGAGTGAAATGCAGCGCTGCAGCGATCGAAGCGAAATGCTTTTAAAATGATGTCTTCCCTTTCAGGATTGTCGGTGTGATGACTCCGTGATGCAGCTTTAGCAGGTAAGGTCTTCTTTCTCTCCAATTCTCTCTTAGCAGGTGACCCAGGATGCTGACAGGCATGGCTGAAGTCCAGATGCAGGAGCTGACACGGTGAGCGTCCAGCTGCGAGGAGCAGAACAACGCGAAGCGTGAGTTGCTGATCGGGCGTGGTTTAAATAGCTTTGGAAGAAGTTCCAGGTATGTATCCTTCCACTGATCAGGTATGTATCCTTCCCCGACCACACCCAGGGGAAAGTAGTTCCACAGGTAAAGTAATTCCATTCAGGCCTCAAGAGGGCCTGGATGTAGCAGCATGGTCTGCATCAGGTAAGTGCACATTAAAACACTTGAACACTTGTCTAGCTTTATGAGCCTGGCGCCTAAGGCGCCAGGACAGGGGTCCAACATGAGCCTGGCGCCTAAGGCGCCAGGACTGTGTCCAAAGGGCCCCAGCTTGGGCCCGCTGGCACTTCCCTGGGGGGAATGATGCCTGCCTCTGGGGTTGCTGGGTCGGACCTGGCTCCTTGGAGATAGGCATCATGACCGTACCCCCCCTCAAAGCCCCTCTCAAGGTTGTTCCCTCCGGGGGTTTTGGCTTGTTCGGAAATCTCCGGTGGAACCTTTGTATTAATCGAGGTGCGTGAACATGGTTACTAGGCTCCCACGATCTCTCCTGAGGTCCATATCCCTTCCAGTCAACAAGATAGAAGAGTTTGGACTTTAACACCTTGGAGTCTAAAATGTCTTTAACTTCGAATTCTAATTCCCCATCAATTTGAACTGGGTCTGGAGGCTTGGACAGTCGGGTCCCTGGTTGTACTGGCTTCAAAAGTGATGCATGAAAAACTGGATGAATACGCATGTTAGACGGTAAATCCAGTTTAAAGGCCACGGGATTGATTATAGCCTTGATGGGATGAGGTCCTATGAATCTGGGATTGAAGGTTCGCGGGCCCTTGAGGGGTAAATGTTTCGTTGCTAGCCATACCTGATCTCCTACTTGGTAAGGAGGAGTTTTACTTCGGTGCAAATCAGCGTTTTCTTTATACTTTTTCTTGGCTTGCTGTAGATGAGTTGCAGCTTCTTTGAAGGCTTGGGTTATTGTGGAATGCAGATGATTTACTGCGGACATTTCCAGGGTCAGAGGTGGATCTAGATCAGAGGTCCGAGGATGGTGACCATACAAAGTATAAAAAGGAGTTTGTCCGGTTCCAGAATGCACTGAATTGTTGTATGCATATTCTGCGATCCAAAGGATGTCTTTCCAATTTAACTCGGATTGGTGTAACATGCACCGAAGATATTGCTCGAGAGTCTGATTGGTTCTCTCGGTTTGTCCGTCGGTCTGGGGGTGGTGGCTGGTGGATAACCGCACATCTATTTGTGCTAGTTGGCAACACTTCTTCCAAAAATGGGAGATAAATTGACTTCCACGATCCGAGACTAATATGGAAGGGAAACCATGTATGCGAACTATATTCTCCAGAAATTCCTTGGCCAAGGTGGAAGCTGAAGGCAAACCTTTAAAAGGGATAAAGTGGGCCATTTTGGAGAATAGATCCACAATTACAAGGATAGTGTTGTAACCAGCACAAGGAGGCAGGTCTGTTATAAAGTCCATTGACAAGGTGTGCCATGGTGCCGGTGGAATATCCAAGGGTTGAAGTAGGCCGGCTGGCCTTTTCTTTTGACCCTTGTTTTGGGCGCAAATTCCGCAAGACAATACAAAAGACTTTATGTCTTTTCTCCAAGAAGGCCACCAGAAGTGGCGTTTGATTTTTTCCTCCGTTTTAGCGATACCAGGGTGTCCTTCCATTAATGATTCATGATGATGGGCAATAACAAGTTCTTGCAATTCTTTACTATGCAGAAACAACCGCTCCTGGAAGTAGGGTAAGTCATCCTTAACGGTGTAATGAGGACCCTTTTGACTCCATTCCAGTAAGGCTGAAGAGTCTAGAAGTTGTTTTACTTGTGTTTGGATGTCCTCAATAGTTTGCAATGAAGTTAGGCCTAAGATTCTTTGTTCAGGTATGATTGGCACAGGTTCTAAACTCGAATTGGGTTCTTCCATGCCAATCCGGGATAAGGCGTCCGCTTTACCATTCTTGCAGCCAGGGCGATAGGTAATTACAAAATCAAATTCCGCAAAGAATAGAGCCCATCGGAGTTGTCGTGAAGATTGAGCTTTGGCCGTCTTTAAATACTGTAAATTTCTGTGGTCCGTAATTACGGTGATGGTGTGTCTTGCCCCGAGAAGGTAGTGACGCCAAGCCTTGAAAGCTGATTTAATAGCCAGTAACTCTTTGTCGGTAATTGCGTAGTTGATTTCAGGAGGAGAAAATTTCCTGGACCAAAAGGCCACAGGGTGTAGTTGGTTAGTTTCTGGGTCTCTTTGCGACAGGACAGCTCCCATGGCCGAACTGGATGCGTCGGTTTCCACAATGTAAGGGAGATCTGGGTGCGGGTGCTTCAATATATATCTGTGGTATAGGTTGTGCCTGTGAGTATGCTTGTGTGGGCCCCTGCATCTGGGGTGTCTGCATCATGGGTGGATGTGCATGTGTGTTTGCATCCGGTGTCTGCACCTGTTGCTGTGTTTGGTCTTGTGCATAATAATCTGTCTGTTCTCCCTGATGTGTGGGCTGGTATTGCATTCCTCCATTCTGTTGCATGCCTCACCTACTCCTACACACTCGTGAAATGTGACTCATCTGTCCACATACCTAACACTGGGGTGGTCCTCCCATTGATCTCTGATAGCCCCCTAAGGACCTCTCTCGGCCTTGATGCATCTGATACCCATACCCTCTTCCCGAGGTGATCCCCTCTTCCCCCAGATCCGTGGTACATGTCGCCCATGTCTTGAAACCTCCCCCCACAGGTGGTGGTCTGTACTGCGCATGTGGGGTACCTGGTCCTTCCGTGCTCGTTAACATCACCCTGTCCATTGTATACTTTGACAGTTTCTTCTACACTAACTTCGCCTCCTCCTGCTTTTTTTCTTTGCGCTTCTTTCTCGAGTTTTCTTGCATTAGCCTACAATAATGTACTATAGTGAGCTGAATATCGGACCATAGTTTAGCCTCCATTACCACACATTTCTTGAGCTGTTTTTGCAACTGCTCGGGCAACCGTTGACAGAACATATGGTATAACAACCCCACTGTTTTGTCCCACGGTTCCCACATCTCAAATCTCCATTTCTCTTGAATAGCCTGAATATATTTTAGGGGGTATTGTCTTCCCCCATTTTGCGTGCCATAATCACGCTAATGTTTGAGCTGTCTAGGGCCTGCACCCTTAGAGAATGCCACAAAGCCGCTCTGCAGTTGTTGTTAAACGATGATCCATCGTGCACCATATTCTGTGCAGTTACTCCTGGGTGGCTGGCCCTTTTCCATACATCATCGACAACCTCTAAAAGAATGGCTGAAAGTAAGCTTTTCATGTCACCCACTGCTAATGTTGTGCCTGCCGGTAATTGTCATACCTCATATATCCATTTCCCAGCACCCACGGTCAACGAAGGTAACTTATACCTCAAGTTATGCTTGTCAATCTGTTGCCAAGGTCGCCCTCCTGCTCCTTTCTCTAATAGTGGGCATTGCGTCAGTCCTGTATTTCCACCCTGTCTCCCTGTGTCTTAGGCGGTGCTGTGCTCTTTCACCCCTGTCTTCCCTTAGTCCATCCATGTCCTTCTTCTCTCTCCACACTGTGTCTTGGTCTGGGCTGTTTGCTTGAGGATGAAGGAATGAACGCCCTACTCCCTCATCCTCAAGGCGGCTCCTGATGGCTTCTTCATGGTGTGCACCTCCTGTGTAACTCTTGGTCTCCGTGGGTCACCTCACAGCCCTCCAAGTGTTTTGATGGGAAAAGGTGGCTTTGTGCCAATCGATATAGGTGCAGAGGTGAATTTGGTTTTCAGGTCCTGAAAGGCTTGTTCGGCCTCAAGAGTCCATTCAAAGCGTTTGTTTTTCTTTAGGAGAGCTGTGATGGGTTGGACTGTTCGGGAAAATTCCGGGATGAATCTTCGATAGAAATTGGCGAAGCCGAGCATGCTCTGAACTCCCTTCACCGAGCTAGGAGATGGCCATTTAGTGAACCAGAGGACAGGGGGTGTTCGCATGAATGATACCACAAGTTAGCATAGCATCTGAGGCCCATCCAAACCCTTCCCCCTGGCAATAACGGAGAACTCAGCCATGGGGCAAAATATACTGGGCCTCATTAGGAATGTGGAGGTACAGTGACAACGGTGCCGGTAGTGCTACTGGCACCGTTGTTACCGTACCACCACATTACGAGTTCTGCTCACGGGTGCCGCTCTGCACGCCTGGTCAGACCAGGTGTCACGCTCACCTGATTCCCACGGAGGCGCAGGTCTGGCTTCGAGTGCTGATGCTTCTTCAATGGTGAAGCGCAGGACTCTGAAGATGGACTCTCTGGCTCGCAGGAATATTCCCCTGTGCGTGAAAAGGGAGTATTACCTACTGACGGAATAATGCTCAAGCCTCCCACTCCCTTCCAACCCTCCACGATACCCTTCCTCGATTCCCCGTGAAGTCTCACTTTAGGGTCTGGAAGGATGTTCTCCATCCTGCTTCTGATGCAGGGGCGCATTGAAACCCAGTTACTTCAATGGATTGAGGTTTGATGGGAGTTCAAATAAGCTTGACTATTCAGGTAAGGCGCTGTAAGAGTTCTGTAGTAAGTTCGAAAGTTCAAGCTTAATAATAATGTTCATTGTCTTATTGCAGCAAGCGCTAACGCTTATGTCTTTATGGCGCCGACCTGAAGTGAAACGTGCAGTTCCAGTAAATGACAGGTAAGTTCTGGATGAGCGTTCGGGTAATGTCTTTGCATTCGCTCATTCAATGTCTTTGTCTTTTTTCCCCATAGGGGCCGGGGTCCGGAATGCCAGGAAGCGGCAGGACCCGAAATGAAATGGGAATGACCCAACAGGTAAGTCTTAGAAGGAAACTGAGCTTTTCCTATTCCCTTCCTTCTCTCACCTTGTGTTCTTGTCTTTTTCTCTCTAGGCTCTGGGAAGTGGCTGCGGATCCGGATGATCGCTGCTGAAGATGGAGGTGCCCAGGAAAGATGAGTGAAATGCAGCGCTGCAGCGATCGAAGCGAAATGCTTTTAAAATGATGTCTTCCCTTTCAGGATTGTCGGTGTGATGTCTCCGTGATGCAGCTTTAGCAGGTAAGGTCTTCTTTCTCTCCAATTCTCTCTTAGCAGGTGACCCAGGATGCTGACAGGCGTGGCTGAAGTCCAGATGCAGGAGCTGACACGGTGAGCGTCCAGCTGCGAGGAGCAGAACAACGCGAAGCGTGAGTTGCTGATCGGGCGTGGTTTAAATAGCTTTGGAAGAAGTTCCAGGTATGTATCCTTCCACTGATCAGGTATGTATCCTTCCCCGACCACACCCAGGGGAAAGTAGTTCCACAGGTAAAGTAATTCCATTCAGGCCTCAAGAGGGCCTGGATGTAGCAGCATGGTCTGCATCAGGTAAGTGCACATTAAAACACTTGAACACTTGTCTAGCTTTATGAGCCTGGCGCCTAAGGCGCCAGGACAGGGGTCCAACATGAGCCTGGCGCCTAAGGCGCCAGGACTGTGTCCAAAGGGCCCCAGCTTGGGCCCGCTGGCACTTCCCTGGGGGGAATGATGCCTGCCTCTGGGGTTGCTGGGTCGGACCTGGCTCCTTGGAGATAGGCATCATGACCGTACCCCCCCTCAAAGCCCCTCTCAAGGTTGTTCCCTCCGGGGGTTTTGGCTTGTTCGGAAATCTCCGGTGGAACCTTTGTATTAATCGAGGTGCGTGAACATGGTTACTAGGCTCCCACGATCTCTCCTGAGGTCCATATCCCTTCCAGTCAACAAGATAGAAGAGTTTGGACTTTAACACCTTGGAGTCTAAAATGTCTTTAACTTCGAATTCTAATTCCCCATCAATTTGAACTGGGTCTGGAGGCTTGGACAGTCGGGTCCCTGGTTGTACTGGCTTCAAAAGTGATGCATGAAAAACTGGATGAATACGCATGTTAGACGGTAAATCCAGTTTAAAGGCCACGGGATTGATTATAGCCTTGATGGGATAAGGTCCTATGAATCTGGGATTGAAGGTTCGCGGGCCCTTGAGGGGTAAATGTTTCGTTGCTAGCCATACCTGATCTCCTACTTGGTAAGGAGGAGTTTTACTTCGGTGCAAATCAGCGTTTTCTTTATACTTTTTCTTGGCTTGCTGTAGATGAGTTGCAGCTTCTTTGAAGGCTTGGGTTATTGTGGAATGCAGATGATTTAATGCGGGCATTTCCAGGGTCAGAGGTGGATCTAGATCAGAGGTCCGAGGATGGTGACCATACAAAGTATAAAAAGGAGTTTGTCCGGTTCCAGAATGCACTGAATTGTTGTATGCATATTCTGCGATCCAAAGGATGTCTTTCCAATTTAACTCGGATTGGTGTAACATGCACCGAAGATATTGCTCGAGAGTCTGATTGGTTCTCTCGGTTTGTCCGTCGGTCTGGGGGTGGTGGCTGGTGGATAACCGCACATCTATTTGTGCTAGTTGGCAACACTTCTTCCAAAAATGGGAGATAAATTGACTTCCACGATCCGAGACTAATATGGAAGGGAAACCATGTATGCGAACTATATTCTCCAGAAATTCCTTGGCCAAGGTGGAAGCTGAAGGCAAACCTTTTAAAGGGATAAAGTGGGCCATTTTGGAGAATAGATCCACAATTACAAGGATAGTGTTGTAACCAGCACAAGGAGGCAGGTCTGTTATAAAGTCCATTGACAAGGTGTGCCATGGTGCCGGTGGAATATCCAAGGGTTGAAGTAGGCCGGCTGGCCTTTTCTTTTGACCCTTGTTTTGGGCGCAAATTCCGCAAGACAATACAAAAGACTTTATGTCTTTTCTCCAAGAAGGCCACCAGAAGTGGCGTTTGATTTTTTCCTCCGTTTTAGCGATACCAGGGTGTCCTTCCATTAATGATTCATGATGATGGGCAATAACAAGTTCTTGCAATTCTTTACTATGCAGAAACAACCGCTCCTGGAAGTAGGGTAAGTCATCCTTAACGGTGTAATGAGGACCCTTTTGACTCCATTCCAGTAAGGCTGAAGAGTCTAGAAGTTGTTTTACTTGTGTTTGGATGTCCTCAATAGTTTGCAATGAAGTTAGGCCTAAGATTCTTTGTTCAGGTATGATTGGCACAGGTTCTAAACTCGAATTGGGTTCTTCCATGCCAATCCGGGATAAGGCGTCCGCTTTACCATTCTTGCAGCCAGGGCGATAGGTAATTACAAAATCAAATTCCGCAAAGAATAGAGCCCATCGGAGTTGTCGTGAAGATTGAGCTTTGGCCGTCTTTAAATACTGTAAATTTCTGTGGTCCGTAATTACGGTGATGGTGTGTCTTGCCCCGAGAAGGTAGTGACGCCAAGCCTTGAAAGCTGATTTAATAGCCAGTAACTCTTTGTCGGTAATTGCGTAGTTGATTTCAGGAGGAGAACATTTCCTGGACCAAAAGGCCACAGGGTGTAGTTGGTTAGTTTCTGGGTCTCTTTGCGACAGGACAGCTCCCATGGCCGAACTGGATGCGTCGGTTTCCACAATGTAAGGGAGATCTGGGTGCGGGTGCTTCAATATAGGTGCAGAGGTGAATTTGGTTTTCAGGTCCTGAAAGGCTTGTTCAGCCTCAAGAGTCCATTCAAAGCGTTTGTTTTTCTTTAGGAGAGCTGTGATGGGTTGGACTGTTCGGGAAAATTCCGGGATGAATCTTCGATAGAAATTGGCGAAGCCGAGCATGCTCTGAACTCCCTTCACCGAGCTAGGAGATGGCCATTTGAGGATGGCGTCCACCTTTCGCGAGTCCATTCGGACTCCTTGAGGTGTCAGGATGAATCCGAGAAACTCCACTTCTGTGGTATGAAAAATGCATTTTTCGAGCTTTGCAAATAGTCTGTGCTGGCGCAATTTCTCAAGAACTGCCCTAACATGTTTTCTGTGATCGGATTCTGAAGAAGAGTACACCAGGATGTCGTCAATATAAACAATGACACAGACGTCAATAAGTTCCCGAAGAACATCATTCATAAAGTACTGAAAGGCGGCAGGTGCATTGCACAAACCGAAGGGCATCACCTGATATTCGAAGAGCCCAAATTTGGTGCGGAATGCAGTCTTCCATTCGTCGCCTTCTTTTATACGCACCAGGTGATAAGCTCCTCGGAGATCTAACTTGGTATACACACAAGCGTCTTTCACCTGGTCGATAAGCTCAGGGATCAAGGGCAGAGGATAACGATTCTTAATCGTTATTTGATTTAGGGCGCGATAGTTTATACATGTTCTAAGGTCGCCCTCTTTTTTCGGCACGAAGAACAGAGCTGAGGAGACAGGAGACTTGGACGGGCGAATAAAACCATTGGCTAGGTACTGATCTAAATACTGACGCAAATGTAGGTTCTCAGGTTCCGTAAGAGCATAAATCCTACTACAAGGTAGTTGAGCATTGGGTACCAGATCGATTTGGCAATCATAAGACCGATGGGGAGGTAACGTGTTAGCCTGTTCTTTCTGAAAAACGTCTTGGAATTCCTGGTATTCTGACGGTAGCTGTACAGGGGTGGAAGTTGCTGAGGCTAGACCCATAACTGGATTTCTTGGGTAACAAGTTGGTTCACAATCAGGAAAACTTATCTTCTTTGCTCGCCAGTCAATTCTGGGATTATGTGTTTCTAACCAAGGAATTCCAAGAATTACTTGAAATTCTGGGGCCTTGATCACATCAAACATGATTGCTTCCCGATGTCCATCCTGACCCACCAGTGTCATTTCAACAGTGGAATGTGTTACAGGCCCTGAGGCTATTTCGGTTCCATCTACTGTAGTAATGACATCTTGGGTTACTTTCGGGCGGAGAAGGAGCTTAATCCTGGAAGCCAATTCACGGTCTATGTAATTTCCAATAGCTCCACTGTCGATGTATGCTTTTATAGCATGCAACAGCTGAGGCTGTTTTGGGTCCACGAGCACCATTGGCATGACAAAATGCGAGGTCAAAGAGTTTGTTTTCAAGCTCGGCAAGCGGACCCCTACGCTTGTCGGGCTAGGTCGTTTCCCGAATCAGGTGTCAAAAAATCATTATCAGTGGCTCCAACCACCTTCTTAGGTGGTTTAACCGGACAATTTCGAAGAAAGTGACCGGAAGTCCCGCAATACAGACAAAGTTGCATTTGCCGCCTTCTCTCTCGTTCCTTCTGCGTTAATGGTCCTTTACCACCGCCGATTTGCATAGGTTCGGATACATCGGTACTCTTGGAGTTAGCGTGGGTTTTGATCGGTACTCGGGTTTCATATTTGAACCGATCTGCTTTTCTATTTTGAAGTCTGTGATCAAGTTGAACCACTAAGTCTATGTAGTCTGCGCAGACCTGGGGTGGATCTACTATCTGAGCTAGAACATCCTTAAGCTCTCCGCGCAGGCCTCGATGAAACAATGTGATCCTTTTGTTTTCTGGCCATCCAGTTTCCACAACCAGTCTATTAAAGGTGGCAACGTAGGACAGGAGATCCTGATTACCTTGTCGTAAGGATAGCAGTTCGTTATCAAGGGCCTGTCCTTGAGAGTGTCGAGCAAACAATCTTTCCATGCTGGCCTGGAAACCCTGAAAATTCTGGAGAATGGGATCATCCTGATTTACCAATGGAATAGACCAATCGGCAGCACTGCCACTGAGGTAAGATTGTATAAAGGCTACCTTGGTCTGGTCGTTAGGGAAGGCCCCGGGTCTGCATAGAAAGTGTAAACGACATTGGTTCATAAAGACGGCATATTTCTTGGGATCCCCTGCAAAACGTTCAGGCGGGGCCAAAGGCATGTATCCAGGTAGATTGATTTGTACTGGGTTATTCAAACCCATTGATGTGGCAGTACCTCCGGAATAAGGTAAAGGAGTGTGCCCTGCCTGGGTCTGCAATAACCTTTTGGCCAGGTCATCTGTTCTTTCCTTGGATAGGATCATTTCTCTTTTGAGAGCATTAGTCTCCTGGCGGGCTAAGTGCACTTCTGCCCGTAATTCCCCCAAAAGCTGGGCCAGCTGATCTGTCTCGGAAGTCTCCATAGCGCCCGGGTGGGAAATTGTGGGTAGGCTTCGCGGTCTGTCACGCTCACCTGATTCCCACGGAGGCGCAGGCCTGGCTTCGAGTGCTGATGCTTCTTCAATGGTGAAGCGCAGGACTCTGAAGATGGACTCTCTGGCTCGCAGGAATATTCCCCTGTGCGTGAAAAGGGAGTATTACCTACTGACGGAATAATGCTCAAGCCTCCCACTCCCTTCCAACCCTCCACGATACCCTTCCTCGATTCCCCGTGAAGTCTCACCTTAGGGTCTGGAAGGATGAGTTCTCCATCCTGCTTCTGATGCAGGGGCACGTTGAAACCCAGTTACTTCACTGGATTGAGGTTTGATGGGAGTTCAAATAAGCTTGACTATTCAGGTAAGGCGCTGTAAGAGTTCTGTAGTAAGTTCGAAAGTTCAAGCTTAATAATAATGTTCATTGTCTTATTGCAGCAAGCGCTAACGCTTATGTCTTTTTCCCCTTAGGGGCCGGGGTTCGGAATGGCGGAGATATGGCGCCGACTCGAAGTGAAACGTGCAGTTCCAGTAAATGACAGGTAAATTCTGGAGGAGCGTTCAGGTAATGTCTTTGCATTCGCTCATTCAATGTCTTTGTCTTTTTTCCACATAGGGGCCGGGGTCCGGAATGCCAGGAAGCGGCAGGACCCGAAATGAAATGGGAATGACCCAACAGGTAAGTCTTAGAAGGAAACTGAGCTTTTCCTATTCCCTTCCTTCTCTCACCTTGTGTTCTTGTCTTTTTCTCTCTAGGCTCTGGGAAGTGGCTGCGGATCCGGATGATCGCTGCTGAAGATGGAGGTGCCCAGGAAAGGTGAGTGAAATGCAGCGCTGCAGCGATCGAAGCGAAATGCTTTTAAAATGATGTCTTCCCTTTCAGGATTTTCTGTGTGATGTCTCCGTGATGCAGCTTTAGCAAGTAAGGTCTTCTTTCTCTCCAATTCTCTCTTAGCAGGTGACCCAGGATGCTGACAGGCGTGGCTGAAGTCCAGATGCAGGAGCTGACACGGTGAGCGTCCAGCTGCGAGGAGCAGAACAACGCGAAGCGTGAATTGCTGATCGGGCATGGTTTAAATAGCTTTGGAAGAAGTTCCAGGTATGTATCCTTCCACCGATCAGGTATGTATCCTTCCCCGACCACACCCAGGGGAAAGTAGTTCCACAGGTAAAGTAGTTCCATTCAGGCCTCAAGAGGGCCTGGATGTAGCAGCATGGTCTGCATCAGGTAAGTGCACATTAAAACACTTGAACACTTGTCTAGCTTTATGAGCCTGGCGCCTAAGGCGCCAGGACAGGGGTGCAACATGAGCCTGGCGCCTAAGGCGCCAGGACTGTGTCCAAAGGGCCCCAGCTTGGGCCCGCTGGCACTTCCCTGGGGGGAATGATGCTTGCCTCTGGGGTTGCTGGGTCGGACCTGGCTCCTTGGAGGTAGGCATCATGACACAGGCGTACAGAGCAGCATCCGCAAGCAGAACACGTGATTGCACCGGCACCGTTATCAACCCTATGGGGCAGAATGGGGATCGGGAGCCCGCCCACACCGGCACCCGTGAATGGGCAATTATCGGCCCATTCAACTCGTAATGGGCCGGTAATGGCCCATTCGCGGGTGCCGGTAGTGAGTTTGGCTTGGGTGGTAATACCTATAGAAATCCCCCATGTTAATCATGCCATTGGTTCACCATGTCAGGTGGCTTCGCCTTGTACAGAGGAGCGTGGTTTCACTGACGGGCGCATAGATCAGTGCTCACCCTCTAGTACTTGTAAGACAAGATAGCTGCACCATGTGAGGACTGGGGGTGCAGGATTCACTTACTCCAACACGACTCAATAATGAGGACTCAGTAGGTTGGCAAATGGAAGTCAGTTTAATGACAAGTACATCAAACAGAGAAATAAATGGAAATCAGCAGCAATCCGATCACCTGTCTTGCTCCGACTTCCTCGAACTTCAGTTGAACAGCAATAGTTATAGGCAAAACTCGTCATCACTGACGTCTAATTCTAAAAAACTCGACATGCAATACAATTGATTAGGAAAGGTAACATAAGTATAGGTGCTATATCTGTATATGATAATAGGGCATGCGGATTGGATAACTCTTATCGGGTGGGCGTCTACGCCCATCCCACTACACCACACGTGATTGACGTCACTACAAGTACGACGTCTTATTGGTTCTACTATCTAGAGGACTCCAGATAACTTGGTCCATTGTGATTGGGCAGGTTACACCCCTAGACATAAATCCCCATTTTAATGAGCGGCATGCAGAATGGACACCATGTGCCTGGTGTCCCAAGTTTCACCCTGCCTCCCTTCCATCAATCAGTATTTTAGGGCTATGTGTCAATTAGTTGGCTGGGTATGGCCTCGTAACTTATCAGGCCTCTTATCAGGGAAGGTTATTGCATCCTCAGGTCCTGGATGACATCAGGCGGTGGTACTTCTTCACTGGCAGGTCACGTGTTAGTTCACCATGAATCTGCTTCAGTTTCCAGCATTTAGTGCATTTAATTCTGTTTCAGCCTTGCCACCTGCATGGGCCCCCTTATTTTGACCTTCATGGGGCAGGCTGGTATGCTCTGAAGTTTGAGTCTTGTTAGCTGACGCTCTCCTCCCTTTCTCTGGTTGACCTCGATTTCCTAGGCATGAGCCACTCTTTGTTGAGTTTCGATTCCGCTCCTTCTCTTGCCTTTGTCTGGGTTACGAAACTTGGCCTGTTAGGTCTCTGGCAGCCTAGGTATATTTCTGTTTTACAAAATGGAGTCGCACTTGCATAATGTACGTTATTGAGGTAGATCTATGGTTGGCGCTTGCCGCTCTAATCTTCTACTAAGCATTGCAAGCAGTATCGTTTTCTTTAGCCTCTTGCGTTCCAACCCTATTTACACACGTTTAACTGGTCGGTTGCTTCCAACTTGTCTCGTAGCAATGTTTTCTTACGTTTTAACATTGTCTCTTCCCTGTGTCCATTACATCTATTTTCATAGCTACTCGCACTGGCGTGCTTGTCTTCGATAGCCGTTTTTGTTCATTCACGAGTCCAGGCCCTTGTGTCATTTCCACTGGCCTTCCATTAAGGCTCTTTGGATTCTTCATGGACCGTCTGTAGGTACTCTTCGTTTCGTATCAGCGGCTGGTACGGCTGTCTGATAGGGTACCGTGCTGCCCAGGGTTATCTGGTTATGGGCTCACATAGGCAGAGTGACTGTACACCGTTACTTCCTGGTCTGCATGATTCTCAATGGTGAGTATCAGTGCCACTAGTTCTGCAGCTTGAGCTGAATAGTGAGACGGTATTCGCGCACTGACGAGTACCTGAAACTCCTCATTCGCCAGGTGTTTGACTAAGGCCACGCCCGTGTACCTTTGTTTGTCTTCTTGGTTGATTCATGATGAACCGTCAATGAACACGATTTCACCACCCGCCAGGGTGTTTTCCTTTACCCTGGGGATTTCATCATAGAATTCTTCATAATTCGCACAGTCGTGTATAGGTTCTCCTTCTGTGACTGGCTCAGCTATGAATGTAGCAGGGTTTACAGTTTTACATCGAACTATTTTGATCGATGGGTTGGAGATAATCACCTCATAGGCAGAGGCTCTCTGTGATGTCAGCGTGTCCTTTGGCTTCTCTAGTATGGCGAATAATGAGTCCTTGACGTACAATGTCATGGAGCACCCCATCACAATAGATGACGCCTTTTCAATGGCGAACGCTGCAGCAGCTAGATTTTGTTTGCATGGGAAGTGGCCCTTCATGACCGGGTCCTGACTCCTGCTGTAATATGTTAGGGGCTTGTACCCCAGCGAGGTTCGCTGTGCGAGCACTGCAGTCATAAAATAGCCATCAGAGTGTGAGAACAGGTAAAATTCCTCTGCATAATTAGGAATCCCGAGAACTGGGGCCTTACAAATTGCCCCCTTAATTTCTGCAAACCCCCTTTCCATTGCCTCAGTCCATTCGATGTTTTCCCTTGTCGTCTGGGCCTTCCTTAGGGCCTGAAGCAAGGGCTTGGTATATGAGCTGTAGTCGAAGACTCATGCTCTGACATAGTTGCAAAGGCCTAAGAAGCTTTGCATTTGTTTTATCCTGAGTGGTCTAGCCATGTTCATGATAGCTTCAGCCCTTTCTGGGGTTACCTTTTTCCCTTCGTGTGAGATTAGCTGGCCTATGTACAGCACCTCTTGCTGACAGTATTGTAACTTTTCTTTATCAACTTTGTATACTTTCTCAGCCAGGATTGTCAGTAGCTGGACAGAGTCACACCTGCATTGTGCCTCAGTGATGCTGCAGATCAGAATGTCATCCACATACTACAAAACAACACTGTCTACTGCAATATTGCTTAGGTCGATCTGCAGGACTCTGTTGAACATGAATGGAGACTCACAGTACCCCTGCGGCAACCTCGTACTTTTCAGGCGCATTTGTCTGAAAGTAAATGACGTCAGGTCTTGAGAGTCACGGTGCAACGGGATTGAGAAAAACGCATTTTTCAGGTCAATCACCATGAAATATTTCGCTTCAGTAGGTATGTTGCATAGAATGGTGGATGGATTAGGGACTAGAGGGAAGTCGGCTTCAACTATATTGTGTAATGCTCTTAAATCTTGGATTAAACGCCAAGACCCTCCCTTTGATTTCTTGACAGGGTAAATCACTGTGTTGCAAGGTGATTCTGACGTCACTAGAATTCCCTGCTCCATCATGGCGGAAATTGTCTTCGCAATTCCTTCATCTGCCTCTCTGGACATAGGATATTGTCGTGCTCTTGGTACAATTGCTCCTGGTTTCAGTTTAATTTTCACTTCACCTGCCCCCCTCAGGAGGCCTACGTCATACGGCCCTGAAGTCCATACCGCGGCAGGCACTTGGGCCATGTCATCATCAAAGTATCCTGGACGTATCAGCGCCAACATCATTCTCTGAGGCACCGCCCGTTTGATAATTTTGACCCAAAATTTGAGACTTACTTCCACCCTCGTCTCTTCCAGGTCAGGGTGTTCTTCGAACAGATCGTCATTGGTGACGTCAGTCACTCGATACCCTTCTTCGATGGCGATAATCGCACACCATTGTCTGCCTTCATCATCATATCCTTCGACCAATACCACTTTCCCTCGATCTGCGGCAGATTGTATCATTAAGGGAAATACTTGTCCCTCCTCTTCATGCATAGGTATTCTGGGTCTGAATAGAAACTCATCAGGTGTCCTCATAGTTCTATCTACGTGGCCTGGCAATCCGCCATGAGCACCCGCACGCCATATGCGAAGACTTCTGGCTCTAACGGTATAGCTCTCATGGCTATGCGTCCTGAGTATGCTCTGATCATTTCGCACACGTTCGAATAGTGAATTCCTGGAGTGGAGCATACTATACCATTCTCGGTAAACGAGATTGTCATATTCAACTTAGTCATTAAATCCCGACCCAGGATGTTTACTGGGGTCTCACGTGAATATAATAG
Source organism: Ambystoma mexicanum (assembly GCF_040938575.1). Lineage (NCBI taxonomy): Eukaryota > Metazoa > Chordata > Amphibia > Caudata > Ambystomatidae > Ambystoma > Ambystoma mexicanum. Next base: position 155,171,291 of record NC_090929.1, on the reverse strand, counting down.
GGGTACATTCATTTCACGCTCTCCCACAGAGACTGAGAGTGCGTCTGTAAAAGGGAACTCTACTGTGAGCTCCCATGAAACTCTGAGTATCTATGGCCTCGCCGTACAAGGAAAACTTGCCTTCTCGTATGCACGAGCGCGTCACACCCATGTCTACTAAGAAGGAATATTCTTTACGCCCTATGATGACATTCACTCTAGGTTCCCTATTAGGGTCTGGTGTCACTGATAGGATAGAACACATCAGAGTCCCCTGTGAGCTGTCCTATTTCATATATAAGTTCGGCCCACTATATACTTGTTGATTTTCCCCCATCCCCAGGGTTGACTCCCCCTCCGGCGCTAGTGCCCTGTGACATTTGCGGTGGTGCTGGCTGGGATTGTCCATGCGGTACGTTCCCCGTGTGCGGGGGTTGACCACTTGCTGTGCACCTTGTGGCAAGCCTGACGCCTGCTGCTGCACTGTGTAATTTTGTGCTCTGCCCTGCTGTGGGACGGCAGGCTGATTCACTATGCCTGCCCCCATCCCCTGGCTATTTTGCCACATGCCTTCGCTTCTGCATACGCGCACCACATGTCCTGTCATTCCACACAGCCAACACACTGGCGGTGGTTGGGCTATCTGTCCATCTGGCATAGCTGGACTGCCCATCTGCACGTTCTGAAAGCCACTTTGATTATACTGAAAGCCTCCCTGGTTACTTCGAAACCCTCCCTGATTACTCTGCCATCCTCTTTCTCCAAAGCCCCTTCCCATCGGGTAAAATCCTGCGCTACCTTGGTTATCCTGCGCTGGGTTTGTCACCTGCTGTGCGCGTGGTTCAGCTGGGCTTGTCAGCATGGCTCCCTCGAGAGCATACTTTGAGAGTTTCTTTTGAACCAGCTTCACCACCTCACCCTTACGGGTTGCTTCCTTTTTTCGATCCTTTTCTTGCAGCAATCTACAGTAATGTGCAATTGTCAACTGTATTTCGGCCCATGGTTTTGCTTCTACTCCTACCAATTTTCTGAGCTGCTTCTGCACCGGTTCAGGCAACCTCTGGCATAATATGTGGTAGAATACAGGGATAGATTTCGTCCAAGACTCATGCGTTTCGAGCACCCACGCGTCTTGGAAATTCTGGATATAAATCAATGGATCCTTTGACTCTTTCATTTTCCGAGTCATTTTAGCTCCCATATCGGAAGTGTCTGGATATAGCGTTTGCAGCGCTTTCCATACTGCCGCTCTACATTATTGAATGGTGCTCCGTTATGGGAGGTGTTGGTCAAGGTTACCCTGGGGTAGCCTGCCCGTTTCCATACATCATCTGCTCTCTCACCAAGTATGGCAATTAGGAGACCCTTAATGTCCCCTATAGCTAGGGTGACACCCCCCGTCATTTTCTCTAATTCATGTATCCACTTCCTGGCTCCTGATGTCAGCATTGGAAGCTTATTTTTTAAGTTCTCTCAGTCCATGTGTGGCCATGGAATATATTGTGGTCTTGCTCCCCCTTTTTCTAGTAGCGGGAATTGGAATACGCAGTCTTCCTTTTCTTTCCCCATAGCTCTCTGCTCTATTGGGGTGGCATCTCCACCTTGCCGTCTCCCTGGTAATGCGTTTAATCTATCTGCATAGGCAGGTGCTGACGCCCCCCACTGACCGCGGGGTGTTCCTTCATGTCGGACAGACTGCGCGGCAGACTTCATTGCCCTACTTGTGGACCCGCTAGCGTCTGACCATCGTGCCCCTCGGTCCCCTGGGGACCGTTTTTCGCACTGTCTCCCTTCCTCTTGTGCCATATCCTCCATTTCCCCACCGGAGTCAGACTCTGAATACTCCCAGTTTACACAACTCCTTGCATCTTCTTTGTTCTGCCCAATGTCCAGCCTGTCTAGGGACAGTCCCCTGCTCCCACTACTTCGAGTGACATCCTCATATAGCTGAGTGCTCTCCAAGTGCTCATCTTACCTCCCCCCATCGGATGTCTGTTCTAGCCTCATCTCATCGTATATTTTATCAATCATTTCCCCGATGCTTCTGGTGTCAAAGTCATCTCCAATATTTGGCCCACTTACACCTTGTACCGAGTCGCTCGCAGGAAAGAATTCTTCTACGTCTTCCATTCTACAACAGGATTGGGTTTTTTAACTCCCCGCTCCAGATATTCAAGATCCCATGCCCTCTGTCTGCGCTTTTGTTCGGTATCCTCGTCTATTTCCTTGCGCTTCCTCGCTTCTTCTCTAGCTTTGTCTACTTCCCTCATTCTTTCGTTTCTACGTTCCTTTGCCATTCTAATTTCTTCCTCTTCTTGTCTCTTCGCTCTCTTCTCACGTACCCTTTGCTCTTCTTCCATCCTTTGCTTAGTCTGTCTGTAGCGGTCGTAGAATACCTCTTGTCTGCGATCGAGCTGTTTCTCTTGCTCTTCGCGATATAGTTGTTCTCGCCTTAGCCTATCTTTCTTTCTTGTCCTTTCATCCCTTTCTTCCATCTCTTTCTCTCTCTCTCTCCTTTGCGTCTCATCAGACCTCTCCCATGGCCTCATATCAACACTTCCTTTTCCATCCAACTTCAGTAATATCTGACCTCCCATCCATTCGTCTTTCGCAAATGCTATCTCGTCAACTCTATCTTCATTTCCCTTACGTTCATTTCCCTCTTTCTCCTTATCTGGAGGTGCACAACTCTGTGCCCAATCTTTTCCTTCATCTTTGCATCTCTCTTTGTCCCTTGGGACCGCGGAGGCGATATTGTTTTCCTGTTCCTTTCCCTTATTATCGTCACTACTGTACGTAGGCGACTCATATGCGGGGTTGCTATACCCCGTGGCTGCCTTAAGTTCTCTTAGTGGGTAAAGCCCCTCTGTTTTGCTCCCTTCAATGACTGGCTCAGGTGGGGCTGGTGGCGCGGTAGGCGTCTCACCCCCCTCCGTACATGCATTTAGTATCCAGTCTGTGAGTGTTTCTTCCACCTTCGTTTCTTCAAACATCTTCCAAAATTCTAGAACAGCAAGACGTTTCTATAGCTTCTTGCCTGTATATGTGGCGTGTAGGAAGGTCGCCATATGCTGTGTAAAGGGACCCTTTCTGTGACCAAGGCATGAACATTTTGTGGGCGGTACCCTTAACCCACTCTGTGCTATACTTCTTGGGTTTTCGTGCATGCTTGGGTAGCTGCTTGCACAAATGTGCAAGTGGAGTAACTTCCTCCATTCTTGATTTCGTCACCAACAATGTTTATACAGTATTTTATCCTTCCAATAGTTTGAGCAAGCACCAAATACGCACGTTCCGATCCAATCTTTTCCCGCCAAAATGTTATAATATCAATTTGCTCAAAAAACTATCAATTCATTGGCGATTCCCTCTTAGATACAGAATCGCGTAAAGCCAAATTACATTTCACACAATCAATAATACAATTATTTTACATTCGACGTACAATGACAGACACTTGACAGACTAGACGGATGTCAGCTGGTCATACATATACCTGCCTTCTAATCAATACCCCGTCATGGAGTTTAAACAAACTCCTTTGATGCATCTTTAAACGTCAACGTAGTCTAATTGTCCCTTATTATATGGGCTATGAGTTCACGTTTCTTCTGACTGCTGTATTAAAGCGCAGGAACAAGGCGAATCCTTACGTTTTTATCTCAGGTGCCCCCCTAGTAATCCTTCGTTTTTATCTCAGGTGTCCCCCTGGTAATTCTTCGTTTTTATCTCAGGTGTCCCCCTGCTACACCTGTTTTTCCTCTCGGGTGTCCCCCAGGTATCCCTTGTTTTTCTCTCGGATGTCCTCCCTGTATCCACTGGTTATCTCTTATGCTCGAGTCATTACCCCCTATATATACACAGTCTTCTCTACCTCTTACTATTTTAATTTTTTCTCCGCCACCCACCGTTACCTTTCCCTTACTTGCTCTAATGCCTACAAGACATTTGCCAAAGTAGCGCGTTTGTTGTTTCACTCACCGTTCGCATATTTTCCTCTCTGGAGCTTTGGGATCACTGCCCCTTCCTCTTCCAGACTTTTAAGGGTTTTCGTCCGATTAGCTGCCCGTGGGAATGAGAAGGGTTATGCTTGGAAGGCAGGTTCCTTCAGACCCACTACAGTTTTTCGAAGTTTTACTCCATCATTGTCCACGGGAAGCTTCTCAGGCTACTCAGCAGGAATGGCGAAAGGACTCGTGATATTGCCGAAGGCCCAGAGTTACTTCGTGCCGTCGGTCTAAAGGTGTCTTAGTATTATATAATCAATAATTAATGGCCGAAATGATGATTGCTGTTCTTTAATCTCAACGGGGCAGTAATCTGGAGGGAATCTTAACTCTTTCGCACAAGGATCTGGATCCTCTAAGGAAATTAGCAAGAAGTCAGGTGGTCCCCTTTTGTTGGAAAATAATGTTGTTTCCAATGCTCTATCCCTGTTAGGGTGAGATAACTGTCTACCTTCGCCTCTGAATATGTCAGGATGGTCACTCTGGGAGAGGTCAAGTGTCTTTGTGATTTTGATGGTCTTCGTGGTTAGGGGTTCCCACATGCTCTCATAGATCAAATCACCCACTATCTCTCCCCTGCCGATCTTCAAGGGGGCATAAGAGAATTTGAGTAAAATACATTTCAATTCATTCCCAAAAGAGAGAAGGGGTAGCATCTTTAATTTTCTCCCACTGCAGTGTATTACATAAATGCATAAATTGGTAGGAAAATCTATTTGCACATTCAAAGAGATTATCATATTATCTCTCCCCAGTAGAAGACAATCTTGAGGACAGAAAAGCTAGTAGATACTTCCCTCCACCATTTTCCTCACGGGAGGGATAGCCTGTGGGGCCAAAAGATGGAAATGGATCCCCATCCTACCATTTGACTGTTTGCAGGGCCAATCCCTCTCTTTCTCACAAGGAATTGACCTACTAGTAGAGAGGAAGGTGTTAGTTGTTTCCTCTCTGAGTCTACTTGTCAGGGAACTAAATTTCAAGGGAGGTTGTTCCTCATTCTGGTGGGGTCCCCAACTTGTTTCCGTTGAGGTGCACCCCACTGACACAATAAGTGACATAGGCGTGGTATCAAGAGAGACACAGACTCAAAAGTAACAGTTTCAAAACCTATATTTAATAAAGTTCCGGGGTTGGGGTAATACCTAAATGTCTAAAGGGATTGTTCCCTTAACTGATGCTACTAAGGGCCGTTGATGTCCATAAGTCCAAAACCAAAGTTCATCTGTGTCCTAACATATGCTTGCCCTAACTCTTAAATATCTCCCATAGGGACAACAAAGCAGTTACCTGATCAGACCATTTTATGGTAGCTTTCTATATCCTGCTCGATTTGGCAGGCCCACTATCTAACTCTGTCCTATTGCGCAGCAAGAAGGCACTAAATGCTATAACAGGATCACATTTAGCACATAGCTGCCGAACTCCTGCCACTGTCCTTAGTAAACGACTGTGACAAATTTTACCAGCTTAATATATGTTAAGGAAATGCAGTGATGCAAGAACAGCTTTGAAAGCAAAAAAGAAAAAAAATAATAAAATCAACCTCTGGTTCACAGACACCTTAAAGGAACTAAAAAGGAATTACAGAAAGAAAGAAAAAATATGGTTGAAACTTAAAGACATGCCCTCCCATCAAAGTGCCAAAGAGGCACTGGCTACCTATAAACAGGGAATTATCCCAGCAAAATCTCAGTTCCTTCAAGATCAGATCAAATCCCTTGAACACCGCCAGCAGGTTACAGGCTGCCTCGCTCCGGCTCCCTGGAGACATGGCTACCTAACCACGCTGCAACCCTGCACAGACACCGGGCCAGTGTCTCGGCATGCCATTCTCCTCCGGGGCCACCAAGTCTCTTTTTCGGTAGCTCCCTGCTCCTTGGCTCCTCTGTTCCAGTTAGCATCCCCAGCTCACTCTCTGCTTCTGGCAGAACTACCCTTTTTATAATGCAGATGTGAGTCAATTGGAGTCAGGTGTGCACAGATAGTGTAAAGTGCCTGCCCTAGCCTAACTCTATTACTGGGACAGTTCAAATGTGTTACATTGTAGGCCTCCCTTTGTGTTCCTATGTTGTTTCTATGGGTAATCCTCATTGCTCTCGGTAGCCTCTTCTTTGTCTCAGTATTTACTGGAAATGGGGGAGATGGAGTGAGCTTCGAAATACCCTATTAAGGGCGAAGGAGAGTAGGTTGGTGTATACTTGGGAAAGGGGGAATACCATGTCTCGCCCTCAGGCTCCTTCCTCTTCTTCTGCTCAGGAGATAGGGATTTCTGGGACTTGTAGTTCAAACTGTAAATCTTAGGGTTCTTTGGAATTTCTGCTCTGTAGTCATTTCTGAATATTTTTGGGATATTAAGGCTTTTAATCTCCCTCTTCCATGGGTTGGATTCTTCCCCCAGGTAATTCATCCCCACATCATCGGTCCCAGGGACTGGGTCAGGATGTATCTGTTGTTTCCTGCCCATGTGAGAGGGGTCTGTGACCCAGGATTTATGATCCTCCAGCAGAACAACACCCACAGCATCAGGATCAGGAAGCGTCTGCCTTTCCTTGCTCACATGAGAAGGGTCACAGGCCAGAGCCTTTGGGATGATCACCTCTGATTCATCACACTACCCTGTTGTTCTAAGTGGTCTTCTAACTCAGGTTAATTCTAACTAGCGTTCAGTGGGCAGTCGGAGCACAGACGAAGTCACTATAGATCAACCAAGATAAATGTATTCAACCAGAGTTACAGGATAAATGAACACACCTAAAAAGCCAAATAACCAACACAAAATGTACCTTCAGAAAGGGAATGTGAAAGACAAAGGAAAGAAATAAAATAACGATTCAAGAAACAACGAATGTCCGTACATTGCCAGCAAGTATGCAACGCCAGCAAACTAGAGAGAGAAACAACAAAAGATAGAGAGAGGGGAGAGGATCAGCATCAATGTCGAATCCAGAGACAGGAGATACCAACCAGTCATATCTACCGAGCATGGCCAGCAGCCTTTGTTCCACGATGAGTGCAAGCACGCAGTATGTATAGTGCACGGAGTGCAGCATTGAACTCTGCACAAATCAGAATGCAGAATTGTTTTCTCAGTGTAAACTTGTTTGGAGGGGCTGACAATATGCACCCTGCATCTGACTACGAGTCATGTGCCACAAGTGATGATGCCATTTGTGAGGACATCTCTGCTGTCATGTGCCACGTCACGACACAATTAACCAGCTACACAGGGGGGAGACTTATCAAGCAGTAAGAGCACTGTATGTTAAAATAAAACATGCACATTTCATGAAGCTTTAACCTAATGGGTTGATCAGGTTATGGCACACAGAAAATGTGCCACTGTAGCAACACAGACCTTAACTTCTCCCAGTGCATTGTTCATGGCCTCATTTGTGACACTGCAGATCATCAACAACAAATATTAGCAATAGAATATGGGGGACAAACAAGCTAAAAGAAAAATGTAAAATAGCATAAATCGTCAAGTATTGGCTACCTCACTGCAACATACCGTTTTTCAAGGTTTGTTTCAGGCTAATGTCAACCTGAGTGCCTATATCTACTTTTTAGGTTTGGCTAAAACTTGATGCTTTAGCACCACCTGTAAGCCAAAACTAATGCATTGGAGTACAGCAAGGAGAAATGGCCTATGAGGAGGGACACAATGCTTGTAGGTGTTTCATTATTTACCCACCCATTTACTGCCCATGGCCATGCTAATCCCTAAGGCCATTCCCATCCACTACCATCCCCATCCCTTCCAAAACATCCCCTCCTGGGATCTCTTTGAGCTAACTTTATTAAGCCTTATAATCAGACTTTGCGCTCAAAGTGCCTGCCAGGTTTTTTTTTTCAAAACTGTCTCATTAGCGCTAATGGTTTAATTGGTGCTGTAAATGTGCTGCTGGTGTAATAAAAATGGCTTAACAATGTCTTAACCAAGACTGCCCTAAGCGACTTGATTTATAAGCAGTATGCTTGTCCTTCACTGAACAGTTTTGACTTGTGTATAGGTGTTATTTGAAAGGCATTTGCCAAGCACTGGTATCATATTCCCAGGTACTGCACCATTTTAAAGCTTCTGCCGTGAATGGCCAGTTTGCACCATTGCAATAATGCCTGGCAAATAGCTTCCGATATCTACACAAAAGCCACAAATGTTGGCAGAGCCAATGCTGGCTCCTATTGCCAGCGCCCAATCTTCTCCCGTTGTAATATTTCCCAGCAAAGTTCGGTGTTAAAAAATAAATACTTCTGGCAGATCCATAGATGGTGTGAAGGCTTCCGGCTCAGTGAGAATGAGCAGGCATCCTTTCCTTGTCTGACAGTAAACAACCCAGTAGTTCCATGTTTCTCAGCAATCAAATGATTTATCCTCTTCAAAGCTATAGAAGTCCCAAGGAGAATTTAGCATGAGAGGTAGAGTGTGCAACAATTGTGAAGTGTCAGTGTGTGTGTTTGTGTGCGTGTCCACAAGGCCCTTCTATAATCCTGAAATCAGCAATGTGCCATCTTCCCCAACAGAAAAATATGGTTACAAGTCTTTATACTGAACTATTTTACAAAGAATGAACATATATCGAATGTTTTACAACAAAAAACTTTATAGAGCATGCACTTTTTTTTACGGTCCCCCCACACTCCCATTTCCAACCCCTAAAAACTGCCCCAACCGTTTCCCAAAATATTTAATCCTTTACCCCCCCCCCCAAAATGCATTCTCTATAAAAAGTTTCGGTAAAAAATATTTGAGATATGTTCAATTCTTTATAAGACATTCGATATAAAGGCTGCATACCCAAAATAGGTGATAGATTAGGGATCACTATTAATCAATAAAGATTGGGCAGTTTACATTTCTCATCTCCTCTGTCCTTTATGTGGTGCCCCAAGGATAGACACACATCTGTGCTTCATGCACAAAAACAGAAACCTCTGCCTTGGAACCCCCATTCCCAATATGCTCCCCTTCAAATGGGCCCCTCTGTTGGGACAGGTAGATCATTTGACAGCAACCTCTCCTTCTAACCCCAAATGATTAGTCTTTCTTAAAAGTCTAATTGCCAAATCCATATACTGAGGAAAATTGCCACACATCTGGAGATACCAACCCAGTGCTTTTGTGTTTGGATTACAGCGACATCCTTAGCTAGGCCACCACACAGGCAAACTACATCAATCCCAGTTTATCCAAAATAAGGCTACGGGAGTTATCCATGCCCTCAAACCCTGGGATCACATCTCGCAGTTCTGAAACCTCTCAAATGGTGGCCAGTCAAGCCACGAATAACTCACAAGTCACTGTCTTACATTCTGGATCCATGATGGGACCAGCCCTGACATTTTCAACCCTTATATCAAAAAGTAAATTTCAAAGAGACTATTGAGATGGAGACTTCATGTCAACTTCCCGATAGCTCGCTTCAAAAGAACTAGACCTGGAGCACAATTGCTTACAATCTTAGGTGACAACCACTGAAACAAGCTCGCCAAAGTTTGAAACAGAAAGGAACTGTAGAAGATTGAAAAGACAGCTTAGACCCTTCCTCTGTAAACAAAGCGCCTAACCACTAAAGCTCTCCTCAACCTCATCCAAGAGCGCCACCCCTAGCCTCCCATTCCTGGGAATTTGGCCAGACCTACCACACTCATCCCTTCTCTCCCATTAGCCTCCCATGAACACTTCCTCTCCGTCCTACCACTTTGCCCACACATTAACACTTACTTTCCACCGACCATTTCTTACTTGACACTGTCACCTTGAATTTGCCTCGCTGTCCCTTTATTACATTACCTGATTGATCCCTTTACTCATCGATGACTAGTGGGAGACTACAATTGGCCAGTATTGTTTTGTGTTGTATATCGTGTCCAAAAACCTGTATACAGCCTTGCTGTGGCTCCATCGTTGTGACATGCTTGTTATGTATGCGTCATGTCACCGCCTATGGCTGGACGTGATGTGTAATAAAAGGACCCGGCCAGCCGGAAACCCGGCAGTTCGGGAGTTTATCTTACACCAGTGGGACATGCCTCATTATCACTGAGCGACTTGGCCCATGGCCTCCAGCGATGGCCAGCACCATTAATCACACTGCAGGGTGCCCCTGCAGTAGAACTCAACACTGGCGACAAATGAGGGATGAAAGCCACATGCACGCACAGTTTCTCTCCGCGTGAGAGAAATATGCAAATTTTTGGAACACACGCTGTATCGAGCAGCGTTCATATGGCAAGATCATATGCAGATTGAAGATAAGGGCACCTGGCAGAGCCCTGAAAAACCCAGGTGGGTATACTTAAATTAACAGAAACTTCAGGGTGAGAGGTCACAGAGTTCCAACATTATAGCAAATATGACAGTCACTTCTTACTGCATCATTTTTCACAAAATGTATTTAATGACATCTGGATAAAGTTGGTGGGGATAGAGCACCCAGAGGTGTTTTAGAAAAAAACAATACAAATAGGTATGATCCAGTAAGACAGGCTGGATCCCAATGCAATAACAACAACAGATAACTGCCACTATTGGTTGATCATTTCAATTGTGCAGTCACAAGAATAAACATAAACCCACATCAATGGACATATATACAGAAGAGCACATTAACAATGCTTTAGATGTGCACTGTTCAAATGGTGATATCATCGACACAATGGTGTTTCGGCCTCGAGGAGCTGTGTAGTGCAGCTTTTTGGGCAGGCCTTCATCAGGACATGTGATGGAATGAATGATCCCGGGGTCTCTATCAAAAACTCATCCAGTGTAAGGGTAAGTGAGAAAAACCATCGTAAGTATAGATATCTTTGAGGCATTCAATGCGTCGTTGAGGGAACAATTGTTTACCTCAAATTGTAAGATGTGTCTTCTAGTTTCAGAATGCTGGAGACACCCACTGTAAATCGTGGTTCCTACCCCAGATTGTCCAAACGTGACAGTATCTTAATGAGTTTGTCTGGGCTAGGTGAGGGTGTGCAGCGTCTCTGGACACGAGCGTCTGTGGACACGCACGCCTTGAAAGTGTCCAGAGACGCTTGTGTCCAGAGACGCTGCGTTGAGATAAACAATTGTTCCCTCAACGACGCATTGAATGCCTCATTATTGCATTGGGAGCCAGCCTGTCTTACTGGATCATACCTATTTGTATTGTTTTTTCTAAAACACCTCTGGGTGCTCTATCCCCACCAACTTTATCCAGATGTCATTAGATACATTTTGTGAAAAATGATGCAGTAAGAAGTGACTGTCATATTTGCTATAATGTTGGAACTCTGTGACCTCTCACCCTGATGTTTCTGTTAATTTAAGATCATATGCAGACAAGTGCATACACCTGCTTTAAGCCCTGAAACACACCATCCAGGAATGGAACTCACCCTGGCACACAGCACTACTACAGCTAACTACTAGGTGAGAGGGAGTGGCCATATCTAGCACTGAGTGACACATACCATAGGGGAAATACAAAAGAAACATGGCCAAAGGCTTCTCAACACCCAGATCAGGCACCCCATCGAAGATAGCACCGTCACTGACCTCGCCTGCCCCAACACCACGTAGTCATGGCAGCGCTGGGGCAGTTTGATCCCTACACAGACCCCTCATCAGTGGGACCAAGATGGATGATCTGGATACAGAAATTTGACATGACAGTGGAATATAAGGACATAACCACAACGAGGAAGATGAGGTTTCATATACTACTGCGTGTCGGAGATGATGTTATGCACATTTTCAACTCCCTGGCCGTGAGGGATAGCGCAGATGCATACCAGTCTGCTAAAGACGCTTTCATGGCGCATTTCATGCCAAAACTACATGCTGACTACTAAACATTCACCTTTTGCACCACGGTCCACACAAAGGAAGAAACCCTTGATGGCTACCAGACTAGGCTCAGGTGGCTGGCGTTGTTCGACGAGATAGAAAAGGAAATCAGGCGCCAAATCATATACAGCATGAACCCTGAAAAACTGCGACAAATAGTACTGAGTGAGAAGGGGATTTCCCTACCAAGGATACTGGAATATGCATGCCAGAGGGTACTGTCACACGCCAGGGCTGGCAGATGGGCACCACACTGCAGAAGCTACAACTTGCCCCGCCAACCACAGTAGCACAGATTACCAATTTCCCAGCAGCCAGAGACAAGGTCAATGAACAACAAAACATCCCTCGTTGGCAACCAAGGATACCCGGATCTACCAAATGTAGGTGGTGCAGAGGTGTGCAACATGGAAAGAGAAACTGCCCTCCCCAGGGCACCACGTGCAGCGCATACGAATGCAGCGATCACTATGCACGTTGATGCCAGTCGTCCGGACCACCGCAACACGCTCAATCTCAAACGGCCCAACATCAACCACCAAAATCATACCCCGAGAAGAAGAAACAAACAGACACATGGCTAGTGGAGACGGGAGTCAACTCCACCATGGATGAATGTGGGGATGAACACGGCGGTGAAGCGGCGGCAGTTGAGACAGGACACGCAAAGAAAAAAGGCAAGATTCTCCTTGTTTCGGCCTTAGAACACAGCAGCAATACATCCAAGAAAAAGAGGAGCCAGCCAAAGTGCTTAATACAAATAGAAGGTCAGGCAACCGTGATAACGATCGATACCGGTGATTCTGTAAATGTGATGCCATTCGATACATTTAAGCTGATGCAACCGCAGCCAGAACTCAAACTCACGGACACTTTGCTATTCGCATATGGGGAAAAACACTGTTACCTGTTGTGGGATGATTCCGAACAATGCTGAGCAGAGGGGACCAAGTAATCAGGTCTACAGTATACGTTGTGAATGCAGGCATTGAGTGCCTACTCAGCTGGGAGTCAGCAGTAGAATTGGGTCTAATCAAATTCATCTGTGATGCCCCCGACTCCACAGACATCAGAAACTTATTCAAAAGACATCCCAAGCTTCTACAGGCCATAGGGTGCCTGAAAGGTAAACTTATCAAGTTACACATTGACCCTACAGTGCAACCCGGAGCAGTGCGGCACAGAAGGACACCATTCCATATGCGAAATCTAGTTGCCAAGGAGCTACACCATCTGGAGAAGGCAGAGATCATAGAACCAGTATCAGGCCCAACGCCATCGGTGCCCCCATGGTTGTCACCACAAAGCCAAAAGAACCCGGGAAAGTGTGAATCTGCATTGATATGTGCCTCCCTAATGCGGCCATCGGAAGAGACCGACATATCACCCCCACTTTGGACGAAATTGTGACAGACCTCACAGGGTTCTTCTCAAAACTGGATCTCAATGCAGTATATCAACAGTTTAAGCTACATCGCGATTCAAGATCTATCACAACGTTTTCAACACACCTAGGTTTGAGATGGTACAAAAGATTGAGCTTCGGAATATTCTCTGCAGCGGAAGAATTCCAGCAAGCAATTCAAGAAGTCATCCAATGGATCGCGGGAGTACTAAACATCAGCAATGACATTCTCGTACACGCCAGCTACAGAGGGGAACATTTACGCAGACTAGAAATGGTACTTGAAAGATTGGAAATGGCTGGCCTTACCTACCACAGCGAAAAGTGTGAATTCCTGAAGGAATAAATTACTTTTTTGGATACGTGTTCAACAGCAATAGCGTGTCCGCTGACCCTCTCAAGGTGGCGGATATCAAAGGAGTGTCTCCTCCCACCACACCGATGAAAGTACGTAGCTTCCTAGGCATGTCAACATACTGCAGCAGGTTTATCCTGGATCTGCAACATTTCAAAAACCATTGAGGGGACTGACCAAGGCCAACACCAAGTGGGACTAGAAACACCTGCTGTCAAGATGCCTTTGAACAAATCAAGACCTCTCTGTCGGCGGATACCACCATGGCATACCATGATGCCATGCTACAAACAGAACTGTTTATGGATGCCAGCCTTGTTGGACTGGGAGCCATCCTGGTCCAGCAGTCACACACAGGAGAAATCAGGTAAATCGCGTATGCATCACGAGCTCAGACCGAACAGCCATACTCACAAATCGAGAAGGAGACCATCGGGGTTGCAGACATTTCCAGCTGTACCTACATGGGCGAAAATTCAAGGCGTACACTGATCACAAGGCACTTTTGCCTATATTCACAGAGTCTTCCCCACACCCACCTGCCAGAATCAGAAAATGGCAGCTGTACCTCCAACAATATGACTTTGAATTGGTGTATCAAGCGAGGGCAGAGAACCCAGCTGACTTCCTGTCCAGACACCCAAGAGCGGCAACACCAAGCGAGGTAAAGGAGTCAAGGGAGACCGAGGAACACATCTGCCAAATTGTCAGCACGATGAAACTCAAGGCTGTCAGCAATGACAACATCCTAAAGGCTACTGAAGACGACTCCTCCTGTGACAGTGTAAAGAACGCAGTACTGGCAGGAGAGTGGAAGTCATTTCTCCGGAACGTCCACAATCGGACGGTTGCAGCCAGGGACTTCCTCACATGAATACTCTCAGTGTGTCAAGAACTATCAGTAACAAGCGAGGGACTGATCCTAAGAGGCAAACGCATTCTCATCCCTGCCAGCCTACAGGACCGTATCATCACGTTGGCACACGATGGTCACCAGGGGATAGTCAGAACCAAGGCCAAAACATGACACAGGGTGTAGTTCCCCCAAATTGACGAGAAAGTAGAAAGCATCATTGCTTCCTGTCACCCATGCCAAGAAACTACTGAGGAAAGGCAGAAGAATAGAAACAACAGACTATCATAAAACGACTGACCGCAACTCATTACTGGAATACAATAGCTTCCACCAACGATCTCTAAAAGAAAACTTACCCTTCGGGCAATTCCTCCATTTCTGGCGTAACTGCTCAACCTGAAGCGAATATGACACACAAGCAGACAGATTAGTGAGAATTCTGCGGGAAAGTAGTTACCTGGAAAAAATCATAAGGCATGCAAAGAAAAGGCCAAGCGAAGTGACTCTGTAACAACATCCCAAGAAGAAGCGAGATGATAATCAGATCACTGCAGTTTTTAGCCACTCTCCCATAGTGAACCGCATTAAAAAGGAGTTGAAAAGACTCTGGCACATCTTAAATGTAGGTGAAAATACTTTGAACACCCCAAGGTTCGCTATCAAGAGAAGACGAAACATAGAAGACAGTCTGGTACATACTTACAAACAGAGAAAGGAGATGATTGAGAACCAACCAACATTGTGGAATTGGCCAAAAGCTATGGGTCATTCACCATGTGGTTCATGCTCAGTTTGCCCCTTTACGAAACGCACAACAACTATCGATATTGGGTGGAACACACCATGGAAACAGAGGGTGCTGACCAATTGCAATACCTCAAATGTAGTCTACCTGGTAAAATGCCCCTGTAACAAGATATATATAAGGATGGAGTGGGTTTGAGGCTCTAGGATTTGAACCTGCCTGTGCTGAGCTCCATTTATATTGCGATGATGAGTTCTAGCGAGATCACAGGAGTGGTTTTGGGGTTTAGCCTAAGCCCCAGTTTGGTAGTTTAGAAGAAAAGTCTTTTTACTCCCGGGTATCTCGGTTGGTTCATCAAAATAATTGTTTCCAACACTGCGGTTAGTATGAAAAAGATTTGTTTATTTGGTGTTTCCTTGTGTGGTTTATTCATAAGAAAAGTTTGTGTTTTGTATAACACTTGTTACAGACTTGTTATGCAAGTTTGGTCAGCCGACACGTGTTTCGACCCATAGGGTCTTTCTCAAGGCTGAGCAATGTTCAAGAGTGCCAAGTGTTATGTGGTTAGTGACAATTAGGTGACAAGTAGTAGTACATTCATTGTGGTGTTCAAGTGATGTGAAATATTAGTGACACGTTAAGTACATAGCATCAAACCACATTGTTGTGTCAAAATTAAGTGTTGGTTTTCAGGGTTGAAAGATAAGCAGGGAGAGAGAAGAGAGAAAAGGTTAGCAGGCTGTTGGGTTGAGATATTTAGTAATAAGGATGAGGTGGAGTGCCTCTTACCATGTACCGAATGCTGTGTGCCCTCAGTGGGGTTCTGTATATGCGGACTGTCCTTATGGCAGTCCTGGCTCCTGTTGGGCTCTGGGGGGGGAAAAAATGTGAAATTGGACTAATGATTGGTTGGATTAATTCATTCAGGGCTGATTTGGGCACTGATTCAGAGTGCCCTGTTCGCTTGTTCATGCGTAATTGTAGCATGTCTATAGGGTACCCTGGGTGGTTGTTGCTGGCTGGGGCCAAGTCCCATTAGCGGTGTGGAAAAGACATCAAGAACTTTTCTTGAAGAGTTCTTGTGTGTTTCCAACCGTTAAAGTGTAACTTATTGATACACGGCATTGAAATCCCATCACGGGCATTTTACAGCCCTCGTGTTTATTTCTCCGCCGGGTTCATATGGGTAACGTATTTACGCAGCTGTAAAACTGCCAACCGTTAAAGTGTAAATTAATGATACACGGCATTGAAATCCCATCACGGGCATTTTGCAGCCCTCGTGTTTATTTCTCCGCCGGGTTCATATGGGTAACGTATTTACGCAGCTGTAAAACTGCCGGTTCTTAAGGAATACGGCTGCATGATCTCAATATGGGCGGGCGGTGGGGCTCACCTGTGTGTTTTGTCCGACGTCCTTGGTGGTATTCTGCTACTCTGACCTACCACGCAGGGACGCCATTTAAGGACAATCCGCGTTGTCATTGGATCGCGTATAGTGATTGATCGCGCATGTGCGATTAGGTAGTGTCTCATGGATGATCCCAGCGCATGCGCGTTAAGAGTAGTGGTCGCGCATGCGTCGTGGATCGATAATTGGATTACTAATGTTTGAATGCTCATTATGTAATGGTGGTGGTTTCTCTATTGGAAGAATGAGCTAAGGAGCAGTGGACAAGGGATCGTGTGGGGGCGAAACAAGGGTGGTAAGGCTATGTGAGGTTATAGCCTGTATTGGTATACTCCTGCTGGGATTGATTAATTCATTGTCTCTATAAGAGTCCATGGTGTCATAAAGTTAATCCGAGATTGGTGTGGGCGAGGTACGAAACAAGGTGGGAAGTTATAGAAAAACATTCCAGTCATGTTCCTTATTCAGGCCATTTTTAACACATCTGAAGTGACAAATCAGACGTGCTTCCTCTTGCCTCAGTCTTAGAGTTCTGTTCCCTCCTCTGGGGCCCAGCCGGACAGTCTTAAGTCCGATGAACCTAATGTCACTTTTGTTGTCCATTTGGTGGTTCTTCTGCCAATGGTTTGCCAATGGTAGTTTCGGATCTTGTGAATATATGCTGTTGAAGTGTTCTCTTATCCTGAAGCGTGTTTCTCGGATGGTGCTGCCTATGTAGATTTTATTGCAGACACAGATTATTGCATATATCACAAATTTACTTTTACAGTTAATGTGCTCAGTGATGTTAAACATTGGGCAGCCTGGAAATTTGGCACATTTGGTCTGAGTTGCATACTTGCACATTGAGCAGGTCCCGCATTTCGCAAAACCAATTGGTTTGAGTTTACTAAGCCAATCTTGTGCTGTGATATGTTTGTCTGAAAGGAAGGAGGGGCTCAGCAGGTTCTTTAGAGTGGGTGCTCTGCTATATGACATACTTGGATGTATTTCTAGTTGTGGCTTGATATGTTCATCCATGCGGAGTAGTCCCCAATGCTTAGTCAGGATTTTTTGGAGTTCATAGCTGTCTTTGTTATATCTGGTTATGAATCTAATCACGGGGTTATCTTCTTGTCTTCTGGGTTTGGGTGTGAGCAGCGTTGATCTTTCTAGTCGGCAGGCTTGTTTTCTTGCATCTGCCAGGTTTTGATGAGAGTAACCCCGACATCTGAATCTACGATCCAGTAGATCGCATTCTTCTGTGAAGGATTCATCTGTATTGCAATTTCTTCTTGCTCGAATGTATTCTCCTTTTGGGATGTTGCGTATAACACTTTTCCTGTGGCAGCTCTGTGCATGTAGGGTGGAGTTCACTTCCGTAGGTTTACGGTAGGTTCTGGTTGTGATTTTATTCTCTTCAATCTTAATCGTGAGATCCAGGAAATCGATTTGGACCTTGCTGGTGTGGCTAGTTAGCTCGATACCAAAGTCATTGATGTTGAGGTATTCCATGTATTCTTCCAGCTCGTCTTCGGTTCCTTTCCATATTAGGATAATGTCATCAATAAATCTTGCCCAATTGACGATGAGTTTAGTGTACTTGTCTTCTTTCATTGCATGTTTGGTTTCAAAAGAGTGCATAAAGCAGTTGGCTAGAGCTGGGGCATAGCTGGCTCCCATCGCGATCCCTTTGGTTTGTCTGAAGTATTCGCCATTAAAGATGAATATATTGTTTGTGAGAGAGAATTTGAGGAAGCTTTTGGTCATTTCCACCTGATCTAGGTGTGAGGCTGACTCATGTTTTAGGAGGAATCCCATGCTAGTTATGGCAAGTTCATGGTCAATTGATGTGTATAAGGCCTTGACATCAAGAGTGGCCATTAGAAAATGTGGTTCCCAATTGATATTGGCAAGTATCTCCAAAGCGTGCATTGTATCCTTCAAATAGCTTGGTATTTTTTTGACCAGTGGTTGTATAACATTGTTAATGTATCTGGCCAGTGTTTCCGTGATCCCTCCAATGCCACTCATGATTGGTCTGCCCTCTGGAATGGTATCGAAGGTTTTATGTACTTTTGGCAGAAAATAGATAGTTGGCATAATTGGGTGATCAGTCTTCAGGTAGTTATATTCTTCATCTGTTATGAGTCCTGCTCTTTTGTAATTGGTTAGCAGTTCCTGATGTTCTTTAAGGATCTTTGCCTGTGGATTACTGTCCAATTTGACGTAGTTTCCTGGTGTTTCCAGGTGGTTGAGAGCCATTTTAAGGTAATCCTCTTTATCCATTAAAACTATATTTCCGCCTTTATCTGCTTCTTTGATTACGATGTTTGTTTCTTCTCGTAATTTCCTGAGTACAGTCTGTTCTTCATTAGATAGATTGCCCTTGGTCTCTGCTTTATGGGCTTGTTGGTCTTCCAATCTGTGTAAGTCATTAATTACTGCTTGCTGAAAGGTGTCTATATAGTTTTCCGCGAAGAGTTGTGGCGTGAATTTTGATTTGGTTTTTAGTTCCGGAATTGTCATTGCTACATTCTGGATGCCCAATTCTTGTAAACATTCTTGTTTGCTCTTATTGTTTTCTGCAAGCGTGCTCAGGAGGTGAATGTCTTCAACATCTTTGATGGTAAATGTGCTCGGTTTAGGTGTTGCTTCCGGTGGTTTGTAGACCAATGTTTTTGTGGCAAAGAATTTCTTAAGTTTAAGGCGTCTTGTGAATTTGAATAAGTCAATCTGAATATCCACAAAGTTGTTTTTGCTCGATGGTGAGAAGGAAAGTCCTTTGTTAAGTACTTTCATTTCAGGATTTGTAAGTTCTCTATGTGACAGATTCATAATTAGATTTTGTTGTGTTTCTGTCCCCCAGTTTTCTGTGACTGAGACCTTGTCTGTCTTTGTTCCATTTCTTCTTCCAACTGTCTTGCGTCTTCTGACTCTTCCTCCTCCTCTGCTTCTTCTTGTGGGGTTTTTGTATTTGTCAGTGGTTTTGCGAACGATACCGTTTTTTTTGTTGATATTGTTGGGTTGTGGTTTCATACGACTCGCTTTCCTGTGTAGTTTGATTTGATCTAAAAAACTACGTTTAGCTGGTGGTTTGTCTGTTGCTCTTTCTGGTTGGTCTGGAGATTCATCCGGTTCGCTGTCTATTTCAGAGCTGGCCCCTGAACTGTTAGGGGTACTTCCCTTGGATTTCGGTTGTTGTTGGTTTTGGTCGTATTTAGGTTGATAAGTGAAGACCCTGTCTTCCCTGTAGTCTTTGTCATCTCTGAAGAATTTGTGGAGTTTTCTCATTTTAACTTCGTCTTGGTGTATTTTTAGGATTCTGTACATAGTCTTGTAATTTTTCTCTTTGGTTGTTTTTGGTGCATCGTAGTCTTCTATTTCTTTCTTTAGTTCTTCAAGTAGAATCACAACCCTATCATGTTTTCTTTTTGCATGCTCTATTAATAGTTCTATCATTCTTGTTGATCCTAATATGAGGTTCTGTTCCCATTCGTCTGCTAAATCTGAGTCCAATGGGTCGTCAAAATCTGGAAAAATCAGAATCCTGAGACCTCTCGGTATTTTCCTCTGTTCCGCATATTCCTGCATCGTTGTTTTTTCCCAGAATTTATTGATTTCTTTTTTTGACAGTTTCTCAAGCCTCATGAATTTTTGTTTGAGATCTTCTTGTAGATTGCTATCTTTAAAGGCATTGTCCATTGATCCTCGTGGGGCAAAGAGTGCCTTGATGTCCTCATTCCTTGACATCATATATTCTGCCATTTCTTTGTTTTCTTTTGTTAGTTGTTTGTTATTTGATTTTTTGAAAAAGTTTCAGGTGCTTGAGCATTGGCTGGTTCACTAGTGTAAAGTTGGAGTGGGTTTGAGGCTCTAGGATTTGAACCTGCCTGTGCTGAGCTCCATTTATATTGCGATGATGAGTTCTAGCGAGATCACAGGAGTGGTTTTGGGGTTTAGCCTAAGCCCCAGTTTGGTAGTTTAGAAGAAAAGTCTTTTTACTCCCGGGTATCTCGGTTGGTTTATCAAAATAATTGTTTCCAACACTGCGGTTAGTATGAAAAAGATTTGTTTATTTGGTGTTTCCTTGTGTGGTTTATTCATAAGAAAAGTTTGTGTTTTGTATAACACTTGTTACAGACTTGTTATGCAAGTTTGGTCAGCCGACACGTGTTTCGACCCATAGGGTCTTTCTCAAGGCTGAGCAATGTTCAAGAGTGCCAAGTGTTATGTGGTTAGTGACAATTAGGTGACAAGTAGTAGTACATTCATTGTGGTGTTCAAGTGATGTGAAATATTAGTGACACGTTAAGTACATAGCATCAAACCACATTGTTGTGTCAAAATTAAGTGTTGGTTTTCAGGGTTGAAAGATAAGCAGGGAGAGAGAAGAGAGAAAAGGTTAGCAGGCTGTTGGGTTGAGATATTTAGTAATAAGGATGAGGTGGAGTGCCTCTTACCATGTACCGAATGCTGTGTGCCCTCAGTGGGGTTCTGTATATGCGGACTGTCCTTATGGCAGTCCTGGCTCCTGTTGGGCTCTGGGGGGGGGGAAAAATGTGAAATTGGACTAATGATTGGTTGGATTAATTCATTCAGGGCTGATTTGGGCACTGATTCAGAGTGCCCTGTTCGCTTGTTCATGCGTAATTGTAGCATGTCTATAGGGTACCCTGGGTGGTTGTTGCTGGCTGGGGCCAAGTCCCATTAGCGGTGTGGAAAAGACATCAAGAACTTTTCTTGAAGAGTTCTTGTGTGTTTCCAACCGTTAAAGTGTAACTTATTGATACACGGCATTGAAATCCCATCACGGGCATTTTACAGCCCTCGTGTTTATTTCTCCGCCGGGTTCATATGGGTAACGTATTTACGCAGCTGTAAAACTGCCAACCGTTAAAGTGTAAATTAATGATACACGGCATTGAAATCCCATCACGGGCATTTTGCAGCCCTCGTGTTTATTTCTCTGCCGGGTTCATATGGGTAACGTATTTACGCAGCTGTAAAACTGCCGGTTCTTAAGGAATACGGCTGCATGATCTCAATATGGGCGGGCGGTGGGGCTCACCTGTGTGTTTTGTCCGACGTCCTTGGTGGTATTCTGCTACTCTGACCTATCACGCAGGGACGCCATTTAAGGACAATCCGCGTTGTCATTGGATCGCGTATAGTGATTGATCGCGCATGTGCGATTAGGTAGTGTCTCATGGATGATCCCAGCGCATGCGCGTTAAGAGTAGTGGTCGCGCATGCGTCGTGGATCGATAATTGGATTACTAATGTTTGAATGCTCATTATGTAATGGTGGTGGTTTCTCTATTGGAAGAATGAGCTAAGGAGCAGTGGACAAGGGATCGTGTGGGGGCGAAACAAGGGTGGTAAGGCTATGTGAGGTTATAGCCTGTATTGGTATACTCCTGCTGGGATTGATTAATCATTGTCTCTATAAGAGTCCATGGTGTCAAAAAAAAATCCGAGATTGGTGTGGGCGAGGTACGAAACAAGGTGGGAAGTTATAGAAAAACATTCAAGTCATGTTCCTTATTCAGGCCATTTTTAACACATCTGAAGTGACAAATCAGACGTGCTTCCTCTTGCCTCAGTCTTAGAGTTCTGTCCCCTCCTCTGGGGCCCAGCCGGACAGTCTTAAGTCCGATGAACCTAATGTCACTTTTGTTGTCCATTTGGTGGTTCTTCTGCCAATGGTTTGCCAATGGTAGTTTCGGATCTTGTGAATATATGCTGTTGAAGTGTTCTCTTATCCTGAAGCGTGTTTCTCGGATGGTGCTGCCTATGTAGATTTTATTGCAGACACAGATTATTGCATATATCACAAATTTACTTTTACAGTTAATGTGCTCAGTGATGTTAAACATTGGGCAGCCTGGAAATTTGGCACATTTGGTCTGAGTTGCATACTTGCACATTGAGCAGGTCCCGCATTTCGCAAAACCAATTGGTTTGAGTTTACTAAGCCAATCTTGTGCTGTGATATGTTTGTCTGAAAGGAAGGAGGGGCTCAGCAGGTTCTTTAGAGTGGGTGCTCTGCTATATGACATACTTGGATGTATTTCTAGTTGTGGCTTGATATGTTCATCCATGCGGAGTAGTCCCCAATGCTTAGTCAGGATTTTTTGGAGTTCATAGCTGTCTTTGTTATATCTGGTTATGAATCTAATCACGGGGTTATCTTCTTGTCTTCTGGGTTTGGGTGTGAGCAGCGTTGATCTTTCTAGTCGGCAGGCTTGTTTTCTTGCATCTGCCAGGTTTTGATGAGAGTAACCCCGACATCTGAATCTACGATCCAGTAGATCGCATTCTTCTGTGAAGGATTCATCTGTATTGCAATTTCTTCTTGCTCGAATGTATTCTCCTTTTGGGATGTTGCGTATAACACTTTTCCTGTGGCAGCTCTGTGCATGTAGGGTGGAGTTCACTTCCGTAGGTTTACGGTAGGTTCTGGTTGTGATTTTATTCTCTTCAATCTGGACGACTACAAGACCAATAAAGGTACGGATTTGTGAACATAGATCAAATATCAGGATGAAGCGCAACACTGCTCCACTAGTTTAGCATTACCTACAAATGAAACACTCGGAGAATGATGTGAGTTGGACCGACCTGGAAAAGGTATTAAACCCCAAAAGAGGTGGAAATCTGGGAGCAATGTTGCTGAAACGTGAACAATTGTGGATATTCAGACTCAAGAGCCACTTGGTTGGCCTGAACGAAGGGATATGTTGGCAAACCTTAGCGGTTCTGTAAATAATGACACCCAACATTCAACATCCAAAATAAATGCGCAAGCAGTGACCACTGAATATGAGTGGGAGCCCCGTTTGTCGCTTGTTGTGATCATAAATCATGCATAACAAGACATGTATATCCAACAAATTTAAGTAAGTATCAGCAATAGGATTGCTAGAGATAAATGGCAGCATTAAAGGATAGTTCCGGGACTTTTTTTTTATTGTCCCTACGGTTCGGCCATGTGTTTTTAAGCATAAATCGGTAGATCGTAGAAAACTTTCCTATGGACCTTACCCGACTTTTCGTCCATTAACGCACTCGAAATCAGCCGCCATTTTCTGATAATCCTATCATTTCCCCCCATCGACCTGGCTCACCTGCTTTTGCAGCACTAAATCTAATCCCCCGCCCCTGAAACAGACTTTATCAAAACATTCATATTCCCCGCCTCTATCCGTGACGTGACTGTGCTGCGTAGGCAAACGCGCCCAGGCGTCTTCTACGCGACTCCACACAGAACCCGGAAACCAACACAGATTAGCTCACAACACAGCGCGCCACAATTCGGAATATGAAACTGTACTTTTAAATCAAACCGCAAGATTGTAAATTTGGTAAAGTACATTTATTTGACATCAAATGTTTAGAGAATATATAGCGATTTGCATTTTTATTTGCTCACGTTCCAAAAAGTTCGTTTTGAGGCACGCGATGTTCCTTT
The DNA here is from genome assembly GCF_040938575.1 of Ambystoma mexicanum. Classification (NCBI taxonomy): domain Eukaryota; kingdom Metazoa; phylum Chordata; class Amphibia; order Caudata; family Ambystomatidae; genus Ambystoma; species Ambystoma mexicanum. The sequence goes on along the minus strand of NC_090929.1, from coordinate 155,147,246 downwards.
GCTGTACACAGGGTCTTAGATCATCTCACAATACAGCGCCACAATTCGGAATATGAAACTGTGGTTTAAAAGCAAACGGCAAGATTGTACATTTGGCAAAGTACATTTATTTGACATCAAATTTTTAGAGAATATTCTGCGATTTGCATTTTTCTTTGCTCTCGATCCAAAATAGTTCGTCTTGAGGCAAGCGATGTTCGTGTGCAGTACACAGGGTGTTGGTTTACGATAAAATAAGCTCTTCGGTCGCACTGATAATCGCATGGCTGTTCCAACAACGAGGCACTAGGGCACCACAACGGTCTGTATGTTGCATCTAGCCGTTAGTACCGCGTAAGGGCATACTTGTACTTGGCGATCGTCCCATAAAATGGTCAGGGTGGTAACGTTGTTCACGCGGAGAAGCAACTGGTGGTTGTAAAAGCCATCCGCCGGTGTCTGGTACTCGTGACACATACAATAATGAAGGATGTACCTGTTTTAAAAACATAAAAAATGAAATTAGTCTCACCATCAGATCTTTATTAAAATTATTCATAAAATTATTCATTTTATATATTAGGTCGGGAAATTATTTCATAGCTAGGACAGTGCAACTGGGTATTATACGTCAAGGGGGGGCTGTAGGATACTGAGACAGTCCCCCAGTGCAGGGGTTGACAGGGAGGCAGTGCAGGTGGAGAGTGGAAGGGCCCAGGACCGAGGTCGCAGACAGTGGACCAGTTGTAGCAGGGGAGAGGGAGAGAGAAAGCAGAAGCAAAGAGGAAGGTTTTGAGGTGCTTCCGTAAAAGGAGATGGTTCTACAACTTAACCCGTCTTTAAAGCTACTGTATAGTAATTAAATTGCGGTATAAACTCATCTAAAGAGTTACTTACATTATATTTGCATTTTCCATTGTGTCTAATGAACGAACATTAAATGGCTTTCGTTTCTGAAATTATATTCATTATCGTTTCTTACGTTATTGCCCCACATCCCCAAAAAGAAGTCTTTCGGGATGGTCCCGGCCTGTCAAGGTCAAATAACAATAGAACCTTATACTGAGTCGTGGGCCATTCCGGCACCCGAGCAAAAAATCAAAGCAGCTGACCTTCACTTTGAACGAGCACACATTCCTAGTTAGCTACATTCAGTGTAAGGCCATCTCACAGGACTCACAGAGCAATCACTTTTATTTACACAATACATAGCTACACATATTCAATGGGCCTGCGACATGAGGAGACTCGAGAGAACAGACCATCAAATTACAATCATTTAAACCGTGATGTGTATTTCTCAATGAGCTCTTCTTTAGGTGGACATGGAACAGAGGCAATGTTGGGTGGCAATGCAGTTGTCCCCTGCACAGGTTCGTTCACAACTCCATGTATGTGCCTATCTAGGACATCAACAATAAGTCTCTCAATAAAGTCATATTGCATATCCTCAAACACTGGTTTGATAACCCATTGTTTACTTCTTTTAGTGAAGGCCTTATTGTAGCGAAGCGTCCCTAAAGTTCCGGTCGTCCTACTTTGTTGACGACCAACATTATGGTTATGTGCCAAGACCGCTAGAAGAGTCCGATTTATCATGCCCTCCATGCCAAAATGCAATCGTTTTGGCCTGTACTTTAGGCACATATTGTGGAACACCTCCAAATCTCCTGTGTGGTAGAATTCCGTGAGTCCCCTCAAATCTCTTGTTATAGTTTTATCAAATACAATCTTTTCAATGGCTTTGTGAGTGGGTGATGAAGGAATCAACCACTTCTTCTTCCGTGCCTCCTCTGTGGACAAATGGCCATGTTCACAATTGTGGAAATGTTGGTTTGTGGTCCAGCGGTGAACGTTGCTACAGTGTAGCATTACTGACCGCCATTTTTCCAGTAGAATTTCCAACGACCCTCCACATGTTTTTGAGCTCCACCAAAGATGGTTGCTGATTGACTTGGACCACTGTGAAATACCTTGCATATCTTTTTTTTTACCTGCAGGCGACATTTGTTTATTGATTGTTTTTGCAAGATGCCAAACGTCAAATTGGTGATTTATATTTTTGTACTCTTCCCTCATTGTCTTGGCAATTGAAACGTGTCTGTCCGTGGCTATCAGGTCGATCACCATTCCCCGCGATTGTAGTTCTTGCAATGATGCTACAAAGCCAACTTTCTCCATGGCCACTGAGGATGTACTTTGTGACACCTGCACAACCACCGAACTCACAATTTTCGTACTTTCCATGTCCTGAAAGTGGTAGGTGCAGTACTTGGCTGATAATCCTGGGCTGTCGCACTGTCCATCACCGGCTAGCCTGAACCGTTTGCCCGCGAATGTACTATCAATAGACATTTTTTCCATTCTCCAAGATTCGCTAATGGCTGAAAATAGATAATCGGTTCGGTATTTGTAGAACTGAGTTTTCGCAATGAAATGGATTCCCACAAACTGAAAGAAAGACTCTAACTTTTTAAAACTTGAACCACTAAAAAGTGCAGCCGCTGCACAAAGTAGATTGCCTGCTGGCAGTTGCCCCAGCATGGGTTGTGCAGACCATGAGAAAGGATGATATTTTGTACAGGTGGCATGCGTTTTAAGGTTAGTGCCTCGAATTGCACGAGTCACATTAATCAATGGCTCCCCACATACTTCCCCACCAACCGAATGCCCACATTTCATCCGAATAATAATATCAATCAAACAACTATCGAATACAATGAATTTGGCCTCTTTCCTTATACTGTCACTCTGCATCCCAGCTGGTTCGGCCTGTAACGTTGAGGACATGTCACTCACATGAAAGGTAGAATCTCTGATATCGTCTTCCGCTATGTTCAGTGATATTAATGGTGTTTCATTGTCGTCCACTTCATTCTCTTCCATTGCAACATCTGTTCCTTCTCCGGCGATGGGTGAATAAAACAATTTCTTCAACTTTCTCGCGGTCTTAGTTTTTGCGGGTGTGGATTCTGTGAATTGATCTCCGACTGCATCCGAACTACCAGGAGGACATTCACTATCAATGGCTGGTGGTGGTATAGCTCCGTTGTCAATCACTTCATATTCTTCCCATTGGCACGATGCATCTCCAGTCTCAAGTCCCTGCCAAAAGGTTTGACAAGCAACATCTCTCGTTCGCTTCACTGTCTGTGTAGATCTAGTTCGTACACCCACTCGCAACTAGAGGACAGATTGGAAAAGGGATGTTCAGTTTAAACACAACTTACAGTATTGAACTATTAACAGTGAAAAACAACATAATATAGTGACCAGGACACTAACCTTCTTTTGCTTTCTTTTCTTTGAAACTTTCTTGCCTCGAACTTCAACATCGGGACGCTGTTGCTCCGACTCGTGTGTGCATGTCTCCACTTCCTCTTGCGCTGCAGCGACTATATTTTCATGATAAGCACATCCATCACGCACTGACGCTCCATCGACTCCCTGAAACATAGAACTTTCATTAGTATGTATAATAATATTGAAAACACAAAATGTACTTGGGGACCAATACCCACGTACATCTCAATAGCAAAACACGAATGAACGCTTTGTGTAGAACATTCAAACGACAATTATTCACGCATTGTTGATCTAGTTAGATGGAACTGTCAAGATCCATACCTCGGGCTCCTCATAGACTTCCATTGATGATATTATTGAAGATGATGCTTCAGTAACTCCCTGAAACACAGTAATTGCATTAGTATGGTTTTCTATTTTGTTAAAAAGAACATAAACTTTGTGCAGGCGTCAACGGCTCATCTAAATAGACCTGCACAAATGATCAGTTGTCTAAAATAAATAATGGATATCTAAATATGATTCGATTTGCTCGATCGTTGGAAGTGTCACCACCCAGAGATCTGCATCAACTACTAGGGGTGATGTTCTTGTAGAAGAAGCTCCGTCATCTCCCTGAAACATAGTACTTGCGTTAATAAAGAAGGAAGTATAGCGGATGTAATCACGTCATATGATTTCGCTTGATCGAACTGTCAGTATCCATACCTCGAAATGCATAAGAACATCAAGGGACGATGTAACTGCGGTGCACACTTCTGCAAGCTGTTGCGCCGACCCGTAACTGCATGCTCCCCCTTCTTCTTGGACTAATGCTCCATCGACTCCCTGAAACATAGGACTTTCATTAGTAATGAACACAATATTGAAAAAAGAAGACACATAGGAGGGCGACGACAGAAGGACATATCAATGGCTAAAAACGAAAGAAACATTGTGTGTAACAATCACGCTACAAGAATGCAAGATCTGATGATCTCCATCGATGGAACTGTCCGGAAACGTACCTTGAGCATCTGAGTGACATCAACGGTTGTCGTCAATGCGTTGGACTCCTCAGCATCTCCCTGAAAGACAGTACTTGCATTATTTTGGATAACAATAATTATAACTGAAAACAAAGACTAGAGGACGAGTACAAGGGTGTACCATTAGGTAAAATAATCACACGATAAATTAAAACTATTGATTTACATGCCTAAAACAAGTCAGTGGTAGAATAGCTAAGTAAGATTACCCGATAGGCGCTTGAAGTGGCTGATGACTGCAATAACGACACGGATGGAGAATCTTCCGCCTTCATATTGAGTGGATACATAAATGGGGAAATTATTGTTAGCTAATGCTACACACTACCGCAAGGCCGAGAGATAAATACGTAAACTTGACTCACCAGTGGAGGGATGTGGACGAATAGAGTGGGAATAGCGGTTGAGAGCAATTTTCGCTTCGCTCGCGGTGTGTTCTTCTTTATTAGCAATGATGTGGAGTACATGTCAGAGGTAAAGTGCCTGCTGCAGATGCGGTATCGATCACCCCTCTTGTCCGCAAAGACTTCTAGGACTCTACTTTCAAGCTCAGACGGTGGATATCTGCAATATCGGACCCATTCTCTTATCTGATCTATTGTCTTAGGGAAAACATGCATTATAGTACCTTCAGATTTACTATGAGTCTTCGAAGGGCAACCGCCAATGGAACAGGCAGGCATTGTGGAAAGTTCTGAAAAGTAAAGATCAACAATTCTCTATGAATACCAATGTGTTAAAAAATTAAATGACACATAAAAGGTTCAATGCAAGGTTCGTTTTGGTTCTTGGAACTATACACGTTATTCACATGCGGATAAGTATTTGAATAACTTTAAAAAAATAGAAAAATAATTTGACTAAACTCAGAACATGTGACTAGTTCCTTGCATGTACTGTCTTGAATGAAAAGAAATTGGACGCAAAATGATTATGGTACATGGCCTTACCTTGACGAACAAACAGTTAGATGCAGGGATCAGAGTAGTTTCTTGTCGTAGAACAGGGAGCAGTTCACAGGTTGCAAACTGACGAGTTTCCTCGAAGTGGTCACGGAAGTTCACAGAGACGAAGAGCAGATAACCAGCACCTTCACGGGTTGACTAGCAAAGCGCAAAGAAGTTCTCATTAGAAATATGAAGTGGGTTATAAAGAATTCGAAACAGGGGTGTGTTTGTGAATGACGTGTATATGTCGTGGCATTATGCGGTTTGCAGGGGGGCGTCCAGCGTGAGGGGGGATGCTTGGCAGGAGACACGGGGTCTGGAGGTAGACATGGGAACAACAACCCATGCTCTATAGACCACTTTGAAGTGTACATGGTCTTTGGCACCTCTTGGCCTTTATCGCTCCCTGACAGCTCCACTTGCCAGCACAAGTACCCCGGTGCGAACTGCCTTTGATAGGGCGGGGGGTGGATTGGGGCGGTGGTCGTGCAGACAAGACACAGGAAGACTTGTGAATGGAGACACACTTATGTGGATTGCAGGGGGGCGTCCAGCGTGAGGGGGGATGCTTGGCAGGAGACACGGGGTCTGGAGGTAGACATGGGAACAACAACCCATGCTCTATAGACCACTTTGAAGTGTACATGGTCTTTGGCACCTCTTGGCCTTTATCGCTCCCTGACAGCTCCACTTGCCAGCACAAGTACCCCGGTGCGAACTGCCTTTGATAGGGCGGGGGGTGGATTGGGGCGGTGGTCGTGCAGACAAGACTCGTTTGCCGCAGGGCCTCACCAAGGAGAGGCCATCTAACTGCATGTAAGAGGCAGGCTGCAGGATCTAGTACATGGAAGGCAGGGGGGTGAGTTTATAAATACCTCACCCTCCCAGGAGAATATATGGGTGCAGTTCACCCTGGAGACCCTGGATGCCTAGGCAGTTAGTCAGCAGCAGGCTGGCCTGTGGTGGCAAGGTGGCACGGGCCAGAGGGGGTCATCTCTGTACCCGGTGCCCAAAAGGATGATTTATTATGATCAACCATATTGATTATTTACCTATAACCATGTTTTGTATCAATAAAATCCAACGGCCTTTTATTGCCAACGCTTGAACAAAGTGGTGTGGTAAGTATTTTTGGGGGAGGAGGCAAGGCCGGGAGGCTTGATGCCAACCCGCAAAATAACATATGTATGTCTGCTGCATATGGGTTCAACGGTTATGTGGATTGAAGGTGGGCGGCCAGCGTGAGGGAGGATGCTGGCCGGAGACATGTGGTGTGACAAGACAAGGCACAGGAAGACTATTCAATGGAGACACACTAGATTCATTTAAAAAATCAAAACAACCATTGTTAAAATATATGTTGGGTTTTATTTTAGATCTTAATTTCAATTGAACATAAATAATAAACATTACACATTGTAAAGTTCCGGTTGCAGCACATCCAGGGAAAATCCGCGGTATTGTCCACTGTCGCTGGGGAAATGTTGTCTAATGGCAAGTACCGCACAGGCAGGTACTACTCTCCGAACGCGGTGTCCGAGCCTCCCGTGAAGCCACCAAGTGAAGCAACGATAGGCCACCAGCCTGGACCACCTGTGAAAATGAAAGATGCAAACTGTATTAAAATGACAAAACTTTCTTATCACTGTCGATTCAGGTAAAAAATGTCATTCTGCTTTGAAAAAAATTCTATCTAGAAAATGCACAATATGGAACCAATTTACATGCATTCGAAAGATATGTAGATGTAATTTTATATGTGGGAGACGACCATGAAATAGTAGTGGCATCACTGACATCACAACCAGAGTATACTTACTCGTTACTCGGATTACGCGGACGAACAGTGCCGCAAAGTTCGTGCATAAGCACCATCATCATCCTCAACACGGTCCGTGAGAGGCAGGCTTCCCTGAACTCTGGCAGCTCGGTGATGCATTGCGGACTTGGCTCGCCTTCCGAAATGTAGGCCAAGCACCCCGAATTTTCACGGCAGCAGCAATTCTCCTCCTCAGTTGGCATTAGCTCGCACCGATTGCACGTGCACCAGGTGGAGACGCCGTCCATGCGACATAGTCCAGGCTCTTCATCCGTTGACTGGTCCTCCCAACTGCCGTCCGAATCCCCATCGTTTTCGCGTGCTTGCCTTTCCAGTAGTTCTTCCTCAGTGTACTCGGGCTCGTACATATACGGCATTATTGTAGCCATTGTGTGGTAAAGAAAGTAAAATAATTTACAGAGATGGTACAGGTGTTCACAAGGCCTAGAAGCGGCGAAGGTAGCTGACCAGAGCACAGAAACGAGTCACAGAATACTCAAAGTAACACAGAGAGAGTAATGGAATCGAAAATCTGCTGCTGTGTGTTGTGAAACGGTGTGTTTATACTTATTGAGGAAAGAGGCGTCCTGCCATTTCCATGGCGACACTTCATTAGCTGAGGCGCAGCGATTGTTGACACGAAACGTGCTTTGGCATTGGGAAATGGGCGGTACGCGTCTGCTGATGTCAGGCTCAGGGGCGGGGGATTAGATTTAGTGCCGCAAAAGCAGGTGAGCCAGGTCGATGGGGGGAAATGATAGGATTATCAGAAAATGGCGGCTGATTTCGAGTGCGTTAATGGACGAAAAGTCGGGTAAGGTCCATAGGAAAGTTTTCTACGATCTACCGATTTATGCTTAAAAGCACATGGCCGAACCGTAGGGACAATAAAAAAAAAGTCCCGGAACTATCCTTTAAAATCAAGCCAATCGAAAACACGTGGCATGATGTGCAGCGCCAAACTACTGAGATAACTATAAAGTATTAGCATCAACAGTAAAAAAGGACTACTATCCGCACAGGCTCGCAAAAGAAATTCACTCCTAAAATATTGAGAAAAATATAGAACTCTCGTAATAAATGGACTGCCAGAAAAGAACTGTGGTACAATAATAAAACGGTTTGTAAATACGAGGTGTATTATGCAGCACCATATTACTGATAGAAGTATGAGCCGTTACAACATGGAGACTAAAAAAGGAATAAAGACTCGATAGGCTGGTATAAAAGTAATATTCTCCCAAGATGGTGGCCGTAAACAACTCTGGATGAGAAAAGAGACGGCTATATCGAGACGCCAGCCACATAGAAGGTAAATTGAGTAATTGAGACCCTTACTCCGTAATTTTTTATCTTATAATGTGACATGTAGAAACTACGGAATTGCGTAGGTATCCGTGAGCAGAACCCGCGTAGTGATACAAACATGTCCTTAGCAACCGCTATTCTTTATGCGGCCATAGAAACATTTAGGAGTAAGAGCCAGCGATATACACGAGGGGGAATAACCCACTTGCCATAACTATGAGAGCGAACCCTGCATAGCAGCGAGTGATGAACAGTCGCATAGCTCCAATCCATAATAATAAGAGCGCAGCTTGTGAATAACTAATGATTATGTACTGCAGAAAAAATTTGAGAACTGTAATCTAATAACAGAATACCAGGCTAAATCTTTTAGCCTCTGCTACTGGGCTATTTTACACTTTGCCAAGCAGATTGCATGGGGTTGCTAATACATTCACAAACGGCACCCGTGCAGTGACACAAACATCTGATGTCCAAAAACAGTTATGTGGGAATCGCAATTCCTTATGCAGCCATACGAGAACTTGAGAGTAGGTTAGGCACATATGAGGGGCAATATCCTGTGTGCCCTAGCTGGAAGAGTGAACTCAACACAGCAGCAAGGACTGATCAAATGCACAGCCTTGATTTATAGTTTGAAGTGGGCAGTATGGGAATGACCAATGACCATGATCAATAGAAAAACTGTAAAACAAACTTATCTAATGGCATAACACCAGGCAAAAAACGTTTAGTCTCTGTTACCTGGCAAATACACTTCAACTCAAAATACCTCATTGTTGCAGGTACAGCCCTGCGACCGCGCAAGAAGGACTGCCAATTCAAGAAGAATACTTAAATTTCATCACACGTTGAGACAACTGAAGCTGAACAAGTAGGGTAAGTGTCCTGGCAATATCCTACATAACCATATTATTACATTAAGATTGTTAGAATGAGCTAGGATTTAGATACAAACTTATCTTTGGTTATTCAACCAATAGGTAATCAAGATCCTTACCAACACGCAACAAGAGACCAGATTCACGCCTAAATTCCAAAGGCCACGTATTCCGGTAAGAAAGATTGATGACATTTATTCATAGGGAACAGTAGTCATGGACACTCCAGGTTCCTGACTTGTGTATTTTCCCTTATAGGAGATGTCCCAGCAATGTGGAAGATGCCCGCGCCAGACAAAGAAATTGGAAGATAGCTGAAACATATGACTGTCTTTTTATGTTAAAGTTGAGTGTCCACATCGGGCACGATTTATAGTCCTGAAGAAAGCGGCAAATCAGATTCCCCACTGAAACCGGTCGACATCGGTTGGATCGGGGTGTTAATCTGACCTACTTGTCTCCCGAAAATTTGAAAGTGAGCTTGTATATAGGACACTCACATTTTTTACAAATTTTGTGGGAACAGGACCACCGAATGGTGGACTGCCTATGAACTTTTAGGATAAGTCACACTGAGGGACAACAACGCTATTAAATATGATTGTTGACTGCCCAACAGTGCGCATTTTTTAGAATTAGGAAAGTAGTGAGTTAGGCTACTAGTCAGTTAGGCGAGCTTTCTCTACTGTCCCCTCACCTAGATAGGTGTTGCACCAGCGCCACAGTAGGGACAAGCACCTTAAAGTACAGAGAGTTTCTCTTCATAGGGGCGTGTAATTAAGTGTAGGGACTGAAGCTATAGGTTTAAATATCTTATATTTGACATAATTGATTCTGCTCATGATGTGTTAACACCCATGCCAAGTGACCAGGGCACCCCAGAGACTGGACCCAATATGGTCTGTGAAAAGAGGCACAGCACGGTGGGAAGCTATCAGCATTGACTTCTGCACAGTACAGGAAGGAACTTACCTGTTGGTGGCCAAAGATGATAATGCACGATACCCTGAGGTCGAAATAATATTGTCAACAGCAGCAGGGACAGTAATCCTAGCCCTTGGAAAAGATGTTCACCACACATGGTCTACCATGGCAGATGGGGAGCAGGTGCAAGTGGATCTAGGTCTCCTGGCCTACAGACCCCGCCCACCTAGTCACTTCCTGGTTGTCGCTCTTTTTCCCTACTTAAGGAGCCCTCCAGCTTCACCTGGCCTAAGCCCCGCCCACCTGATGCCTTCCTGGTTGCCGCTCTTTTTCCCTACTTAAGGAGCCCTCACCTGGCCAAAGCCCCAACCTCCTGGTGCCTTCCTGGTTGCAGCTCTTTTTCCCTACTTAAGGAGCCCTCCAGCCTCTTTTCCTTTGCAAATGGGGAGCATTTGCAAGTGGATGTAGGTCAACTGGCCTAAGTCCCACCCACCTGGTGCCTTCCTGGTTGCTGCTCTTTTTCCTTCTTAAGGACCCTCCAGCCTCACCTGGCCTAAACACCGCCCACTTAGTGCCTTCCGGGTTGCCGCTCTTTTTCCCTACTTAAGGAGCCCTCCAGCCTCTTTTCCTTTGTAGATGGGGAACAGGTGCAAGTGGATCTTGGTCACCTGGCCTAAGCCACACCCACCTGGTACCTTCCTGGTTGCCGCTCTTTTTCCCTACTTAAGGAGGCCTCTAGCCTCTTTTCCTTTGCAGATGGAGGGCAGGTGCAAGTAGATCTAGGTCACCTGGCCTAAGCCCCGGCCACCGGGTGCCTTCCTGGTTGCCGCTCTTCTCCCTACTTAAGGAGCCCTCCAGCCTCACCTGGCCTAAGCCCCACCCACCAGGTGCCTTTCTGGTTGCCGTTCTTTTTCCCTATTTAAGGAGCCCTCCAGCCTCTTTTCCTTTGCAGATGGGGAGCAGGTGCAAGTAGATCTAAGTCACCGGGCCTAAGCCCCGCCCACCGGGTGCCTTCCTGGTTGCCGCTCTTTTCCCTACTTAAGGAGCCCTGCAGCCTCACCTGGCCTAAGCCCGCCCACCTGGTGCTTTCCTGGTTGCTGCTCTTTTTTCCTACTTAAGGAGCCCTTCAGCCTCACCTGGCCTATTCCCTGTCGACCTGGTGCCTTCCTGGTTGCCACTCGTTTTCCCTACTTAAGGAGCCCTTTAGCCTCTTTTCCTTTGCAGATAGGGAGCAGGTGCAAGTGGACCTAGGTCACCTGGCCTAAGCCCCGCCCACCTGGTGCCTTCTGATTGCCGCTCTTTTTCTCTACTTAAGGAGCCCTCCAGCCTCACCTGGCCTAAGCCCCGCCCACACAGTGCCTTCCTGTTTGACGCTCTTTTTCCCTACTTAAGGAGCCCTCCAGCCTCACCTGGCCTAACCCCTGCCCACCTGGCGCCTTCCTGGTTGCTGCTATTTTTCCCTACTGAAGGAGCCCTCCAGCCTCCTTTCCTTTGCAGATGAGGAGCAGGTGCAAGTGGACCTAGGTCACCTGGCCTGAGCTCGCCCAACTGGTGCCTTCCTTGTTGCCGCTCTTTTTCCCTACTTAAGGAGCCCTCCAGCCTCTTTTCCTTTGCAGATGGGGAGCAGGTGCAAGTGGATCTAGGTCACCTGGCCTAAGTACCACCCAACTCCTTAGCCCTGCCTCTTCCTTTCTGCTCTTAACTCTTAGATCAAGGGCGTCTCTCGCACGGGCGTCCAAAGCGAAAACAGATGAAGAAAAGGGCAATTCATGTTTGTACCTGTTCGGACCACCAGGACCCAGGGCCCGAACCCTGGCTCAGACAGCACGTAAGCATGCACCAACATGTGTTTACTCCCTCTGTCCCCACATGCCATCCCCACCATCATCAGGCAATGCCTACTTTAACTTCTCCTGTGCTGGGGTGAGGACAGGTGCTCCATTGCACAGTAAGTTGTGCATCTGTTAAAGTTTATTCTCGTGCTGCAGCGTGTGTGTGTGGTTCACACGCATCGCGCGTCCATGGCTGCGTGGTCCCTCCAAATCGCTATCGCGTGTGCCTCATGACCCCCTTCTCCAGCCTCCTGTGCCCATGCGCCCCCTTTGCTCTTCCTCTCTGACTGCCCTGTTTTGCATTGTACTGCTTTGTGTTCTGCTGCATTCTTCCTTCTTCTAGGTTTACATTTGTAGACTGATTTGGTTTTTTTGTATATTGTTCTGTGTTCTGCTGTACTCCACCCTCCTCTAGGTTTTCTTTTTAATGATGAATGCTGTGTTCCTGATGCCCTGGTAGCCTGATTTGCTTACAGGACTACCTTGTTTTCTCTCTGCCCTTCCATCTGAGTTCTTGTCTACTTAGACAATCATCCACTATTATCTTGTTCCTTTCTGTCTCGTCTGCTTGCAACCCTCCTTGTGTCCTCCCCTAGTGTTTCCCCCACCTTTCCCCTCCACTCTTCTTCCTCTCTCCTCTTCCCCCACCTACTCTATGGTGCTCTCTGTTTCTCCTATCTTTGCAAACTGCTTCTCTATCGACTATCCTGCTCTCCTCACTAAGTCTGGTAGGAAGAAGTTCAAAAAGGATATCCTGGTCTCCAACACAAGCCTCCCTATCGCTGACACCTATACCAGTGCTTCCTCCAGACAAACCCTCACCGACATCCTCTTTGTCGTTCCCTCGCCAGACCTATGGACTCTTTATATGGTCTCTGTGCTCTCTCCTTTCTCTTCTTCTCCCATTTATGGTGGCACCCGGTTGGAGGCCCTCCTGGCCCCCTTGCACTCCTCTAAGTTCATCATTAATGTTTACCTGAATTGCACCGTTTTGGTCCAAAGCCCTCAGGCCAACCTTCTCCTCTTTAATAGATGCTTTCTGCGCCTTATCAATTTACTTTCTTCTCCTGCTGTCCCTTCTCTCCCTTCTTGGCTTCCTTGCCGCCCCCCTCTGCCTCCTCCTTGGCTACCCTGCCCTCTCCTCCTTCCTCTTCTGCCCCCCCTCGGGCTCCTTATATACCTCTGCAAGGCATACCTCCGATTTGTACCCCTCCCCGGAAGTCTGTCAAGGTTGGCAATCTTCTCCATATTGCCACTCTCAACTCTTGCGCAGCTGTCAAACACTCCTCTGACATCTGTCGCCTCCTCGCAGAACTTTCCACTCCTTCCCACAGAAGCTCACTGTCTCTAGAGCTCTGGTTCTCTCTAGGCTGGACTACTGCAACAGCCTCTTTCTAAATCTGCCTGCTTTTACTCTCTGCCCTCTGCAACTCATCCAGAACAGGACTGCAAGACTTGTCCTTGGCCTCGAGCCCAAGGATTGTATCTCTCCAGGACTGAAATCTCTGCACTGGATCCCAGTGGCTGAAAGGATTAAGTTCAAGACCCTCTGCATTGCCCACAAGGCATTCTGGAGCCTGGGTCCTCAATACCTCCAACTCTCTCTTTGTAAATACCTTCCTACTCAAGCTCTTCGCTCCTCCATCTCCAACCCGCCCAGTTGCACACTCGCACTGCCTCCCGGGAAACCCTTGCACTTGGGTCTGTATCTGTAACCCTACAGTCCCCCTACCTGCACCTTTGGACACTTGCTGTCTGCACTTAACCTTGCACCTGCCACCTGCTGGCTGCACTTCTTGTTATTGTTTTGATCCCATGTACAGCACTGCCCCCTCCCTTTTCCCCTGGCACTTTCCTCTCCCCCCTCCCCTGCACTTGCGCAATCTCAATGACACCTGGCCTAGTAAAATCGTTGTCTCTGTCCTCCCTCTGTTCCCCCTTATTTGCCTCATCGTGCCTTGAAACACTTGTGTATAGGAGCGTTACAAATGCCATATAATATCATACCAAAGTACATCAAAAACGACAACGGGCTGCCTTTCCAAGGAAAGGAACTGAACAAATACATGGATGACCTGTAAATCTTCCATCACCACATCACTCCTAGATGGCCACAAGCTAATGGAGACGTGAAACGGTTTATGAGGACAATAAACAAGGTATTACGCATATCGAAAGCTCGGAACAGCCCTTGGGGAGTGGACTTATATAAATTCCTGAGGAACTACTTGGTGACGCCACACAGCTCAACGGACGTACCTCCAGCAGAGCTGTTGTACGGGACAATACTGAACTCCTCAATACCACAGTGCCACAGCAAGGTGGTGACGGATTTCGACACGGAACACACTCATGTTAAGCGAGTGGCAGCCAACGAACATATGAGCACAAACTGACACGCAAAAGAATCAAGTCACAAGGTGGAGGATAATGTGTTGATACTGAGGATTCCAAAAAATGTCAAAGCTCTCGACCCGAGATGATCTTACACCTTCGGGAGTTGTCCGGAGAGAAAGAACTATGGTAACAGCTAGCCGGGGACAGGAGACCATCACGAGAAATGCTTTGTGGTTCAAGAGAGCCCCAAAGGATCTATGGACAGAAGATCAGAATCAACCACGAGAGGGGAGCGACGGCACCCCACCGAACCCATGCAAACATCATGAGATGGGAGAGGAGAGAGCCCAAGGCTTTGTGGGTCAGTCAGACGATGAGGACACACCCCCTAGACCGGCGAGTGAGCGTGAAGAAGAAGAGACTAGAGAGCCCCTGCCTCGCCAGCGATACAGTGGGTATGATTTGAGGGTGGCCCCACGGGCCCCGGGTAAACTGAGAGACTATGTTTGCTAATGTGGACCTTTTTGTTATCTGTTGGGACATGAATATAGAAAATAATGTAGTTAGTCGATAGTGAGCACAAGTTTGGTTATATGGTCAAAAAAGAGGAATGTTATGTACGTGTCATGTCACCGCGCACGGCGGGACGTGACGTGTAATAAAAGGACCCGGGCAGCCGGAAACCCGGCAGTTCGGGAGTGTATCTTACACCAGTGTGACTTGTCCCATTGCCTCTGCGCGACTAGGCCCATGGCCTCCAGTAATGGCAGAGCACCGCTATTCACACTGCAGGGTGCCCGTGCAGTAGAACTCAACAATGCTTACCACTGTGACACTACTCATGCATGGACATGTACGCCTTGCAATCTCACCACAACCTCTCACACGTTCCTTCCTATTGCATGTATATGTAATCCGTGATTGCGATTCGATGCAGCATCCCAGCGAGTTGGCACTCTATAAAACTTCCAAATAAAATAAAATAAAAATGCCAAACCACCAACGTTTCCTGGAAGATACTACATTATAATGACTTTATTTCATCCCACTCCATGTGGTCTAGTATCGCATGCAATCGCGCATTAGTCCCCTGGCGATGCTCGGCCTAACACGAGTCATTTTTACACTTTTGTTCAGTAGTGCAGTGCCCTGGTGTGGGGACATCACATGATCGCGGGAGCGTGATCTCACGAGCCCACGCTCCGCGGGAAAAAGTTCCCGCTTCAGAGTTGGCGCTCGGCCAGCTGAAGCGGTCACAGAGGAGCGCTGCTCCTGATTACAGGAGAAGAAGCAGTGAGCCACAGGACTCACACCACAGCTTCTAGGGCGTAACACCATAGCCACAGGAGGCTACATGGGGGCCCTAGAAGTTTACAGCGTGCCACCGGTGAGCACAACCTTTCCACAGTGAATCAACTGGGAAAGCACAGGACTTAATCGCAATGAACTGTAAGTAAGCGCCCAGCGCCACCAGGCCACGTTAGAGCCTTTCTCCCTTTTGTCAGTCAATAAAGACTGTTAGAAACCCTACAGCGTCCTGTCATCTATTTAGGCCACAACATAACTGGCGACGAGGATACCAGAAGTCCCACGGACCCACCATGCAAGGCGCCACACCACCCCCTGCGTTTCTCCCCTTGCCAGGGACACCGGCAATTCCTTGAATGCAATGGGAACCCCTTTTCTCCACCTACTTGGAAGCAGTGGGCAGCACGCGATATGCCCCCATCAGGAAGAGGGCGATGCTGTTAAATGCGTTAGGGGTGAAAGGTCAGCGCATCTTTGCCGGCCTTAAAGAAATACCTGCGGACGACAATGGCGTCGAAGACGACGATGTTTACAAAGAAGCGACTCGTTGCATCATGAAGAGATTCACCAATAAGGAGAACATTGTACTGCACAGGCTGAGATTCTACACTCGCAAACAGGAAGGGAGCGAACCCGTAGATGACTACATCACCAGGATGAGGGAACTCGCTTCTCTTTGCACCTTTGGAGAAAATGCAGAACAGGTTATCTGCGACATGCTCGTTGTCCACACCAACTCTGGGAAAGTACAGGACTAACTCATCCAAGAAAAGGAGGTCACCCTCGATAAAGCCATCCAGATTGCCAGGGCGGAGGAAGAAACCTCCAGCAGATGCAAGGAGGCGGGAAGTCACCTGCCCGTGTCCGAAATGGCGGCGCTACAATAGAGAGGTCGCAGAGACAAGCATTTCCGCGACGGCCCCAAAGACAAAAGTCCCAGGAAAAAGGAGGCACCGAAATGTTACAGATGCGCCAGCTCCAAGCACATGGCGAATGACCGCGACTGCCCCGCCAGGAATAAGGAGTGCTCCAAGTGCGGACGCATTGGCCACGTGGCTCCGGCATGCATGTGGCGGGAGAAAACTGTTTCCCGTGTTGATGGTGACTGCACCTCAACTGATGATGATGAACTACAGGACAGACCCATGGTTGTCATGGTCAATGCCCCCCATGCCAGAAGGGAAAAGCCCCACTGCACCATTAAAGTGGACGGAATGGAAACGCGCGTCATGGCTGATTCGGGATCCGACCTCACCATTCTGCCCACCAACACGTACAAGGAGATGATCGGACAAGAAAAAGCGGAGATTAGATCAACCAGGCAAAAACCGACCGTGTTTGGAGGGGCAACGGTCAACCTTTTGGGCTACATCAAAGCCCGGATCGATTTTAAAGGGAGGTCTACCACCACCAAAGTGTATTTTTCACTCAAAGGTCCAGCCGTGCCGGGGGGGCATGACCAACACAAACTCAGCATGAAACTAGATCCCAGCACTCCGGAACAGGTGCTCATGATCTCATCAGGAGCAGCGCAAAACTACAAGGAGATCTTTCCAAACCTGTTTTCCGAGAAACCGGGAAAAGTGAAAAACTTTGTCCACAAGATTCGGCTGAAACCCAACGCCACCCCGGTCAAGCACAAAGTAAGGGCAGTACCTGCCACCGCAAGACCAGCTTTGGACGCCCACCTGCGGAAGATGGTCGAAGAAGGAACCATTGAAACCGTGGAATCCTCAGAGTGGCTGAGTCCGGTAGTATTAGTAAAGAAAAAGTCCAGCAACGACCTCGGGATCTGCATCGATCTGAGAAACCTGAACTTAGAGGTGATCACGGATAGCTTCCCACTCCCCAGCTTCAATGAGATTGTCCTCATGATGAAGGAGGCGGCCATTTTCTCGAAGCTGGACATGCGTGATGCCTATCACCAGATTCCTCTACACAAGTCCTCCCGCCCCCTGACGGCGTTCATCACTCCTTTTGGCACCTTCCAATACACCCGCATGCCTCTCGGGTTATCGTCCGCAGCATCCGCATTCCAGAGGATGATGAACTCCCTGCTTAAAGGACTCTCCAATGTCTCATTCTTCCAAGATGACATCCTGGTGTACGCCAAAGACAACGAGACCCATGACAAGGCACTCCAGTTAGTCCTGAGCAGACTTCAGGAGGAAGGCATTCACCTACGCCATAAAAAGTGTGTCTTCAGGGTGAACAAGGTAGAATATCTTGGGTGCTGCATCTCGAGTGATGGGGTAAGCCCCAAGAAGAACCTCATGGAGGCCATTACAGAAGCACCGGCGCCGATGTCCAAAGAGGAACTACGCTCATTCTTGGGCCTAGCCGAGTACTATGCCAAATTCGTCCCCAGGTTCTCCGAGACCACGTCTCCCATGAGGGAGCTCCTGAAGAAGGGGGCAGCTTACTCTTGGGCCCCAGAACAGGATGAGGCTTTCGGCGAAATCAAGAAAAGGATTCTACACGCGCCGTGTCTTAAACCATACAACCCTGAATGGGACACCTGCATCACCACTGACGCCAGCGCATACGGCCTGGGGGCCACCTTGACCCAGAAGAAGGGCGACACTGAGAACATTGTGGCATTTGCATCCAAGGCATTATCCTCATTTGAGAAGAATTACTCTACGGTAGAGAAAGAGATGTTGGCATGCGCCTGGGCCATCGACTATTTCAGATCATACGTATGGGGGACAAGATTCAAGTTGATCACCGATCACAAACCCCTAATTCACATGTTGAGCCTGGGCGGCACCAAGACGGCCACCCCTAGACTGGCCAGGATCGCCGCAAAGCTCCAAGAGTATACCTATGAGATACAACACATTGCGGGCTGGAAAAACGCACAAGCGGACTGCATGTCCAGGCTCCTGAACCAAAGCCCCCCCGGCACCACATTCCTGGAAGACGAATGTGTCGTTGCTTCCATCGGAACGTCGAGTACATGGAAATGAGCGAGCGCCACTGGCAGGAAGAGTTCGAGCAGGACTACGCCCTAAGGCACGTAAGCACCTGGGTTCGAAATGGATGGCCCAACGAAAGAGCGATCCCCGAAGGCCTTCGTCCCTACTGGAAGGTGAACGAGGAAATCACCGCCATGAACGGTCTCATTCTCAGAGGTGATCAAATCATCCCACCCAGCGGAATCCGCAAAGTCATACTGTGCAGAGCACACTCGGGCCATCTAGGGTGCAACATGACCAGACGAAGGATACGCGACGCATACTGGTGGCCAGGCATGGACCAGGACGTACGGCAGATGGTCGATAGGTGCCATGAATGCTCAAACAGCGACAAGCGCCTAGCCGTGAAGCAAGCCCCCATGCTGCCCACCGAAGTCCCCAAAGGGGTGTGGCGAAAACTGGGTCTGGATTTCATAGGGCCGCTGGACAACATGCCCCCAGAGAACAGGTACGGGATAGTCATGGTCGACTATTTTTCCAAATGGGTGGAAGCTGACTTCACCTCAGACATCACCACAGGGACAGTCATTGAAACACTCACCGCCATATTCCAGCGGGAGGGCCTGCCCGAAGAACTCGTCACGGACAACGGAGTCCAGCTAGTCTCCAGAGAAATGGAAAAATTTCTCAAGCTCAACAACATCCAACAGCGGAAAGCAAGTCTATACCACCCACAGGCAAATGGCCTAGTCGAGCGGGCAAACCGCTTCATCAAGGGGGCGCTACAACTGGCTCACGCCTCGGGCCTAGACCCATACAAGACAGTCAAAGAAGCCGTAGCGGCCCACCGTCTCACCCCCAACGCCGTCACAGGTGTTTCACCTTTCCATCTGCTGAGGGGGAGAAGGGCAGTATCCTCACTGGTACCACCATGGCTCCAGCAAGTGAGGGCCGACGAAGACGTTGACATGGATGACATAACGTGCCGCATGCAGCGCAACAAAGAAGCAATGAAAGCACAGGGGGACTTGCGCCGAGTCGCTCGACACACACAAGTCAACAAAGGGGATCTGGTGAAGATATGACTTCCCCACAAGGACACCTCCACTGGTTCCAGATACAGCAGTCCCATAGAAGTCATGGAGAGAGGGACAAACCACATCTGCACCAGCGATGGCAGGAGATGGAATCTAGAAAGGGTAGCCATGTACCGCAGGAAAGAACACCCTGTACACTCACAAGGAGACACTGGAGAAGATCAAGTCTGCCAAGAGTCATACGAGAACCATCACCTCCCTAGTAGAGATACCATAGAGCCGCACCATCACAATGACTTCGCAAGCCCCATCCCCCCAACAACACCCAGGGAATCACAGCAAAGAGCTGGACAAAGAGAACCTGAATCACCAGCACCTTCCCAAAGACACTTCATCGATCCCGCTCCATACCCCGATCCTGGCAGGCCCCAGAGAGAGAGAAGGAAACCCAGGAAATATGCGGACTTCATCATGTAGTGACCACCCATCCTTTTTCCCAGCAAAGGAGGTGTGTGGGGACATCACATGACCGCGGGAGCGTGATCTCGCGAGACGGGATCTCGCGAGCCCACGCTCCGCGGGAAAACGTTCCCGCTTCAGAGTTGGCGCTCGGCCAGCTGAAGCGGTCACAGAGGAGCGCTGCTCCTGATTACAGGAGAAGAAGCAGTGAGCCATAGGACTCACACCACAGCTTCTAGGGCGTAACACCACAGCCACAGGAGGCTACATGGGGGCCCTAGACGTTTACAGCGTGCCACCGGTGAGCACAACCTTTCCACAGTGAATCAACTGGGAAAGCACAGGACTTGATCGCAATGAACTGTAAGTAAGCGCCCAGCGCCACCAAGCCACGTTAGAGCCTTTCTCCCTTTTGTCAGTCAATAAAGACTGTTAGAAACCCTACAGCGTCCTGTCATCTATTTAGGCCACAACACCTGGCAATCAGCACCGTATTAATCTACACACACATGTTGTTGCTATATTTACACTACAGATCAAATAACTACCCATGTGCCCAAGGATTAATGTAGGTATTTATTTAAGAATTTCGTATAGTGATTCCACCGGACATTTCCAGCGCTTATTTGCAAAGTGAACTCAAACAGTGCAAGATGAATTTCCTTTCTTGCACTTGCTTAGTGCCCAGAAGCCACTCCATGGAGAAAGTTAGCACTACATACTACCTCGACGAGAGCATAGCGAGTGCGTGACCGCCTGCGGGAGTGAGAGAATGAATGAGTGTGTTGGTCAGAGAGTGAATGAGCGAATGTGTGAGTGTGTGCGCGTGAGCGACGACAGAGTTTATGAGCGAGTGTGTGAGTGAGCACTTGAGTGTTTCAACCCGCTTATGCTGCTGCGATGCCGCTGTGTGTTTAAGTCAGACGCACTCCCTTAGTTCGAACAGCCACCAACTTTGAAAGCATGTGAACACCTGCTAACCAATGTACACAAAAGTGTGTTTAATAAATACCGCGAATAGCTGAAGACGGATGGCACTGGCGTGCGCCATGTTTATTCCTGGCAGGTTTCCACACCACATTAATCATCCTCGGACACTTCCTGTTAGAAAGAATCTGACGTTCCTTTTGTATAGGCAAGGGGTGCTTCATGGGTATAAACATGCACACATGTGAATTGTTTGCATTTGTAATTAGTAGCCGTGGCAACGATATGTGTTTTTCATAGAAGGAAGGAACCCAGAGGAAGCGCACGGGCTCTTGTAAAATGAACTTTCCATTGGCGATTGCTTTACTCTGTGATAACATGTTCACACCGAAAGCGTCCCCTTGCGCATTACAACCGTATACACAATGCGTTTGCAGGGAAGCCCGCTTAATCCAGGTGCTGCTGCTATGCGCAATTAAGATGCCTCTTTGCCAAAGACTTTTCTGATCTGCAGGTGCATACATGTTGCATGTTGTGTATTCCTCTTCAGCTCCACGCCTGTTTGTGTCCTTTTAACATATGTGAACATTTGACTTGGAATGTATCGAGTATAAATCGGGGGTAATGCAAATACCTACTGGCGGATGGAATGGGGGGTGGGGGGTTGGGACTGCTCCATGATTTAATCTTTTCCACAGCGCCCCACTCCCCCGCATCCTCCCAGCGTGTGCTGTGGTATTTGCTTCCGCGTCCCAACATCTCGGTCACTTCCCGCACGCGCGTCAGTTTCAGTGACTGACCCCAGCGGCGGCCATGTTACCGAGTAAACTGGGGCTCACGCGCAGACTCTGAGTCATTCGTCCATTATGGGGAAATTAGTGAAAGACAGCCACCCGCCCGCGAGCCAACGCTGCGGATGCGGCCACCTGGTTATTTCCAAGAAAAGCGCCCCCGCAAGCGCTCGCTGCTGCGATCTGAGCGTGATCTGTATGTCGCAGGTTCGCATCCGGCAAGGCCAACTCAGCCTTTCATCTTTCCGAGGTCGATAAATGAGTACCAATTTCGGTTGGGTTATATTGTATGTAAATATGTGCTCTGTAAAGCGCTTTGGATTAAGGCACTATATAAATAACACATCATTATCATTGATTGTTCTATCCACGGATAATTTATTTATGGTTAAATGACCACTGAAAGCTGCTCCAAAGTTTGCATGCTTGAGTCACGTTTAGGGCTTTTGGCGACAAGTTTGCCCTTGCCCTTCCCCCTCCCAGACTGCCCCTTCAGACCCTCTTATATGAAAACGGAAAAGACAAGTAACTAGAAGCATGTGTCCAAGATCACACCATATGAGTTCAGCGAGGAAGCTGGGATAGAGCATCAGATTTCGGATTACATTTTCCAAAGTGTAGCCTCCGTTGGGGGCCTGCCTCGGATCACCGGACAGGCCCCTGAGGGTGTCGGGAGAACCCGACACGGACCCTTCGTGTGGCGATCACGCCACGGACAAAGGAGTGGGGATCACCCCACTCGCTCTGGATCACCGGAGTGACACACGTGACTGGGGTCACCCAGCACACAGCAGCCCAGCTCTGGGGGCACCCAGACCGGGGTTGCCCCAATCAGCCATGATCACATGGCTATTCAGCAGTGAGGCCGGCGTTGCCCAGCAGGGGCGCCGAACTCGTGGAGGGCCCCGTCCAAGGGCCTCCGCCACGCAGTGTTGCACCAGCGGGTCCACACAAAGGAACGACACCGGAGTCGGATCTGGGCTTGACTGACGAGCCGGAAGCAGCTCGTACTTTTTATTTACTTGGTCACTTGGGAAACCATGTGACCAAGACAAACACACTGAGAAATACCATGTCTCCCTACAGGGGGTGACATGCAACACTCCTTCTTTTTCATAACAACAAAATAAATGGAACACCATGACATGATTCACACACTAACTCTACAAACTATAACTCCCACACACATGTACCCTTTATAAACCTTGGTGAGTGGGTCTCATATCACTGACCGGCACCAATGAGGGACCCTGGCACCGCATAAACCACTCCCGATATCCGGGCGTTCACTACTTTACATGGTCCACTGACTGGGCCATTTTAAGCAAGAGTCCGAGTCTGCCGGCTCCCAGCCTTCATGGGGATGTCTCCGGTGTTCCTCTGGTGCACCCCAGGGAGTCACAGGAAACCAGTTTGTCTCCCCACCAATGTTCATTTAGACAGAGTCCGGCAAAGCCGCACCTGGGTAGGCCCAGGGGCCACATCGGCCAAGTCCACAGTCTGGGGGGGCACCTGTATTGGGGGCACTGGCAACACAGCGGCCGGAGTCCGCGCTTATCACTGCAGTCACTCGATGTGGCCCCGCTCGCTGGTCTTTGATTGAGGACGCACAAGCACTCCGGTGGGGAGCCGCTACCCAGTTGCTGGGCGATGGACGCAGCCCTCTTGCCCCCCTCTTGGGCAGAATAGTTGGCAGGCTGGGACATCCTCTGCCCACCTCTGATGAGTTGTCATAGTCCTGGCACCCCTCAAGCACAGAGTGCCTCCTCCCCCATGTGACATAATTATTATGGCTCCCCTTCTCTTTTCTTTTGATGCTGTGGGAAAGACCTGAGTATACTTGCTCCCCATCTCTCCGTGCACTAGTCTAATTGCCCTGGGGGTGGGCACGGCCTCCCTGATTTGACACAGTGGGCCCAGTACGGCCGGCCGGAGCCCCAGTGCTGCTCACCTCATTCAGGTTAACTCCACCATGGAGCATGCACATGCTCTTCACTGTGACAGGCCCATGTCTTGATGGGGCATGCCCCCCCATTGGGCAATGAGAACCTCCATGTCCCTTTTGTCACTGTCATCGGTGGTCTTGGGCTGCCAACCCCTCTCCGGGGCTGTCGCAGGACTCCATTAATCAACTCGCTGACCCCTTGAAAGGCTCAGCCTTCCCTCCGCGGCGTTGCGTTTGTATTCTTTTATTTTCTGCAGGCATCAGGCGGCCCGTGATGTTGAGGGCTGGGCTGCAACGTTGGCCCCTCCTCACCGCTGCAGTCTGGGGGCTTGCTCCACGCCACGCCCCTTTTCACGTCTCAGGACCGCGAGGGCCTCTGATCCCTTCCAACATGTTTTTTTTCCCCACAACAGTTCTTATGTGTGGGCCGCCGCACCCTGCAGCAAAGAAACTGCAGTCCCGCCCCCATCTCTTCACGGCCGAGGCCGCTTCTGCCGCTCTGTTCTTTAAATTCAGGGAGCAAAATATATATATATTTCTTTTGTATTGGAAATGGGCCCACCTCACATTTCTGCACTACTTCTGTGCTGCGGCGTGCTGGGGCCGCCTCGGCGGTTTGGCGGCCCATGTCTGCACCTCACCTCCACTGCCTGCTCCTCCGAGCAAGCTCCTCTTCCACAATGCGGGCCTCCGCGTGTTGCGGCCGCGCCTCCTCTCATCGCGGCCGCTCCAGCTGCATACGGCGCGGCGGCCACCGCGAATGCCGCGGCGCACACTGCGGGTAGGCAGGCATACACCGACCTGGCCGCAAGATCACCCGCAATGATAAGGAGCCACGGCCGGGGCGTTGCGTGCACGTGTACCCCTCACACCACCTCCTGGCTCCTGCACAGCTGCAGGAGCCTTCCTCAGTTCTCCTCTGGGTGGCCTTCCCCGCCTCCAACACGGCCTCCTCCCTGGGGGCACCACCAGGCGGCGCAGGTTAATACTCACGGGGCCCTGGGCCA
Source organism: Ambystoma mexicanum (assembly GCF_040938575.1). Classification (NCBI taxonomy): domain Eukaryota; kingdom Metazoa; phylum Chordata; class Amphibia; order Caudata; family Ambystomatidae; genus Ambystoma; species Ambystoma mexicanum. Next base: position 155,122,493 of record NC_090929.1, on the reverse strand, counting down.
CCCCCAGCGCTTCCTCACCTTCAGCGGCAAACGCCGCCATGCACCCGCGGGCTACAGCCCTCGTCGCCATTGTTGGGGGCCTGCCTCGGATCACCGGGCAAGCCCCTGAGGGTGTCGGGAGCACCCGACACGGACCCTTCGTGTGGCGATCACGCCACGGACAAAGGAGTGGGGATCACCCCACTCGCTCTGGATCACCGGAGTGACACACGTGACTGGGGGCACCCAGACCGGGGTTGCCCCAATCAGCCATGATCACATGGCTATTCAGCAGTGAGGCCGGCGTTGTCCAGCGGGCGTGCGGACCTCGTGGAGGGCCCCCTCCCTGGGCCTCCTCCACGCGGTGTTGCACAAGGAAACGACACCGGAGTCGGATCTGGGCTTGACTGACAAGCCGGAAGCAGCTCGTACTTTTTATTGATTGATTGATTGATTGATTTATAGAGCGCTTTACACCAAGGCACTGTACATTGGAACAACAAAATACAGAGGAATAACAATAACTTCATGAGCAAATTACACTTGAATCATTCAGCAAAACAGTGCAAGGAGCAATTGACTGAGAGGGGGGGGAGTGGAGTGGGAACAGGAGTGTTGGGGAGGGGCAGGGGAAGGATTGAATAAATGTAATAGGAGGGGAGGAAGAAAGTAAAGGTAGAAGGGAGAGAGGGATTAAAAGAGGGGAAAAAGAACAGAGGGGGAGTAAAGAGGGCAAGGGGTGCATCAAGGTGGGGAGTGGAGGAGGAGGGATTTAAGGGAAGTGCGAAATGAGGTGAGGGAAGTGGAAGAGCGGATTGAGAGGGGGAGAGAGCTCCAATGCAGAGGAGCAAGAAGTTGGAAGGAGCGGAACCGGGAGGAAGCACAGGGGGAAGGGGGAACAGTGAGAAGGAAGTGGTCAACAGAACGAGGGGGGTGAGGGGAAGTAGAAGGAGAGAAAGGAGGAGATATAAGGAGGTGCAAGACCATGGAGGGTTTTGAAAACAAGGCAGACAAAGTGGAATTTAAGTTGTAGGTGGAAAGGTAGCCAGCCAAGGTGAGAGAGCGAAGCGGAGATGGAGTCACGGGAGGTAAGGAGACAGAGGGTACGAATAGCAGAATGGTAAATAGATTTGAGAGGGGTAAGCTGAGATGAGGGAAGACCGAAGAGTAGAGAGGAGCAATAGAAGAGGCGGGAAAAGATGAGAGAGGAGATTAGGAGTTTAGTAGCATGGAATGTGAGGGAGGGACGGATTTTGCGAATATTGTAGAGGTGGTATCTGCAGGAGCGGGAGGTGAGTGGAATGTGTTGCGAGAAGGTGAGAGAGGAGTCAAAGAGAACACCTAGGTTGCGAGCATGAGTGGAGATAGGGAGATTGGAAGGAGGAAAGTGGGAGGAGAGGGAGGAGGAAGAGTATTAGAGGGGAAGAAAAGGACTTCGGTTTTATTGGTGTTAAGTGAGAGAAACTGGGAGGACATCCAGTTCTTAATGGCTGTGAGACAAGAGGAGAGTTTAAGGTGGAGGTCAGGTGTGAAGGAGGAGAAAGAGAGAAAAAGTTGAGTATCGTCGGCATAGAAATGATGGGAGATGCTAAAGGAGGAGATAAAAGGGGCAATGAGGGAGGTGTAGAGAGAGAAGAGGAAAGGACCAAGTACAGAGCATTGAGGAACACCGTAACTAAGTGGGAAGGAAGGAGAGGTCTGGCCTCCCCATGAGACAGCAAAGGAACGAGAGGAAAGGTAAGAGGATAGCCATTTTAGGACAGGGCCTTTAAACCCGAAAGAGGAGAGAGTGTGGAGCAGAAGTGGGTGATCGACAGTGTCAAAAGCAGCAGAGAGATCAAGGAGAATAAGGATAGAGGATTGCTTCGCATGACGAGCGGAGAGGAGGGAGTTGAGGATAGAGGTGAGGGCAGTTTCGGTGGAATGTTTAGGACGGAAGCCAGATTGGAAAGGAGGAAGGAGGGAGGAAGAAGAAACAAAGGAAGAGAGTTGAGAGTAGACAAGGCATTCAAGGAGTTTAGAAAGAAAAGGCAGAAGGGAAATAGGTCTGTAGTTAGCAGTAAGCAGTGGATCAGCAGAGGGTTTCTTGAGAATAGGAATAATCGTTGCATGTTTGAAAGCAGAAGGGAAGGTAGATGAGGAGAGGCAAGAGTTGAAGAAAGAGGTAAGGTAAGGGATAAAAAGAGGGTAGATCTTAGGGATGAGAATAGAGGGGAGAGGGTCAGAGGGGGTGGATGTGGGGTGGGCTTTGGATAAAAGGGAGGAGACATCAGAATGGGAACAGATGAGAAGACAGACATGATAGAAGAGGGAGGAGAGGGGGAGGAGGAGAGAGGGAGTCAGAGAGGGAGTTAATTTTTTGCCTGAGTGTGATGATTTTGGAGGAAAAGTAGTTGGCAAAGTCGGAGGGAGAAAGTGTGGAATTGGATGAGGGATCAAGAGTGGGAGGAGAGAGAAGGCTGGAAAGAGTTTGAAAAATCCAACGAGGATGGGAGGCTTGAGTTTGAAGAAGGTTAGAGTAGTAGGAGGATTTGGCAGTTGCAAGACAAGAGTTGTAAAGTGCGTGGTAAGAGAAGTAAGAGGTTTGATTGGAAAGCGAGGGAGTTTTGAGCCATAGTCTCTCTAATCGTCTGAGAAGGCGCCGCATAGAGCGGAGATGGGAAGTAAGCCAGGGTTGAGGAGGTTTCTGAGTAGGGCGGAAGAGAGAAAGAGGATAGAGTTGGTCGAGGGTAGTGGAGATAGAAGATGAAAGGGCAGAGAGAGCATCATCGGGAGAGAATAGTGCAAAGTCTTGGTGAGATGGAAGAGAGGAAGAGCAAGTGTCAGAGAAGAGGGTAGTGTCGAAATCTCGCAGGTCGTGACTTGAGAAGATTGGGGGGAGGGATTAGCAATAGTGGAGGAGGAGAGAGGAGAGAGGGAGAACGAGAGTAAGGCATGGTCAGAGAGATAGACAGGAAGAGAAGAGACAGGGGAGGAGGGGTAGGAGGAATTGAAGATGAGGTCAAGAGTGGAACCAGAGGAATGAGTAGGGGATGAGGGAAGGGGGGAGAGGAGGTAGGAATCAAGGATAGAGAGTAGGGGAGAAGAATGGGGGGAGAAGGAAGATGGATGTTAAAGTCGCCAAGTACAGTTAGAGGAGATGGGGAGGGAGAAATAAGTGAGACGAGGTGATCCAGGTCTACAAAGAAGGAGGAGAGAGGACCAGGAGGACGATAGATGATCAGGAAGGAAATAGGGTTGGGGGAAGAGAAGGATTTGTAGAGGAATTCAAAGGAAGAGAAAGAGGGGAGAGATGGAGAGGAGGAGGAGGAGATGTATTTAGGGTGGTACAGGAGACCAACGCCTCCGCCACGTCCAGAGGGGCGGGGAGTATGGAGGAAAGAAGAAGAAGAGGTTGTCAAGGAAGCGGGGACAGAGGTGTTATGAGGGGGAATCCAGGTTTCAGTTAAGCAGAGGAAATGAAGGTTGACGAAAGAATAGATCAAGGGTAGCAGAGGTTTTGTTACAGATGGATCTAGCGTTCCAGAGAGCAGCGTTCATGAGGGCAGCATGGTTGGAAGTGGGGGGGGTAAAGAAGGTTAGGGCGGTGAGAAGGGGAAGGAGGGTGGCTGGGGCAGTGGGGGAGAGGATAGTGGAGGGGACGAGGCATAAGGAGAAACGAGGAGAGTAGAAGGGAGAGGGGGAGGAGGGGGAAGGGAGGGGAGAGGGGGGACAGGGTGAGGTGGAAGGTAGATATGGCGGATCGCAGGGTCAGGGAGAGTAGGTACTGGGGATTCAAGTTGGTGAGTCCAATTGAGGATGGCGTCAAGGGTGGACGCAAGACAATGGTGAGAGACAGCAGGAATGGGCCAGAAGATTTAGAGGGTGTAGGTTCACAAGACAGAGGTTGGAGGAGTCCAGGTGCTTGAGGCAGGAAAATGAGGCGACCAATGCAGAGAGATGATCAGCAGGAGCCCAAAGAGTCGTAGGAGTGAGTACTCAAAGTGATGGCTGGGGGAGACCAGCGGCCAGCTGTGGGTGGTATCAGAGTAGAATGAAGAAAGTTACCACAGCGCAGGTCCGAAGTTCGTACTAGCACTCAAGAGGACCTGAAGCTGATTCCAGGTGTGGCTGGAGGCTCCCCAGGGCTCAGTGTAGTGAAGAAGGGGGCAGTTGAGGAGGCAGGGCGCCTCAGAACCATGGAGGGGACTCCCAGAGCTGACTTGTCACAGCTTGGGCTAGAGCCAACTTTATTAACTTGGTCACATGGGAAACCATGTGACCAAAACAAACACACTGGGAGATACCATGTCTCCCTACAGGGGGTGACAACAGCCTCTACACCCCATCTTGAACGGTATCCAGTGATATCGGGAACTAGATTTAACAACGCAGGCCCGGAAGGAGAGCAGCAGTGAGTCTTTAAAATTGCCTTTGAAATGCACTGTACATTTTATTTCTGCAAAAAGTATGGCTAAGTAGAATTGACATGTCCCAGCATGCAGACGTCATGTGTATATCTCACCTGCAGTGAGAATTAATTTGCTGCTGCAATGGCTGCGGGCCCCTTCATCTGCTACACACTGGGTGTGTGTTAAGCAATGCAAGTTGCCATACGCCAATGGCGGCAGGGGTGGACTTGCCATCAAATTGGTCGGGCCTGATGGGCCTGGAGTTTCAAAAGGCACCATCGCTGGTCCATTGAGGGTGTAGGGCGGCCTCCCTGCATGTGATCACCGCCCCCTCCTTCTCTGCAAAGCCAAGGCCAGCCTCATTAACGAGCAGGCGAGACTTTCTGCAGTATGTTCCTCCTAGTCATCAGTGTAAACAGACGGGTGGTCACTAGTCATGGACATTTACACAGCTCATGTTCCCCTGCAGGACAGATAGCATACTGTGTTTGGCACCTGCTGCTGGGGATAGCACGCTCAAGCCTAGGAAGGGCCTAAAAAGCCGATATGATTTGCAATTAAAACCTTTCACAATTCCAAAAATATTTAGCAACGCAATAATTCCACTCAAGTTTAAATATTACACATTATAAATGAGCACATGAACAACACATCATGAATAGACACTTGAAACAATATACGTTAATAATCATAATAACACCATGTTACTCTCGCAATTCCTAAATGCGGGAAAAGTACCAACAATAAATCATTTAAAACCAAACATACTCTAGCCACAGGACCTGTCAAATCATTAAAGCGCCACCGTGCCATCTAGAGCGCCGTGTCCTTGGGTGAGCGCTATCAGCCCGGTAAGCTCAATAAAAGGCCAGCTAACCTGGGGATGCCCCCTAATTGGGAGAACATCTCCTTTAGTAGTGCAGTTGTTAAAGAAAGCTGCTTAACGCTCATTAATCTCCCCCAAGGACTTTGCGGAATTATATGATATGGCATTTATAACGCGCCTATACACAAGTGTTTCAACTCAAGGTGCGAATAACAAACAGCCTGATTCGAATGAATGAATATTTCAAAATAAAACACTCCTCAATGTAGTAGATGTAGGCATTACAAGTGTCACCAGTTTGTCCGACGAACAAAGTGTACATGTTAATCGGGTTTTCATTCTGTGTAATAGTGTAATTGAACCCTTGTGCCATGAATCATGTAAGAAGCACTACATTAAACGAGCTGATAGAAGCTATGTTTATTTCTTGCAATGTCCTGTGCACGGTATGCTTAGCAATGGGTTCAGAAGTCTTTTGTGGCAGTGCTTCTGACCATAGAGACGTTGGCAGAGGTATATGGAGGTGACTGTTTTAAATGTTGAACAGGTGGCAAGTTTCATACTGCCCGGGCTGCAGGTGGCCTCGCACCGCCCATGCATGCGCACACAGCAGACCATCCCGCATAGCTTTGTATTCCGCCTGCCCTCGCGGGCTTCTTTCATTTCATTCCCGCACGCATTGCACTGCGAGTCTTTCCTCGCTGGCCATCACACTTGATCAACTGATTGGCTCCTGCATTTTTCATGTGCCTTTTTAGAAACGGCTCTCTCAGGCCGCGCAGCGGAAGTGCCTCCTCTGGCCGAAGTCAATCCAAAGTCCAGCCAAAGTCTGGCACATATGCGTCCATCCGTGCTCCAGACGGGAACTGGGTGGATACACCCTTGATGAATCATGCATTTTTTTCTCGGGACGCTTTGGTCCATCTGGCCCCCTCTACTACTAGGTGGCCTTTGGGCTGGCCTATCCAGTCAAGTTCTACCCCTGCCATGGTTCCACTAGGTCTGCTTGCTCATGCAAAATGTTTTCTACTTAATGTACAGTCTCTTAGGACACATACCCTTGCTTTTTATGAAATACTTTAGGAAAATAGGCCTGATTTAATTTTTATCACTGAAACCTGGCTGCACGAGTCCTACTGTCCCTGCCTGGTGGAAGCGCTGCCGCCTGGTTATCGTATCTTACGCATGGACAAGCCGGGGGTGGAGTTGCGCTGGTCCACCATCACAGATTTGCATGTTCCATTCTCCCCTTTACTCACAACCTCAAAAAGGAGGCCCGTTTGCTCCATATTAGTGTATCGGCAGCTGTCGCTGCGCATGTTTGTTTGTTTATTTATTTGTTTATTTATTTATAACACGCACCATCGGGCCCGGAGGCATCAGGGCGCAATTTGTGCAAAGGTTACATACGGAGCAAATAGGCAAACATAAAGATTACGCAATTTGTGCAAAGGTTACATACAGAGCAAATAGGCAAACAAAAGATTACGCAATTTGTGCAAAGGTTACATACAAAAGAGAGCATATATACAAACATACATAATAGTAAAGAAGATAACAGGCAATTCAATATACATACGTTACAAAGCGGATGTGGGTATAGCATGAGGCATACCAAGTGTCTTTATATATATATATATAGTGGGCCGGAGTATGGAAGGCAAGTGTGCAGAACGTGTCTTAGTGCTGGTTGAAGAGCCAAGATTTGGTTTTGGATTTGAAAGTGTTGAATGAGTCTTCAGACCTGATTGTAACGGGGAGGGCATTCCATAACTTGGAGGCTAAGACAGCGAAGCTTATGCCCCCTGCTTTTTGGAGGTTGAACCTAGGGATCGATAGACAGTGGGTCTGGGCGGTTCTTAGAGGTCGGGATGTCGAGTGGCGGGACAGCCGACTGCAGAGGTAGGGGGGGCCTTATTCGCCAAGCATTTGTGCGTGAGGGCAAGTGTGTTCAGTGAGATTCTCTGTTTGACAGGTAGCCACTTTAAATTGGTTCTGGATTCGGAGATTTGATGATGTCGAGGGATGTTAAGGGCGGCTCTAATAGCGTTGTTTTTGGTTGTTTGAAGTTTATTCAGGTTCTCTTGGCTGGTTCCTAAGGAGAGGGCATTACAATAGTCAATTTTGGCCATAATGAGGGTTCTGGATAGTGTGACACTATTAGGAGTGGTAAGAAACTGTCTGCAGGCTGCAATGAGTTTACATTTGTAAGCAGATGCTGATCTGACTGCATTTATTTGTCAGGATAAGGATAAGGTGGCATCAAGGTAAAAGCCTAAAGTTTTGGTGTCTTTCGAGACTTGGATGGTATTGCCGTCAATGGCAAATGACTTGTAGGCAGACTCTAGTTTGGGAAGGCGTTTGCCCAAGATGAGGAGCTCAGTCTTGACGTCATTTAGGCATAGCTGGTGTTGGGCCATCCAGGTAGACGTCGTTAAGGGCCTTGGAGTCAGCTAGATAGTCACCTGTGATGGGAATGAGTATATGGGTGTCGTCTGCATAGTTTGTATAAGAGACACTCAGATAGTCAAGCACATCGAAGAGTGGTTTCGTGAAAATGTTATAGAGTGAAGGTGACACGCAGGATCCCTGATGAACGCCACAGTGAATAGGAGATGGGTCTGCGGCTGCGGACGGAGCAAAGACCCTCATGGATCTATTAATCAAAAAGGATTTGATCCAGGCCGTGGCTAAGGTGGAGAAGTGGGCAGCAGAATGGAGGTGCTTGCATAGGATCTGGTGGTTGATCAGATCGAATGCCGCAGAAAGGTCGAAAAGAAGTAGCAGTGCTAATTTACCCTTGTCCTTCAGTACCTCGATTTGGGTTTTTAAATCTATCAAAGCTGTTTCGGTCCCATATCTGGGACGAAATCCAGATTGTCGTAGACCTAGAAGATTGTTATTTTCCAAGTAATTTAAGATCTGAAGGTATGCTGCGCGGTCTAAGGTCTTGAGCAGAAATGGGACAGTAGTTATGGATCTGAAGTTGGTGGGTATGTTAGGGTCTTAGGATGGTTTTTTGAGCAAAGGGATCACCCAGGCGTCCTTGAGGTTGTCAGGGACAATACCTGATTTAAAGGAGGAGTTGATGAAGGCTGTGATGAATGGGGCTAGATCGTGTGCAGAATCCTTAATGATGGGAGCTGGGCAGGGGTCACCTTGGCAGTTAGATGATTTGATTCTCAGGATGATGTTTTCTACCTCAGAGATAGTGAGTGGTGAGAAGGCAAATGGTTTAATTTTAGCCAAGTCTAGAGGGGGGGCCCTTGCAGGGGAGGGTGGTCGGTTGTCGAGTTTCAGACTGTCTTGCTGGTCTTTAATTTTGGATTGTAACATGGAGATTTTATTCAATAAGGCTGCCTGAATGTTGGCACACCATTTACTGTCTTTAGTGCAGGTGTTAGGGGGGGTAGCTGGAGTCTCTAGCTCTTTTATGATCTTAAAGAGTTCCTTTGTGTTCGAGTCAGCTTGCAGGATACGATTATTAAGGGACTCTCTTTTTGCAGTGATAATGGCATCTTTGTAGGTGAGTGAAGCAAGGAAGAAGCCATCTTTATGCTCATCAGAGGGGTGGCTTTTCCAGCGATTTTCAGCAGAACGTTTAGCTTTGCGGAGCACTCTTAACTGTGGGATGAACCAGGAGTTGAGATGTGCTCGTGGTTTAGACTTCCTAAATTTGATGGGTGCGATGAAATCTATAGCTGTAAGCATAGTACGGTTGTAAGTGTCTGCTAAGGAGGTAGGATCAGAACAGGTGTCAGTGCCAGCATTGAGCAATGGGAGTAGCAGGGGGAGGAGTTTCTCCTTCGTTATGTCCTTTTCTCTTCTGGTAGGGAGGGCTGGGGCTACCAGGGTCGGAGCCCTCGGGGTTGCTTCAATGTTAAAAGTAATGATATGATGGTCAGACCATAAACAGGGGGTATTGGCAAGGACATTGATATTACAGTTAGCGCCGGCTAACCAGTCAAGGGTCCTGCCTTTGTTATGAGTAGGTTCTTGAATGTACACGGTAAAGCCTAGGTCAGTTAGAACATTCTCCAATTCTAATGCAACAGGATCTTTCAGGTCACCAAGACCCAGATTAAGGTCGCCTAGTATGATAGTTTGGGAATTAGTTTTGGTTTAGTCGAGGAGGAGGGTGGATATTTCACCGACAAAGGATGGTGCCGGGCCTGGGGGCCTATAAATAAGGTGAATGGTGGCTGCTTGATTAGGGGTTAGTGATAGTTTGACTGATAACGATTCAGCTGATTCAAGTTTGGAATCCGTAGCCACTCTTAGGCCAAGGGAGTTTTTATGGATGAAGGCCTCACCACCGCCTCTGGATTGGGTAGTGGTACGGTCACATCGCGTGATGCCGTAGTCAGGCAGTAAGGATGGTGAAGGGCCAGATGCGGCGTGTAGCCACGTTTCGGATATAGCAATGAAGTCAAGATCGGAGGTGGTGATGAGGTCGACAATGTCTAGTGCGTGAGCTGAGATAGATCTAGCGTTGATAAGAGTGCCCTTGATCTGAGGTGGATTATCCCCTGTAGTAGTGGATTTGCAGGTAGCGGTGGGCGAGGTTGAGCAAGGTGATGTGTGGGGAGTTTGCTTGGTGGAGTTGCTGCGGGTGTGTCGAAGGCGGAATCTGGTACCTAATCTCTTGTTTCTGAGAGAAAGGGATCAAGGTTGGGGGTAGGTTTCCTGGCAAAGTGTTCCAACCACAGAGCAGGGTCATTGAGGTATTGGTTGATGTATTTGCTGGAGTGGAGTAAACCTGTAGTGGTGGCTGCAGGGCTCATTATAGGAATCAGGCTTGACAGTGCCTGGGGGTATGGGTTCAGACAAACCAGACTTTCAAATGGCTGGATGGGTTTTACCCCTAGGGGGGGAGTTATTACAGTAAGTAGCTGGGCGACTAAGGCAACCTGTAAGGCCAGGGTGTAATACAGTGATAATTTGATGCCCAGGTTTTTAACGACCTGGTCAGGCTTAGGCAGCAGATCCAATGAGGAAGGCCAAAAGTTAGTGGTCCAGAGGACCGAGGAGGTGGCCAGACCCAAAACCAGGATCTCGGTTTTGTTACCGTTTATGACGAGCCAATTGTCGCTCATCCAGGTATTAACTGCCTTCAGACAGGCCTGACACCAAGCAGATGTGTGCAGCTGAAGAAGGACCAGGCGATTCAGTAGTTGGGTTTTAACTGCATAGGAATAAGACCTGAACCCAAACGAGTGAATATGAAGAACCAAAGGCTTAATATAAATATTGAAAAGGAGAGGAGAAAGAGCAGACTCCTGCTGGACCCGACATGAGACAGCTGAAGAAGTGGAACAAAAAGGAGAAAGAAAAGAGTTGAAACCAGGCGAGCACAGAGACCGGAGATGCCCGCCAGGGCAAGCCTGTCTAGCAGCACAGCGTGATTAATGGTGTCAAAGGCCGCCAATAGATCTAACAGAATCAGCGACCCCACACCACCCTGATCCACCATGCGGAACAGGTCGTCCATGACGGACACCAACACAGCCTGTGTCCTACACCTGGGATGAAAACCAGATTTAAACGGATCCAAGAGACTTCTAAAAATGAACAAAGGCATCACAGGAGATTCAAAGAGTTTCATGAAAAAAGGGACAAGAGAAATAGGACGGAAGTTGGACAGGACACCGGGATCCAATGAGGGTATTTTTTTGAAGTGGGAACACCATAGCGTGTTTAAGATGGAGAGGAATACAGCTGTTAGAGAAAGAGCAGTTAACAGCGGATGACACCCAAGGAGCAATCAGTGGGATAATCTTCTTGAAGACCGGGAGTGGAATCGGGTCAACAGGAAAAGCCAACTTGAGGGCAGAAATAGCTCTCAAGATGTCCTCTTCGATAAAAACTGGAAAACAAGACCAGCTGTGAGGAAAAGGCAAAGGCCTAACGGGGTCTACAGTGGAAAGAGACTGAGACCCTGAGTCGACAGTTTTCTAGCGTATTGTGGCAATTGTAGCCACAAAAACTCTGCCAGAGAATTACACAACACCTGATTGGGCTCAAAGGTACCGCATCGGTGTAAGAAGACAATGACTGAACCAGCCTGAAAAGCTCTCTGGGCTGGTTCACCGCCGCCACCACCTGTGAAGAAAAGAAAAGACGTTTGGCCTCAAAAACCGCAGTCTGAAAAAATGCTTTAGCCTTACAGAACGCAAGGCGGCTAGAAAGGCTTTAAGGAACCCGCCACTTGCGTTCTGCTTGCCTACGAAGCAGGCGGAGAGCTGCCAGTTCGGTGGAAAACCGCGGCTCTGACGGGAATCTGCGTGGTTTAGATTGCTTCAAGGGGGCCAAAAGATCGGCAGTAGAGATGAAGGCAGATGAAACGGACATAAAATCCGTAGCCTGAGAGGAAGGGCACAGTGATGTAATATTATCCAGCACCTCTGACATCCTAATGGCCTGCCACCTGCGATAGGGAGGACGACAGCAGGGGAATTGCAACACCTGTGGCGCAATATTAATAGTGAAAGGAATCAAAATGTGAACCGTCCAGACCAGAGGAGAAGCAGAGCAAAGAGACACCAAGCCGAGAGCCGAGAACACTGCATCTGAAGTATTGCCCAAGACATGGCTCCTTCCCACCACCAGTTGCACAAGCCCAAGGTCAGAGAGAGCAGAAACTAGTGGACCCGCATGAGAACCCGATTGTTAGGGTGTAAATTAAAATCCTCCAGAATTATAAGATCTTTGTAGTGGAGATGGAGGTGCGTGGTGGCTTCCGAAAAATAAGAGAGAATGACAAGCCCACAGCAGGAGGGCGATACAGAAGCAGACATGTCTGTCTATTTTAAGCTCAAGGACTCCAGAAAGTTCTTCCTTACCTTCCTCTGCACCTGCACTTGGTAGTGATATCATCGTTGGTGGCAGGCAGCTTCGATTATTGCAATGCGTTGTATCTTGCCCAGCCTCTATACCTAATCCGTCGCCTTCAGATCTGGCAAAACACTGCCGCCCGTTTGGCTACGGGGGCCCTGTTTCTGGCCTCTGCCTCCTCAATCTTGGCTTCTCTGCACTGGCTGCCGGTAGTCAGGAGGATTGATTTTAAATCACTCTGTCTGGTGCACTGGGCCTTCTATGGCCTGGACCCAGAGTTTTTACAGGGAAAATGTCTGCCCTACGTTCCCTCCTATTCTCTTTGCTTGCCTCTCTGCTCTTGGTCCAAGTTCCTTGGGTTTATTGCTCGAGATTCAGAGAGTGTTCCTTTTCGGTGGCTGCAGCTGGGCTACAGAATCTCTTCCCCTGTCCCTGCGTCCTACGCAGGACGATCTCACGTTCCGCTGTGCACTGAAGACTTTCCTCTTTTAGGGTTTTTCTAGTTTTCTCTTCTTTTGTCGGGCCGGTTTTCCGCCCAGACCTTTCTTACCAGGAGCGCCATGATGCCCTTGTTGGTGGAGGTGTGCTTTAGAACTGTCTAGATAAATAAATATGCCATCTGAGCATGGACCCACTCCATCCAACACTCTGGCAACCATGCACCTACTCTATGACCCAAAGGCAATGGTGTATCCATGGAGTGGCCTGGGGTGGCACGTGCTGCCCTTAGTTTCTGATTGGGAACCCCAGGTGCCACCCCATTATGCTAGACTATGATCATTATGTGTGGGTGCGCTCGTACTTCATGCCACCCCTGTATAAGTCAGTGCCCCACTTGGGCCACCCCAGTCAAAAGAGTCTGGACACGCTGCCACAGGAGCACGAGGCAGTACAGTGAGACATTACCTGGCTGACAAAATGATACAAGGCTATACCAATCTCAGCAAGGAGGTATATACATGCCATTGGCATAACATAACCAATGGAAGCTACTAGTACCTAGTGTGTTAAGTGGAGACTTTGAATCAGGATTTTAAGCGCAAGTAACACAATCATCACTAAACACTAGTAACAGAAACATACACACACGCTCCGTCCACACACACAAACACATAACACACAGACACATAACACACACGCTTAAGACACACATATCACAAACACACCAATAGCAATAGGTATATAACCACACATGATACACAAACATTTCATTTTTTTTTTAAAGAGAACACTGGAAACCAATGTTGAAGAGTGGACAAGAAACTTGAGTGTGAAAATCAGCTAAAAAACCCAGAAAGTCTGCAGCAGGAGACAACACAGTCAACTGATGGGCATAGAGCATAGACCATGACCCCAGGCCTGGACCTCCACAAGATGCACATAGGCTAAACCGAGGCCGTCCAAGCCCACAAATATGCAAGGGCAGAGAAAGAGGCCACACATTACAGGGCAGCATTGGGGCAGAAAAGTTCACCGGGGTAAGCAGACTAATCTCACCAGACTCCGGCTGAATAAAGGTGAAACCAGCAAGAATGTGCTATCCTCGGGTGGGGGGATGCAGCCAGTGAGACAGCAAAGCAAAGATGACAGACACTGTCTGAGCTGTGTATTTTAACTCCCTCTTTATACTTCGCCAATACCAAACTACCCCTCCCTCAACTACTAACTCCTCCCCTTCTCCCAACGTCACTTTCCTTATGTTTGGCCCAAACGTCACTTCCCTTATTTTTGACTCAAGTTGGATCTCTCCTTCATATAAGAAGGTGAACCACCAGAAATGACAACGCCCCCATTTTAATGTAAGCAGTCCTTCACCCCATTTCCTCAATTAGCCTAATGGGCTTTCTCCTTATGGCGGCCGATTGTTCTGGAACCTCATTCATCAATGCTTTTATTGACATCTATTCACTTCAGAGTTGCCATTGGCGAATCCAGATACTCAGACAGACTCGGCCTCACCATTAAGCTCTTCTAGGCTCTGAGTCTGTGTTGTGGCTGCACCCGACGCACTGAAGTGTGTGAGTGGTAATTGGGGGGGGGAGGGGTCTGACTGGGCGAGTGGCAGCTTCAGTTGGGGCTTGTGAGTGGAATTTGAAGGGCCAGCGGAGGTCAGGTTGGGTTCTCGTTTTTGTCGATGGAGGACTCGGGTCTAGTGATTCTGGATCTGAGTGGCAGTCGGTTCCTGCTAGGAAGAGGGGTAAGTCACAGGATGTGTCTTGGAGCCGATCTCCTGTGGATTGGATGGGGGTTGTCAATGGTGTCACTGTGTCTTCGAGGTTCTCTGTGTGGGAGCATGAGGAGGCAGAGACTCTCTGTTCTGTGGTGGTGGGAGATGCGGGTGGTAGGTGTGGTGTTTGGCGTTGGGTCCTGTGTGCCGAATGAGGGGGTTGGTGCTTCGGAGGAGAGACCTTTTGTGGTTCCTTGTGGGCAGTACTGTGGAGGGTCGGGATTTCAAGCAGGTGTGCCCGATTGAGATTGCAATTTCAGTGGAGGAGTGGGCTCATTCGCCTCGGGCTATCCATAAGGTGGGTTGAGGTAAGCTTTTGGTTTGCTGTGTGTCTTCTGAGCAGCAGGAGATTGTGTTGCATTTGCGTAAGGTGGTGGGGATTCCAGTGGTAAATTCTGTACCGCCTGTTTGTGTGGCTAGTGCTAACAGAGTGGTCTATGGTGTTCCGGCTAGTAGCAATTTAGGGTTTTTTGGTGTCTGAGCTTAAGGGTGTTGGTGTGGTTGGGGTGCGTAGGTTGGGTCCTAGGAATGGGATTGGGTAGTGGTTTCGACTATTGTCTTGGTGTAGTTTCAGTCTGTGGAAGTGCCCCGGTTTTTGTGGATTGGGAGATGAGAGGTTCCAGGTGGCAAAATATGTGCCCCCTCCTTTGCATTGTTTTCAGTGTCAGAGGTTTGGTCATGTGGCCGGTGTCTGTAGAGAGGAGAAGTGTTGTGTGAAGTGTGGAGGTGGCCATGATGTCATGGCGTGTTTAAGTGACACAATACCTGTATGTAGGAATTGTGGTGGGGATCACTGTGTTATGTTTAAGGGGTGTCCTGGTTGTGTCCGTGAGGTTCAAGTGCAGTCCGAGAGAGTGTCTCACAATTTGTCTTATGCAGAGGCTGTTGCGCGGTTGCCAGCTGCTGGTGTGGATCGGGTTGAGAAGGTTTGTCTAGCTGAGGATGGGCTCTTGCCCCCTTCGGTTGTTCCTGTGGATGGTGTTGTGCAGCCACTAGTGGTGGGTGTCAAGGATGGCACTCTGTCAAGAGTGGCACCAGGCACCCAGGTAGGGTTTGGGTGGCTGTGCTGATGTAAGGTGACAGATAAGCACACACAGCAGGAAGCTCAACAAGAAAGAAGAATAGGTAAGAATAGCTGTGAACAAAAAGGGGCAGAGAATACAAAGGTACAAACAAACTGGATTTTCTCTTGGGGTGTATGCAGAAATGGGAAAGAGTGTTCCACGGACCTTTGGAAACTACAGCCTTCTGCACAGATTGCTATTACAGGAGCCCACTCTGTATGCTCATGGCTGGGAACAACAGCTGTGGGTGTCTGTACAGAAACAGTATAACTGAAATTGAAAACCTAAGGGAGGACAAGAAGACTCAAGGGAGAGAAGGACAGGGATCAAGAACAGGGGGTTGCAAACAAGAAAGAGAGTAAGGGAGCAGTAGGCAGGAAAACAGGGGGGCTGCAAACAAGGAAGCAGGGCTGGAGTAACGGATGGTACATGGTGCAGGCAAACTGTTGAGGACTGCAGAGGACTGTAGTAGGCTGCAAGGCAGGGAGTCCAGAGGAGCAGGACAGAGAGCTGTAGTAGGCTGAGGACAGAGAACCCAGAGGAACAGGGCAGCAAGGAGCAAGCCCAGAGGAGCAGGGCAGCGAGGCAGGGAGCCCAGAGGACTAGGTCTGAAGGCAGAGGAGTATAGCAGGCTACAAGGCAGGGAGCCCAGAGGAGCAGGGCAGGGAGGCAGGGAGCCCAGAGGAATAGGGCAGTGAGGCAGGAAGCCCAGAGGACTAGGGCTGAAGGCAGCGGAGTGTAGCAGGCTGCAAGGCAGGGAGCCCAGAGGAGCCGGACAGGGAGGCAGGGAGCCCAGAGGACTAGGGCTGAAGGCAGCGGAGAGTAGCAGGCTGCAAGGCAGGGAGCCCAGAGGACTAGGGCTGAAGGCAGCAGAGTGTAGCAGGCTGCAAGGCAGGGAGCCCAGAGGACTAGGGCTGAAGGCAGCAGAGGTTAGCAGGCTGCAAGGCAGGGAGCCCAGAGGAGCAGGGCTGAAGGCAGCGGAGTATAGCAGGCTGCAAGGCAGGGAGCCCAGAGGAGCAGGGCTGAAGGCAGCAGAGTGTAGCAGGCTGCAAGGCAGGGAGCCCAGAGGAGCAGGGCCGAAGGCAGCGGAGTGTAGCAGGCTGCAAGGCAGGGAGCTCAGAGGCAAAACAGAAAGGTGATGGCTGGAAGGTTTTGAATTAATCATAGCCACGGGCAAAGCTCTGGGCAACCCTACAGACCATCGTTTTTCAGCCTGCCAAGCCATTACAGAAGGGGAAAATCCATATGCAAATCAGGCTTGGTCCTACCCCAAAAGGGGCAGTCCCGCCCGAACTGCTAGGTAACATCCCTTCTGCACGAGACCACAAGCATTCACAGACATGTTTCAGCCTTGTTGGGCGTCATCAGTGAGGAGTAACTTGGGTCTCTAGGCCCGGCAAACTCGGGACCCACGTCTGGACATACCCGTCCCACTCGGGGTGACTTTGGCAAAACAGAAAGGTGATGGCTGGAAGGTTTTGAATTAATCATAACCGCAGGCAAAGCTCTGGGCAACCCTCCAGACCATCGTTTTTCATCCTGCCAAGCCATTACAGAAGGGGAAAAACCATATGCAAATCAGGCTTGGTCCTACCCCAAAAGGGGCAGTCCAGCCCGAACTGCTAGGTCACATCCCTTCTGCACGAGACCACCAGCATCCCCAGACATGTTTCAGCCTTGTTGGGCGTCATCAGTGAGGAGTAGCTTGGGTCTCTAGGCCCGGCAGACTAGGGACCTACGTCTGGGCATACCCGTCCCACTCGGGGTGACTTTGGCAAAACAGAAAGGTGATGGCTGGAAGGTTTTGAATTAATCATAACCACGGGCAAAGCTCTGGGCAACCCTCCAGACCATCGTTTTTCAGCCTGCAAAGCCATTACAGAAGGGGAAAAACCATATGCAAATCAGGCTTGGTCCTACCCCAAAAGGGGAGTCCAGCCCGAACTGCTAGGTCACATCCCTTCTGCACGAGACCACCAGCATCCCGAGACATGTTTCAGCCTTGTCGGGCGTCATCAGTGAGGAGTAGCTTGGGTCTCTAGGCCCGGCAGACTCGGGACCCACGTCTGGGCATACCCGTCTCACTCGGGATGACTTTGGCAAAACAGAAAGGTGATGGCTGGAAGGTTTTGAATGAATCATAACCACGGGCAAAGCTCTGGGCAACCCTCCAGACCATTGTTTTTCAGCCTGCCAAGCCATTACAGAAGGGGAAAAACCATATGCAAATCAGGTTTGGTCCTACCCCAAAAGGGGCAGTCCAGCCCGAACTGCTAGGTCACATTCCTTCTGTACGAGACCACAAGCATCCCCAGACATGTTTCAGCCTTGTTGGGCGTCATCAGTGAGGAGTAGCTTGGGTCTCTAGGCCCGGCAGACTCGGGACCCACGTCTGGGCTTACCCGTCCCACTCGGGGTGACTTTGGCAAAACAGAAAGGTGATGGCTGGAAGGTTTTGAATTAATCATAACCACGGGCAAAGCTCTGGGCAACCCTCCAGACCATCGTTTTTCAGCCTGCCAAGCCATTACAGAAGGGGAAAAACCATATGCAAATCAGGCTTGGTCCTACCCCAAAAGGGGCAGTCCAGCCTGAACTGGTAGGTCACATCCCTTCTGCACGAGACCACAAGCATCCCCAGACATGTTTCAGCCTTGTTGGGCATCATCAGTGAGGAGTAGCTTGGGTCTCTAGGCCAGTGGTTCAGATTCATTCGAAACCTTCCACCCATCACTTTTGTGGTCACAGTTTGTCTCTCCATGTGAGAGAAGGTTTACCCAGACGTGGGTCCCTTGCTCGCTGCGCCATAGGGAACCAGGCTGCACCTCACTGAGGAGGTCCAACAAGGCCGAAACATGTCTGGGGTTGCTTGGTTTTCTGTGCAGAGGGGACCTGGCCTAGCAGTTCGGGCTGGGCTGCTACCATTGGTGGCGGCAGCGGACTGATTTGCACATGGCTGGACCCCTTTTGCAATGGCGCAGACGGGCTAAAAAACGGTGGTGTGGAAGGTTGCCCAGAGAAATTGCCAGTGGTTTAGATTCATTCAAAACCTTCCACCCATCACATTTGTGGTCACAGGGAGCTCAGAGAAGCAGGGCAACGAGGCACTGGATCAGAAGCAGGAAAATACGGCAACAGGAACAGCCTACAAATCGTGGCTTAAGGCAAAAAGGTGCTGGGAGAACTCTTAATGCAAGAGACTGAGCTCCTGCAGGCAGCTGTTTAAATACAGCCCTGCCCTGTACTGAGGCTAATTGGCAACACCTGGAGCAGCACACCTGAAGGCAATCTGCCTCCTCCCTCTCTGGTCCTGAGAAGGTGGAAGCAGCACTGATCACTCAGGCTTCTGGGGATTGTGGTTCCAATACTGATGAATGGGAAAGGTGCATTATGGTACAAGTAGTTAGCTGAATTAAATAAGAAAGTACCAAAGTCGTGCAAATGGAAATTAAGGACCAAAGTGTGAATAGGGGTTGTTCAAAGAGTATTACGAAGATAAATGAGTTCCAAATAGTCCATTATGGTTGCCAATGTGTTCGTCAGTGGCACAGGCATGACAGTAGGTGACTTATTGGTGTTGATGAAGGAGAAGTTTTTGTTGTTTATGATTGAGGTTATTAATTGTTCTTTTCAAACGGAGCACAGGACTGAGAAAATGATGATTATAGTTAGGGCGGCTGAGAAGTATTTGGGTATTGTTGGTTTACCGAGGGAGTATTTGAATGGGGTGTTGTGTAGGGGGATTGTGTGAGGTGCAGTGGCTGTATTTGGGTGTGGGTCTCCTGGTAGTGGATATTTGGTGTCACGGTTGGTCTGTAGCTGCATTTGTGGGAAGTTTGGCGAGCATCCTCTATTTAGATGGCAATCGCCGGCTCCTGGTTTCTGGGAGCCACCCCAACAATAGGAAGAAGAAGAAGCTCTTCTAATAATGGGAGGAGCTTCACATGATTGTCCTTGTTTCATTTGCAGCTGTCACTAACGAGACTCTTTTGCTGGTGGCAACAAAAGGATCAGGATGAAATGGAGTTGCACCTTGTTTGTGAGAGGTTGTCTTGCTAAACCAACATCTCCCACTTTTAAAGACAATTAGTGTGCCCTTTTTCATTTGTCTGCGTATGTTTTCATTTGTAGCCTGGCAGTGGCATCCCATTTCCACATCATCTGATCCTAGGGGCGTTTGTCACCAGAGCAGGAGGAGTGCATTAGCATGTTGTGATGGCTCTCCCAAACATGACTTCTAAAGTTCACTTCCCAGTGGCCCAATGAGGTGTGTTGTGATGGTCTCTTTGCTACTGATAAAGCATCTGTTCAAGAGGGTCACCACTGGTTTGATGAAATGTTTTCTTTAAATTTGCCATAACACGTTCTACCATCCCATTAGCTTGAGGCCACAGAGGAGCGATTAGTCAATGTTTAAAACCGAAGCATTCCATGAAAGCTCAGGCATCTTTGCTAGTAGAAGGTGGTCCCTTGTCTGATTTGACCGTGCATAGCACACAATAAGCCATGCATATCTTGTCAAGGGTCGGAATGACATTGAAGGCGGCAGTTTATGTAATTATATGGGTTTCAGGATACCTGGAGTATTCGTCTAAAACAACAAGGGTGTCCAATCCTCCATTTATTGGTCCAAAGAAATCAATTGCAACAACCTCCTACATCAACTGTGAAGGTAGACTCATGCATAACGGTTCTGTGTTTGTGTAAGGGGATATCATTTGACGCATAGTACATGCCTGGAGTGTGCCTTCTGCCTGTGTATACATTTTCAAAAACCATACTTGATGTAGCTTTCAATTATAGACACAATACCTCTGTGTGTTTAATGAGCTAGCTCTATCACTCTAATAGGTTTGGCATGCTACACTGTGTTATGTTATGCTACGCCATGCCATGTTTTAAGCTGTAGACACATGTCTGTAATGCCTTGCTCTGCTGGCATTAAAGTGTTATTTTCCTAAAGTTAAATGCATGTTAACTAGAATCTACCAGAGTGCTACTGTATGCACTCATTGGCCCTCATTACGACCCAGGCGGTAAGTTACCGCCTGGGTCGTACCCTTACCACCATGGCGTAAACTATGTTTACGCCATGGTGGTTGGCGGATTTACCGCCCCATTCCAAGGTGAGCGGGCGGTAAATCCCCATTTCCCATTTTACCCTTCCCCATTCCCATTTTCGCCCCATAGGGCATAATGGGAATGGGGAAAGGCGATAATTACGGCACCGTAAATTACGGTGCCGTAATTATCACCAAGGTCCCTTTGCGGCATGGATTTTAACGGCTGCAAAAAAGCAGCCGTTAAAAGCCATCCCGCAAAGGGAACCTTGTAATCAGGCGTTAAGGGTCGGCGCCGTTTACGGCGCCGTAAACCCCTTAACGCCTGAGTCAGAATGAGGGCCATTGACTCCTTTTGGGCGAGGGGGTGCAGAATATGATGCCAGTTTCCTTTGATACTAGCTGGTTAGGTCATGTTATATTATGTTGTGGTTTCATTATAATGTTTTGCTTTAACTGTTTAATTATCAAGCACTTTTGAAGACGCCATGAGACACCAGGTAGCAATCCCCTAAACACTCCAAAAAAAAAAATAGAAGACAGACCTGGAAATCTAATCTGTCAATCAGACCATACACACTTGTTTTGACTTCATATTGGCATGACGCCTTATATTAACAGGACACAGTAACTGAAGCCTATGGTGAAAAAGTCAGTCAAAGGCTGGATTATGTAAATAACCTCCCATAAACCCATTACTGTCCACCATCAATTTAAGACGATTCCTGCCTTAAACACCAATATAAATATTGCATAAAATGCCCTAGCAGGACTCCAGGACGCCCGACAGGGCTTCTGATCCAAAGGAAGCCATGATCAAAATACCACCCAAAGTTAAATGTGCTCATATTTCTTTCCAGATTTCGCATATACACAAACTCGCCGTTCGTGGCCATTCGAGTCCTAGGGGAGAAATTATAGAGGCTTTACACACTGTATTTTCTTGGGCATGGTTTTCTACCTGCTTTTGCTCCTCACCATGACATTGTAGAAGGCTGAAAGTCTGGCCATGGACAGGCTTTGTGTCCGTACGTACTTTGTGCACAAGCCTAGGGTTTTGGTAACCATGACATAAATGAGGAAACCAAAAAATGTAAGCGTTTTCTACTAGCTTTTCATGGAGCTTTTGCAAACTTGGCAAATTTGGATTTCTGACATATAACCCCTCCCAAACGTTGGGGGCCTAGGTAAGTTAGTGTAAGGGCTTTGTCAGTTGTGTTTTCTTGGGCATGGCTTCTGGGTAACTCTTGGAAAAGTTGGCAATCTCACAACTGACCATACATACTGATCTTGTTGGCTGCCTTCATGACCATCAATATGGATTCCAGGCATCCAGAGGCACAGACACTGCTCTCCTGAACACCTGTGAAACCATGCTTGCAAATCTCGTCTCCAACTCTCCTGCTGTTCTCATTCTCCCCGATCTCTCCTCTGCCTTTGACATGGTCAACCATTCCATCCTCATAAAACGACTATGTGACACCCTCAGCATCACTGTCCGGGTATTGGACTGGCTGACCTCTTTCCTCACTTACTGGCCCAGCTGCAATTGGGCCCTTTCTCCTCTACCAAAACCCTCTCTACCTGTGGTGCACCCCAAGGCTCTAGCCTATTACCTTGGCTCTTCAATATCTATCTTGCTCCTCTTGGTCACCTGATCTCCTCCTTCTTGCCTAATTTCTAGTGTTTTGCAGTTGACACACAGCTTTCCTTTAAACTTCCCTCTACCTCCCCTTCTTCCTCCTCATTCATTCTTGACTGTCTGTCCGCCTTTCAGGCATGGTGAGCAGCAAACGATCTCTGTCTCAATGATAGTAAGAGTAAGATCCTCCTCATCGGGACACCTGGGCCCTCTTTTCCTCCTACCCTCTGGCCACCCTCCTTGGACCCTCTATCCCCTCCATCCTGTGAGGCCAAAAACCCTGGAGTCATATTCAACTCCTCTCCCTCCTTCACCCTTCACATCATGGACCTTATCAAAAAGTCCCACTTCCAGCTCCACCTCATCAGAGTAATTCTCCCTTTTCTCACCTTCCCCCAGAAGTTCACTGTCTCCAGAACTCTGGTCCCCTCCGGGCTGGACTACTACAACAGCCTCTTTCTCAATCTCCCTCTCTCCTCCCTTCGCCCCCTCCAGCTAATCCAGAATAGTGCTGCAAAAGTTATCCTTGGCCTCAAGCCCAGGAACCTTTCTCTCCAGCCCTAAAATCTCCCCACTGGCTCCTGGTGGCTACAAGGATCAAATTCAAGACCCTCTGCATCATCCGCAAGGCCTTCTGGAGCCTGGGACCATGCTATCTCCAAATGTCCCTCCCTAAATACACCCCTGCTAGAGCCCTACGCTCCTCTCATACCAACTCTCTCACTGTCAAATGCTTCCCCAAGCAGATAGTGGGGGATAGGTCTCTATCCTCGGCTGTGCCTCTCTTTGTGACAGCCTCTCTGTCCCTCTCAGATTTGAGCTGGACCTCCCTAAATTCTGGAACCTCCTCAAAACTCTGCTCTTCGCTATCTCTTTCCCCTTTCCGTTCCGTGCTAATCTCCCCACTGCCGCTGTGACCAGTGGCTTGATCCTCATGAACTTCACAGGATCTCAGGCATCTCCTCCCAGTCAATACCGGCACCCCTCCCCCCACTGCACTGCTCTGTGGCCCCCTGCCTGGTTGCTCCACATAAAACTCTTGAGAGTTGCCTGTACTTGCACTTAGCCTGAGGCTCTCCTCCTGGCTCCCCTTACCACTTCCCTCCTGGGCTCTCCTCCAGCACTTGTCCACTTTTCTGATCGCCCTTCCATCCCCCTCCCCTGCACTTCTCTTCAATGCACTTGCACGGCTGAATGCAACAAGGCCTTGCAGGACCACAACTGTATATATTACTGTTGGGTTTTTTTGTTTTTGTTTTTTGCCACTGTTATTATTTCCCCTGTTCCCTTCCCATTCAGCCTTGTGGCGCTTTGAAACACAATTCTGTTGTATAAAGCACCTTACAAATTCTCAATAAAATAAAAAAATGAAATAACACGCCCATGCTCACCATGCAGTAAGTAATTTCCAGACACCCCTCCCTTTTGTGCGGAGAATACCTCCTCTCCAGCTATTTCACTTCTTGGCGTTGTGCCCCATAGAATACAGTTGAGTCCCACGATAAATTTGGTTCAGTTGTACACATAGCTTCTCTACTGTTAGGATTTGACCATCCGCACGGTGGGGGTACCCTCCACTGTGAGGAATTCGGCCATCTGCACGTGGGTGTGCGCTCGCCTGGGCTTTTGTGAAATTTTAAATTACATTGAATGATGGTAGATCAACCTCTGGAAAATGTGTAGGGCTAATCCACACACATTTTCCTATGCTCACCGCACAAAATACACATAGACCTGTGTACTCTGGGTGGAAACAGCCTACAGGCTCCATCCCGCCTGTCATATGTTGTTGGAATATGACAGCCAAGAGTATAGCAAGGCATCTCAGAAGGGGGAAGGCAAAACCTCATACTGCCATGGATAGCCTAATTCACTATCAGAGGCTTCATGGATCCACCCTGTCCGTTTGTGTAAGCACTGCAGATGGTGGCAGCAATTAACATAATGAACATATTAATAGAGTATAGTTCAAACAGGCCCATATGGAACCTGGCTGCATAGGCTAAGCAAAAGACAGGAAAACCCCATCAACCTTTGTTATGCACTGTGTCAACCTGGAGCCAGCTCCCACCTCTCAGTATCATGGGCAGAGACCTGTCATGTCTGGGACTATGGGCCTCATTACACGGTAGGCGCTAAGGGATTACCGGCACCGGTAAGATCACCGGTGCCGGTAATCCCTTAGCGTCCTACTCCGAGGTCCCTCAGCGGGTCCCGTCCTTAACGTCTGGTCTGACCAGGTGTTAAGGACGGGACCTGCTGAGGGACTGCAGAGCTAATAACGGTACCGCAAATTGCGGTACCGTTATTAGCTCTTTCCCCATTCCCACTGAGCCCTATGGGGGCTCAAATGGGAATGGGGAATGGTATTTGGAATGGGGACTTACCGGGTCCTCCAGGGTCGGAATGACCTGGTAAGTCCCCATACCGCCTTCCCGGACCCGGAATGTGGTAAGGGGGTGGCCATGCCGCTAACAGCGGCATGGTTACCTCCTACCATGTAATGAGGCCCTATGTGTTTGCAGTAGGTAACTCATGCAGGGGGGTCCCATTCAGAAGTTATGAGTATGTGGATTGCAGGAGACAGAGCGACTGTTCTCGCCGCAGCTTCAAGGGAGACCTGCCGCTTTACTCAGGAACCACAGAGATCACAATTAACCAGAGGGACTCTTTGATCCACAACAGTCAGGAAGATGGGGGGGCTTAGTATTACATGTTTTCACCCCTTTACCTTTTCTGTTGCAAAGCGTTATGGTTATGACCTCAGGCATAACAGAGATTGTTGGTGGGGACCCAGGATTGGTTCATTAAGGTAGGCTTAGCCTACAGCAATCACTGTGGCCCATTTGGCTTTAAAAGAGGACAGAGCCCCTCTTTTGGGCAGATCATTTGAAGACTTTGCAAGAAGTAACAAGAAGAAATCAGCATTGGACCATGGATGAAGGTACAGTCTGTCTTACAGCTTCCGCCAGTGAAGGAAGGCCAGGATATCTATACAGGAATGCAAAATCCTTCCCCAAACCTCCCCAGAGGGAGAAACAGAACTCAGAGGACCCTCCACACACTCAAGTACCGGTACCCAGCCAGAAAAAAGCATGCCCTACTAGGCTCTGCAAGCAAGCTTCCTAGGTGCGAAGTGCAAGAGAGTCGCTGAACCAAACCAAGGAAAACGCTGTTGCCTGCATCTCTCTCCTCAGCTTTGGGCCTTCCACCTTAAAGGATGACACAAACCTACTGAAGAATCTAGGAGGAGTGCATGGACAAGCATCAACCAGCGTCAACCTTAAAGGAAATATACAAGCCAGCCGAGCCCCTTGAGCTGCAACCGACTGCACCGCTGACTGTTGTTACGTCGCAGTCGCTCATGCTGTCCGAGACACCTCGACCAGTGCTTCAGACCCTCCTACCAGCACTGAGACAATGATTCCTGATCCTGAGCTGCAGTGTGGGCCAGCTTACGGTCATCTGACCAGCCTCACTCCTGATACCAGCAGCTGTCTCCTGTCTTGACGCATAAGCTACAAAGCAACCTTAAATCGCCTCGATAATTTCGAGCTCCAAGAACATCTACAAGCACAAGATATGTTGTGGTTCTGTCTCCCTGGTCCTTCTCCGAAGGCCCCCAGTGACATTGTATGACCCATTGCTTCCTTTGTGCTGAAATAAAGTATCCTTGAACTATTGCGATTAATTACCGACTACGCTGCTGTCAGTATCCTGAGTGCATCCCTTTTCCTTCTTGAAACTGTCTGGGCCCGTGCGTAATGGGTTAACGGGTTCCGCTAATGGATGCGGACCCGTTAACACCATTCCGCACAATTACGAGGTCCCCTTGCGGGACCCGGTAAGGATGCCTGGCAAAACCAGGCATTGTTACCGGGTCCCACGAGGGGACCAGGGAGCTAATAACGGGCCGGTCATAATCGGCCCTTTGTTAGCTCCCTCTCCCATTCCCATTGAGCCCTATGGGGGCTCAAATGAGAATGGGGAAAGTGCGGGCTCGGGTTCCCCGAGGGAGGAATTACCGGGCCCTCCAAACATGGAATGTCCCGGTAATTCCCCATTCAGGGAACCCGGTAAAGGAGCCTGGTTTGGCGGCAGCCATGGAGCTAATAGCTCCATGGCTACTGCCAAACTCGTAATGAGGCCCTCTGTCCTCTGCATTCTTGTACAGGGTGGGTTGTATGTTGTTGTGTGCTAGAATTGTCTGTGAAAAATAATAAAGTAGATATTTTTGTACAACGTTGACTCGACAGTCCCTTTTATCATTGGGTAATAATTGTATTTTTGCTGTGTTGCAACTAACCAACGATCCATGACCTTTCAGAGATAAGCCTGCCATTTCGGTCAAATTACCAAAATTGGACAAGGAGCTTTATAATTGACTTGTGTTTCCAATCTGTTTGCTGACCAGCCTCCAAGCTTGGGTAGAAATTAAGGCAGCTGGGGAGTAGACCCCAGGGGACAGGCTAGGTCCTGTGTATCCGACTCTAAAAGACCTTCCGGAGTAGGAAGTGAAAGATGACGAGGAAGACAGCATGAGCTGTGTTTCTCGCCAACCATCCCGCGGGGGGGCAAGCATAGTTTCTCAACACTTTAGGGTGTCAGTGAGGTCAGGAGCTAGTGCGGCATCCCAGAGTTCCCAGGCCTCAGCAAATTCTCTAAGTGGCTCAGTTATTGCTCTGGATGTTAATGAGGTAGCAGATAAAAAGTTCCTGCTGGAGGAGAGGTGACTAGCGCTAGAGGAACAGAAACAGTGGGACAAGGTCATCATACAGCAGGACAGGGCCACCATAAAGCTGCGCAAGATGGCGCTTGAAGAGAAGAAGGAGGCCAACAGATCCACATCTAGCGAAAGCAGCAGCAGTGGCTCAAACCAGAGTGCCCGGGATAAGCCCTGACGGCACATCCCCAAAGACTTAGGGTAGGCCTACGAAGTGGGGAAGGATATTTTTGACTGGTTTGAAGTGACGTTTCAGCTACAGGAGGTGGAGGAGGTACTGTGGGGTGCAGCACTGATGAGTCACTTACAGACACCAGGAACTGATGTAATTCTTCAGTTAACTCCTAAGGAAAGGCCTGTTTATGAAAGCATGAAGGTGGCTCTCCTCAGGAAGTTCTGTAAAACCCCAGAACAGTATCTCTAGAGCTTCCGCAAGCTTGGAAAGAAACGTGGGCAGACATTTGATGCTTTTACACACTTGTCGTTGAAATATCTGAGCGGGTGGGTGGTTGGTAACAAAGTTGACACATTTAAACGATTGTAAAATTTGATTCTGTGTGAGCATGTATTGAAGAATTGTGAGGTTGGCCTACAGCAGCCTCTTGTGGACAAGACTATCACAGACCCGAGCGAGCTTGCAAAGGCAGCAGACAGGGTTGTGATTACTCAAGTCCAGAAAAAGGCTCAGGCGAGCACATCCAAATAAGAAGTGAAACCTTCAGACAAAAAATTAAACAAGACAAAGGTCTGACCCAATCTTCTTGAAAGTCAGGTCCCCAAAAAAATGAATGGAAATCCCAAAACTTGAGTTCAGCTGTACACATTAAAAAGAAGAGCTCAGGCACCCCTAACTCTGGGACACCTGCGTTCTCACCACCCAAAGGTTGTTTCGTGTGTAAGGAACTGGGCCATAGGAAAGGGCATCCTGCTTGCAAGTGCTTACCCAAGCAAGCCATAGTGAATGTTGGACTCATGTAAGAGGCCATTATTTGTGTGGGCCTCCTAGAGGAGGACTTCCCACTTGGCCAAGGAGTGGCAGAATGGGGATTGTTTACACTAAGTGGGACCGGTACCGGGTCTCCAGAAGAGATCCCAGTTCCCAATAATACTGAACTCTATTAAGAACATTGTGTATATCAATGGACACAAAACTCCTGCGGTCCGAGACCCAGCGGCTAGCATCACTACTGTAACCCTACTGTGGGTACAGCCAGGCCAGTATATTGATGAGCCTGATTGTAGTATCAGTAGGTTTGACGGAAAGGGTAAGTGCCCCTTGGCGTTAGTAGAGTTCAGCTGGCAATGTGAAATGACCCAGCGCTCCGTAGCGGTGAAAGATTCCATCCCTGTCCCATGTCTGTTGGGTAAGGATCTTCCTGATCCTGAGATAGTTGCAGCAGCTACCCGATCGCAGGCCAAAGAGATTACCAGATTGACCACTCGCAGAGCCTTAGGGCCTGGAGTGCTTACAGAGGGCTTGTTGGATGGACCGGTGTGGCTGGTAATTTGTCTGGTTGTGAATGCCTAATCAAGCTTCTGGCAAGTCATGTGGTGCCACAAAGGCCCCCTTAATTCTACTACCCATGGTTGGGCAGCCTTTCAAGAGAATAGGCTCCTGTGGGTCCTTTGGACCCTCAAACCAGCTTAGGGAACAGATACATCTTGGTGGTGGTAGACCATGCCACAAGGCACCCTGAGGCTGTCCCTCTGAGGAGCATCAAAGCCCCCGTGGTTGTTAAGGCTCTGATTGGGATATCCTCCCATGTTGGAAACTCCAAGGAAGTCGTTTCTGACCGGGGATCAAACTTCATATAGCGTATATGAAGGCTATGTGGGAAGAGTGTGGAGTCACCTACCGGTTCTCTACATCCTTCCATCCAAAAACAAATGGGCTTGTTGAGCAGTTCAACAAAGGCATGATAGGTGGCCTGGAAGAGCACCTGAGGAGAAAATGGGATATTGTCCTGCCATGCCTTCTGTTCGCCTACTGGGAGGTGCCACAGAATGGAGTACGGTTTAGACCATTTGAGCTTCTATTTGGACACCCTCTACGAGGTCCCCTCAGTCTAGTGAAAGAGGGATGGGAAAGCAACCCCTCAACCCCTACACGAGATGTGGTGGACCATGTACTTGGCCTTTGGTCTAGAATGGCGAAGTACGTGAAACAGTCAACGCAAAACCTAAAGGCCAGCCATGAGCTGATGAAGCACTGGCATGAGCAGAAGGATACAGTGACAATCTATTCTCCAGGCCAGTGGGTGTGGATTATGGAGACTGTCAAACCCAGTGCCATTCAGGATAAGTGGACTGGGCCTTAAAGTCAGTGAGGTAACTTATCTCATTGACGTGAAAGGACCTAAACAGTTGTGCAGGGTCTTTCATGTGAACCCCTAAAACCCCAATGCATGTAGTGCGCAATGAAATACTTATTTTTTTGTGTCTATAAGTTCAATATTCTGAATGATATACCACTCATATCACACTGTCTCAAAATACCCCCCAGGTCACATTGGACCAGGAATCAGGCTAGTTTGTAAAGGTAAACATTTATTTATGTATTTAATATTCAAATCACCCATACATTTTAATATATATATATAGGGCAGCAATCACCAAGCGGTAACAATACAATTAAAAAATAAGTAAAGCAATTGAATTCACTTATAATAATGCAAAGTAGAAAACACAGGAAAAAGAACAGTTTTGGTTTGTGAACAGATAGCGTTTAGGTTAATATTTCCCCCTGCAAAGTTCTTAAGGTATAAATGAGCAATCCTACACAGATGTCACTAATCAGCAGGTATTCAGGAATGAAAGACAATGTCTAGAGTTTGAATGCAATCTTCCCTCCCCAAACAAGAGAGAAAACATTTTTCGAAATTTACACTTTTAAAATGACAGGTGAAAATGGCTTTGTGACACAATGCAAAGTGGGCAAAGATGCTTAAATTGATAGAAATTCTAATAAAAGCAACACAAAACAGGTCCTAAAACACACGAGCTACAAGATGAACAACAATGCACACTTTAGATCAGAATGGGAGGGAAGAAACACTTTGGATGGGAAACGGACACGTGCAACCTTTTGAAAATGTATATTCGCAGCAAAATTTCACTATGCGATTTTGGATAGAAATGGGTCAAATACACTGTTCCGTGATGCGGTTATTAGTTGTGGATGTAGCTAACGGTCTTGGGTATCAGGGAGAGTTGAAATTGGGTTTCTATCTATAAAATTGAAGAAGTTATAGAAGTTTTAGTAAGAGGTGTTTTTGGAAAAATAGGCGCGAAAAGCAGAAATTCAGTTTTAAAAATGACAGATTGGTTTCATTACACTATATTAATGACTATGAAAAAGAGAATGCCACGCATGAATCAGTTACTCACGGCAGATTGTAACTCCTTCCGTATTATACTCTAGTTTCCGTTCGTATGGGAATTACTTTATTTAATCCAAATCACTAATGGGTTATGGTTTAATGAAACAGATGAGAGAAAAATCAGCGCAAGAATGGGTTTGATAATATTAGGGTTCTGAAGTTAAAGAGGGGATAGGTTGAGATTCAGATAGGACAATTAAAATATACTATGGGTCACTGTTATTCCTGTTGATACTTACAGTCCCTTGTAATTAATATTGGACCGTCAGGGTTCTGGTCATTGGATTGGATCAAGTCTACCGGCAGCAGGGCACTTCAGGAGGGATTGTCAGCGGCGGTTCTGGTCATTTGGACGCCACCTCAACTGGCTTTGGAATGAATTGGCCTTTCTGGTCACTGGACATGGCAGACTAGCAGGATGCAAATTTCAGCAGGCATGCCTTAATGGTAGCAAGCCAGACTGGATCAGAATTAAATTCTCTTAATGGTTACATTTGGGTCTAGCTAAAAAGAGTTCAGCAAATGCTAAGGTCTGGATTCTGCAAAGAAGTCTGGAATCAGCTGCAAAGTGAAAAGTTATGGATAGGATGAAGAAGTCAGGAACAAAGCGCTGTGTGGAAATCTGGATCTGTTCAGGAAGCAGTGCGTCCCTATGTGTGGTGAAGTTCCTATATTTATCCTACCAAGTGATATCACAAAGTTTATGGTGTGGGCAGAATTTCAAAACACACCCCCACGGCTGTGAGTGGCCAAAGGCACTTGCCTTGTTCTGGTTGGCAGTCAGAAAAGAGCTGTCATCTTTATGATGGGATTTATGAACTTAACTCCCACATTGATTTTGACCAAAACTTAACTTTTGCACAAATGTACATTTCTAAAATTATGTCCCCCTAATAAAATCAAACCCATACATTGCATATCTAATGGGTTATTTTCACATTCAATCCCCATCTCTGTGAGAGCTGTCTTTGTGGTTCTGTGGAATTTTATCAATTTTAAACATAATAGTTTAGACTAATAAATTCTAATTCAGTACATATCAGGGCGATTATCACTGGAGCATGAATATACAATCTGAGACTTGCAGCATTTATAGTTTTGCTACAATTAGGGGTTTCCTGTAACTTTGGTTCCTTAGGTGGTACAGGGTTCATCAATGCCTTCAAAGCATTGGCCTAAAATTAGGTTAACATCTACTCATTTTTAGATTTATACTCCTTCAGGTTGCACAGTTAAAGAATTTCAAACTTAATCACAATTAAGGATTTAAACACCAAAAGTTCAGAGCAGTTCTTTTTTTCTTTGTGACTTCCCTTTCACAAGCAACAGCTGTCAAATCCCTTTGATCAGGGTGGGGTGTCGAGGGAAGTTTCCGGCCCCTCCCCAGAAGGGGTCAATGCTCATCCTGTCCTTTGTGATTGGCTCAGCCAAAGACGAATGGCTAATGAGGTCTTTGTTCTAAATATGCGAGAACCTCTAGCATTACTTAAGCCTTCCTGTAGCAGTTGAGTGTCAAGCTGAAGTGTGAATCTTTACCAGTCTGGGCTGTCAGATCCGAATTAAATAGTTGATTAGCTGATTAGCTCCTGACTGGGTTTGGTTTTTTAAGTTAAAACATATAAGTAAACACAGTTGTAAGGGGATTTTGACATTTAAAGAATTAAGCCTTTCAACAAAAAACATACTTTTAAACAGGCGATTTTTTGCACTTTCTGCAGGGGAAAAAGCACATTTAAACTGAGTCCTTTACATCAGGTATTCCTCTGCAGAACCAGTTCTTCCCTAAAGTGCTGGGATTTATTTTTCAAATTGGAGATACGTATCCAACCTTTTGTTTGTAATTTCTCTGTGCAGCTGAAAATGAGACTGATTGTTGCCACTTTTATCCACATTTTTCCTGTGTAACTGAAAACAATTTATTGCTGGACTGGTGTTTCATAAAGACATTTCTTAGCTGCTGTCAGTCAGTGAGGCCGGTTCTCTCTGACTGCACTGGATGATCAGTGGTTTCAGCAAATTTTTCATTTCAATGGTTCACTTGGAAAATGACTGAATTGAGCGCCAAAACAGCACTTTGAAGGTTATAATTGATTGGGAAAACTGTATTTTAAAGGCATTTTCGCATTTTATCCCACTGTTGTGGCCTTGCTTCATGTGACAGGTAACAACACCCACTGACATTCTCCTGCAGAGATTTCTGTTTTGACATCAACTTTGACTGTATGTGGCAAGGTGTTGCAGCCTTTTTGTGATTTATGAACCATGCACAGTTTTGCAGATTTGGCACGCACAGGGGTTAGCGCATCCATTTTCGGCAATTTCTTTCCCCTATTGGCAAAGGGGTGCATTGGCATGGGAAAAAATATCCCACAACCTGGTCATGGCATTAGTGCCTGATGGAGAGACTGAGGAAGAGACCGATCCCCTCCAAGACCTCCTGCACACTGAATCCACAGATGGGTCAGTTGAAGGTGTCAACCTTGCAACAGACCTGTCAGAACAGCAACTGACAGATTGTCACCGTTACTGGGACAGTTTACTGTTCTGTTTTCACTGACTCCAGGTCACGCAGATTGGTGCACCCATGATGTGGACACATGGAGACAGGAAGCTGATGAAGAGTAGGATTCACTGGATGTCCGATAAGGTCAGGGACACCATCAAGGAGGATGTTTCCAGGATGTTGACCCTAGGAGGGATAGAGCCACCCCACAACTCCTGCGCTAGTCCAGTGGTACTGGTCCCTAAAAAGACCAGTGGTGGGAAGACTGAAGTTTTCTTTTGTGTGGACTGCAGGGGGCTCAATCCTGTCACAAAGCCAGATGCTTACCCCTTTCCTCGGGCAGATGAGCTCATTGACAAGCTTGGCGCTGCAAAGTACATGAGTACCTTTGACCTCACGGCAGTCTATTGACAGGTCAGCTTGACAGATGGAGTGAGAGAGAAGTCAACATTCTCAACTCCAGAAGGACATTATCAGTTCACTGTGATGCCCTTGTGATTGAAGAATGACCATGCCGCTTTTCACCGGATGGTTAACCAGGTTTTGTCTGGTCTGGAAAACTTAAGAGTCGCCTATTTAGATGACATTGCTGGGTTCAGTCACACCTGAGAGGATCACTTATGCCACCGGAAACAAGTGCTTCAGGTGCTGCAGAATGCAGGTCTGACTATCAAGGCCATGAAGTGCCAGATATCTCAGGGTACCGTGACTTACCTAGACTACCTGGTCGGTGGAGGTAAGAAACAACCTTGCGAAGCAAAGCTACAAGCTGGGAAGGATTGGGACATCCCCACCACACAGACTCAGGTGTGAGCCTTTGTAGGTCTCACTGGGTACTAACAGTCGTTCATCAAGGGGTATGGGACCATTACCATTACCTGAATTATGTAACTTCCAAGAAGATGCCAAAGAAGGTAACTTGGACCCTCCCATTCCGACCCCCCCACGCCTGTCAAACCTCCTTTCAGGATTTAAAATATGGGTGTGCACGGACCCAGTTCTGAAAGTGCCTGACTATGGTCAGGAGTTCATTATCCAGACAGATGCCTGTGGTTTTGGAATTGGCGCAGTGTTAGCGCAGCTGCACTCTCAAGGGGTAGAGCTACCTAACACCTACATTAGCAGGCGATTGACAAAAAGGAAAAGGAACTGGGCTGTCATTGAAAAAGAGGCTTACACGGTTGTGTGGCCCATAAAGAAGCTGAAACCCAACATCTTTGGGTCACACTTTACGATCCAGACAGACCACCAGCCTCTTCATGGTTAATGGCTGTGCAAAGGGAGAAGCCTAAGCTTTTGCCTTAGGCTATATCCCTACAGGGATTAGATATGGACATCCAACAGAAGCCAGGCTCCCAGCACGGAAATGGAGGTGGTCTCAGCCGGTACTTTGGCCTTGATGATGAACCAGACCCTCAGTAGGGTGTTGGTTAAAAGTTGAGGCTGCGGGGCATGTGAGGAATCTGACCATCCGCACAGTGGGTGTGCACTCACCTTGGCTTTTTTGACATTTTAAATGAAATTGAATGATGGAAGATCAACCTCTGTAAAATGTGTGGGGCTAATCCGCACACATTTTCCTATGCTCACTGCATGACATACACATAGACCTGTGTACTCTGAGTGGACACAGCCTACAGGCGCCACCCCTCTGTCCTATTTAGTTGGAATATGGCAGCCAAGAGTGCATCAAGGCATCTCAGAAGGGGGAAGGCAAAACCTTCCTCCTACCATGGGTAGCCTAATTCACTATCAAAGGTTCCATGGATCCGCCGGATGAGCTGGGGGGAAATCCACAGCAAAATTGCAGATTTTTAGCGCTATTACCGCTGGCGGGAAATCCGCCAGAGGTAATAGCACAAATTTTCCCCATTGGGCCCAATGGGGAATGAGGACTTCCCGAATGGGCCCAATGGGGAATGGGCACTAACCGTTCCACCAAACCCGTGATCCAGCACTAATAGCACCGGGGGGTTTGGCAGTAGGGCTAATAGCGCCGGCGGTAATACCGCCGGCATTACCGCCCAACTTGTGATGAGGCCCTATGTGTTTACAGTAAGAAACACCAACAGGGGGACCCCATTCAGAAGGTACAAGTATTTGGATTGCAGGTGATAGAAAGTCTGTTCTCACTGCAGCTTCAAGGGAGGCCTGCCGCTTTAATCAGGAACCACAGAGAGCTCAATTAACCAGAGAGCCTCTTTGATTCACAACAGACAGAAAGATGGCTGGGACCTAGCATTACATGTTTTCACCCATTCACCTTTTCTGTTGCAAAGCACTCTGGTTATGACCTCAGGCGCACAGCTGGGGACCCAGGACTGGTTCATTATGGTATACTTAAGCTAAACCAATCACTGTGGGCCATTGGGCAGATCATCTGAATACTGCAATGAGTAGCAAGAATAACTCAACATTGGACCCTGGCTGAAGGTGCAGTCTGCCTTACTGCTTCTGCCATTGAAGGAAGGGCAGGACTTCCAAAAAGGGAACCAAAATCCCTCCCCTAAACATCTCCCAGGGAACAGATGAAGATAGTGAATCCAGAGGACCCCCCCCAGCAGCTCCAGAACCGATACCCAGCCATCACACAGCATGCCCTCCTAGGTTCTGCTAACAACCTTCCTAGGGGGGAAGTGCCAGAGAGTCTCTGAACCAAATCAAGGGCAAGATCATTGCCTGCAACACTCTCCTCAACTTTGGGCCGTCCGCCTTGAAGGATGACACAAGCCCAGTGTAGAAGCTAGGAGGAGTGCATCGACAAGCATCAGCCAGTGTCCATCTTAAAGTACATTTTCGAGCCATTCGAGCCCCTCGAGCTGCAACCGACTGCAACACTGACTGTTGTTACGCTGCTGTTACTCATGCCATCGAGATGTCGCACCAGTGCTTCAGACTCACCAACAAGTACTGAGACGATTCCTGACCCTGAGCCGCCATGTAGGCCAGTCTGCAGCACTCCATTCAGCCTCGTTAGCCGACTGACTGCCGCCTGATACCCACAGCTGTCTCCTGTCAAGGTGCATTGTGGTTCTGTCCCCCTGGTATTTTCTTTGAAGGCCCCTAGTGACATTTTACAACCCATTGTTCCCTTTGTGCTGAAACCAAGTATCCCTGACCTATTGTGATGGATTACTTTACCGACTACCCTCCTGTCAGTATCCAGAGTGCATCCATTTTCCTTCTTGATACTATCTGTCCTGTGTTTTCCTTTACAGGGTGGGTTGTATTTTGTAGTGTGCTAGAACTGTCTGTCGATTAATAATAAAGTAGATATTTTTATACAACCTTGACTGGACAGTTCCTTTAATCATTGGGTAATAATTGTGTTTTCGCTGTGTTGCAAAGCTAACCTTTTGGAGATAAGCCTGCCGTTCCATGTACGTTACCAAAATTGGACAAGGAGGTTTATAATTGACTTGTGTTTCCAATATGTTCGGATCTCTTCTGGTGTACTAGAGGTGTCGGGCTGACTGATGGTTTAGAAACCGATATTCATCCCAGGACCACTGATGTCCCGGAAGTTCATTCGTCACATCCACCTTTTCCTTCTCATGCCTTCCTGTGCATCTTATCTCCTC
Source organism: Ambystoma mexicanum (assembly GCF_040938575.1). Classification (NCBI taxonomy): domain Eukaryota; kingdom Metazoa; phylum Chordata; class Amphibia; order Caudata; family Ambystomatidae; genus Ambystoma; species Ambystoma mexicanum. The sequence continues at coordinate 155,086,283 of NC_090929.1, read as the reverse complement.
CCAACTATCTATCACAACTGAATGTTCTATCACACTCCTCCTTTGCCTCTGACAGGCAAAGCACTTCAACACCGTTAACTATGTCAGGAGGTGTTTTGCACATGCAAGATAACATAACTGGCTTCTGCAAATATGCAAGAATCACAATTCTGGTTCCTTTATAGAGGATGTTGTTTTTCGAGTACAGAGAGTTATCAAGAGGCAACTTGAACTATCACTGTGTTGTTCAAACCTTCCTGGGCTGCTTTGTTTTGTATGTTTGCCCCTTTGCAGACATTATCTGACTATGGACAGCTTTGGGTCCTGTTCCGACTCATGTTGTATAATGTCCATACCTAGGCATATGGGTTTTGACTGTCGCACAATATCATTTTTGTATCTGTTGTCAAAATTGAGGCTCCCACACAGGAAGATTTTTTTGGGATGTTGAGATAGAACATCTGCCGGTTTGTCCTCCCTCCCAGGCCTGTGAATCATTGTAAAGTTTAGTCTTGAAGCTGAAAACCCCATCTCGCAATCCAGGGTGGCATGTTGCTTTAGGGTTGTATATAGGCAGTGGAGGAAATGGAAAAAAATGTGGTGGGGGATCCCTCAAGGTCCGGGTGGGGGCGGAGTTTGGGGGGCGGTGCCCGAGGTGGCAGGGATGGGGCCGGAGCTGGCAATTGACCTCCGATCAAAGAAATTGTCCAAAATAATAGTTTAAAACAGCACAATTCCTTTATATATATCAATTCCAGTTGAAACCACTTCCATGGCACTGGTGATGAGTTACTTCATTATGCGGATAATAGTTTTGACCAGTGTTGCTGAGTAAATATTATTTAAAATACACAATTTGCATCCCATTTTATAAATAAAAACCTCCCTATTGGGTGCTATTCAAACAAGGTGATATCTGTTCGCTAGAAGCAACATTTTATTTTACTTGAACTGCATCCGCACAGCTCCTGCTGCTCCCCTCTAAAAGCAGTTGGGTGGCTGCATGGTGTGTAATTGTTTCAATGTTAACAGGGCTATTTATTTATTTATTTATGCAATGTTTGTGGATACCTGTATATTTATTTATTTATGCAAGGTTTGTCGGATACAAGTATCCGACAAACCTTACATAAATAAATAAATAACCGGGTAGTGGCCGAGGACTGTAACTTCCACTGGTGACCCCTCGCACGGGGTCATCAGAGGAAGTTACAGTTTGCTTGTCCTGCAGCTATGACCTGAATCAAAGTCCTGTAGGGGGGCAGAGCAGCTCAGCAGCACATTGCCGCCATGAGCGCTCTGCCGTCGCATGCGTTTTCTTTTGCTTTTTGTTTTTTTTTTTCAAATTAGTTTTTCCTTGTAACCCAGCGCAGAGCATGGGTTTGGGGTTTCTGGTGGCTGAATCTGTCCGGATCCGGAGATCCGGCTACACATCTGGTGCCGGATCTCGGATCCGGCGAGAGCGGGCCCAATGACCAGCCCTGTATATAGGGCATATATTGTCAGTGTGCGGATACCCAAGCCACTGAGCTGGTGAAATTAGTATGTGTGAATCGATCACAATACTGTGGATGCAGTGTGAAGGAAAAACTTCCTCATGGAGCTCTACAAAGGCGAGATGACACGTCAGGGATCGAATAAAGACGCATATCAGCCACACTTGTGCAGTAGCTAAGTGCCAGAATGACTTTAAGACTTATAACCTGCATCACACAATGTTCTACTGGAACCCCAGTAATGCACTGCCAAAAGGTTATTCAGAGCTAGGAGGCCTCACAAGTTGCAGATTTGTGCATAACACAACATGACATAGCACAGCTTTAACCTGTCTTGTGCCATTTTATCCATTGTATCCACTTGTTTGTACGCCTAATACATAGACAGCACATGGCCAGCTCGAGTTTGGGTGGTCATTGCTTAATCCAACTCGTCAACTCAGACTAAGGCTGTGCAGGTGGAAAATACAATGTGATATGCTTTTCGTGCACATGGCAGCGGTGTGAGATATCTGTAGCATAACATGTCATACTGTAACATAACATGACATACAACAACACATCTTCTTTTCCTCATGTGTCTTTGTTCTGAAGCCCATATCCTGGTAGTGCACCCAAGAAGTATAAAGTGGGGAGAGGCGACCTTCACGCCTCTGCCTCTGATCTGCTTCCTGGGCCCCCAGCTGTGAATGCTCCAATGGTCTTCCCTGTTGGGGTCCACCAATTCTTCTGATCTGTGTGCCTCCTCCACTTCTTGCCCCTCTTCCATAATGAGTGGTGGGGAGGTTATGGACGAGCAGCCACAGTTTGAGTCACTGGGAATAGGACCTGTCTACCTCTAGAAACTGGCCCCCACTACAAGCAAACCCATACCCGCAGATCCAGGAAAGCGAGTACTTTGGAAGAGCCGAGAATCAAGGATATGATATGATATGATATGTTATGTTATTTATAACGCGCTTAATACCCAGAGGTTTCTAAGCGCGGACCGGGGATCGAACCTGTGTTTCTCTGTATCGTCTTGCTTCCCTTGCTTCCAAGGCAAGCACGTTGCCCGAGAAGAAGAACGTGGGAAAAACATCAGTGCAGAGGATCCACACTTATAGAATGAGTTGACACTCAAGCAGAGCTACATAACCACCCACCAGAATGCTAAACAACCGTATTGAAGGATGCATACTCAACCCTGATCAATAGTTTGAGACCACCTCCAGCTCCTTCCGGGAGGGTCCAGATTCCAAGACCCTTCTCTCATCTGTCAACAGTACGCTCCGCACTCGTTATTAACTTTTCATTACTTTCAAGACCAGGGGTCTACAACCTTTAGCTTTAAAAAATGTTTTGGACTACAACTCCCATCTGCCATAACCACCATAGTCAATGGGGTTTGATTGATATTTTATTTCTATTGCGCTCGTACACAAGTGTTTCAGAGCGCGACAAGGCAAGGGAGGGGAACAGGGGAGAACAAAACAGCGATCTTACTAGGCCCAGTGACATTGAGAAAGCGCAAGTGCATGGGAGAGGGGGAGGGGAAAAGTGCATGGAAGGGGGGAGAGGTGGAAAGTGCGAAGCAGAGGAGAAACAGATAAATAACAAGAAATAAATAATAAAGGCAACAAACAGTGGTAATGCAGCCAGCAATTTGCAAGTGCTAGGTTTAAGGCAGCAGACAAGGTAGGTCCGATAAGTGCAGGAAGAAAAAGGGGGGGGCTGTATGGGTACAGATACAGACCCCAGTGCAAGAGGTGGCCTGGAGGCAGTGCGGGAGGGTGACAGGATGAGCAGGTACCTGGGCCCAAAAGACAGAGGGTGGCCAGGTGCACGGTGCCAAGAGAGAACAGATGAGCATGGGAGAGGGGGAGCAAAGGCAGAAGCAAAGAGGAAGGTCTTGAGGTGCTTCCGGAACCGGAGATGGTTCTCCTCAAGTTTTAGAATGGCAGGGAGGCTGTTCCAGAGGGAGGCCCCAGCCGAAGACAGAGATCTACCCCCAGCTCGTTTCTTAGAAAAACGACTGACCCTGAGTGAGTTGGAGGTAGAGGAGCGAAGAGCTCGAGAGGGAAGGTATTTGCGGAGGGATAGCTGAAGGTATTTTGGACCCAGGCCCCAGAAAGCCTTGTGGACAATGCAGAGGGTTTTGAATTTAATCCTTGCATCCACTGGGAGCCAGTGAAGAGATTTCAGAGCTGGAGAGATACGATCCCAGGGCTTGAGGCCAAGGACAAGTCTCGCAGTCCTGTTCTGGATTAGTTGCAGAGGGCGGAGAGTAGAGGCAGGTAGATTTAGAAAGAGGCTGTTACAATAGTCCAAGCTAGAGAGCACCAGAGCTTGAGATACCATGAGCTTCTGGGGGAAGGAGAGGAAAGGCAGAGTACCTCTGAGGAGGTGAAGTCTGAAATTTGACTTTTTAGAGACCTCAGAGATGTGGGCGGAGAAGGAAAGGGTGGAGTCAAAGAGGACCCCGAGGTTCTTAGCCTCGCAGGTGGGGGTAGGAGGAGGGCCAAGGGAGGCCGGCCAGAGAGTGAGGGGAAAGGATGGTGAAGGTGTGCCGATGAGGAGGATCTCTGTCTTGCTGGCATTCAGTCAAAGTAATATGTACCAAGAGGGGAGAGGGGTTCACATGTATACAACCGGAGAACAAATCGCCGGGATAAACTGCAACAAGCACAGGAGTCAAGTCGGGGGATAGATCAGGTCAAGGAAAGTAGAATTTCATCAATCTTTTGGAGACAAGTATTGCTTCTGTTCTATTAAGCTACGACGTGACTATACTTGTCTGTTTTCCATAACAATTTATTGGATTGAATAGGGGACACCTTTTTTTTTTTACCTCGCAGGAGATACTGAGTGTTCAGTCATGCCTGGATGAGTGCCCTTGTTTTTCTGTTTTTTCTTTTTCTTTTTGGTTTTTTCTTTTTGAATTTTTTCTTTTTGTTTTTTCTAGTTATTTCTAACTACCATTATAATTTTCCCAGTGTATTTATTCCAATATGTTAGGAATACTATCAAGCTAATATGCACTTTAATAGGAAATGTGGAGTATTGATGGTATGTTTTTATGCTGCTTTTATTGTAATTTCAGCACTATGTATGATATAATTGAATATGTGTCTATTAAAGATTGATGAAATTCTACTTTCCTTGACCTGATCTATCCCCCGACTTGACTCCTGTGCTTGTTGCAGTTTATCCCGGCGATTTGTTCTCCGGTTGTATACATGTGAACCCCTCTCCCCTCTTGGTACATATTATTTTGGCTCTCCCCTGGGTTCATGTGGTCGGGGACGCCTATTCTTTGATTTAATGGCATTCAGTCAAAGATCATTGGCGGCACACCAATCTTGAATGGCAGTTAGGCAATCAGAGATGAAAGAGGGAGTGGAGGTGGCAGAGGGCAGCCTGAAAATGAGTTGAGTGTCGTCAGCGTAGCACTGGAAATTTGAGCAGAAAATGGCAATGCAGTGGGCGAGAGTTGCCAGGTATTGGTTGAAAAGCCAGGGCGAGAGGTTAGACCCCTGGGGAACACCACAGGTAGAGAGGAAGATAGATGAAAGGAAGGACCCAAGTTGGACCTGGGAGGGTCGATCTGAGAGGAAAGAGGTCAGCCAGGCCAGAGCCTGTCAGTGATACCCAGGTTTTCACAGAGACGGTTGAGCAGGATGGTATGGTTGACCGTGTCGAAGGCAGAAGAGAGATCGAGGAGGATGAGGACAGAGGGAATGTTAGAATCAAGGTTGGTGAGCAGATCTTCACGGATGTTTAGGAGAGCAGTTTCCGTGCTTCTAGCAGCTCTGAAGCCAGACTGGTGGTCATGGAGACAGCCAACAGAATTGGAATGAAGGTTAAGCTGAGAGATGGCCAACTTTTGCAGGAGTTTGCCAAGAAAGGGAGTAATGGAAATTGGGCGATAGTTAGCTGGACAAGAAGGATCAGCTGTGGGTTTCTTGAGAAGAGGATGCACAAAGGAGTGCTTCAGAGGGGAGGGGAAGGATCCAGAGGCAAAGGAGTGGTAGCAAAAATCAGCCAGGGCCGGAGCGAGGGTGTCAATGTGGTCCTTGATGGTGAGATCATGGGAGTTATGGTCCAAAACATCTGGAGCGCTGCAGAGCGCAGCCCCTGTGCAAGATGGGCTACTACTGTCAATTCCCAATTTGAGCACTGACAAGTAGCCACAAACGACACATTCACAGAATGAAAGACATAGCTGTATTAGGAAGTAACCCATTGTGTGGTCTATTGGATTTAAGAAGAGAAGCCAAGACTTACCCCACCTCCCGACTTATATGAGAATGTGTTATGGCTTCCAATTGCAAAATCTTGGTCAAGAGGCTCAAACAGAGGACTCTGATGAAAAATAGGTTTTTCCAGAATAAGAGAGAAGCCAGAGCTATGCAAGATACACCCTACAAAATATTCAACCTTAGAAAGGCTAAATTAGGGTTACCTGAATGACTTGGGGCTGATTCATGGACTATATTGCTCGGCAAATAGAGACTTTGCGCACCAAACTGCGCGCAAAACCCTGTTTGTGGATTCATGGAATCGGCTGCGCAGCACTTTTTCACACTTGGGTGTGACCTGCGCAGGGACCGGAGTAGGGGGTGGAACATGCAAAATGACAAAGCAGAAGGGAAAAAGTGAGCATTACCAGCAACGGGCCAAAGGCAGTCAATAGCACGCCCTCAAATGCACACGACAAAGCGCATTCATGGATGTGACTGCGCAACATCTCGCTTGCGAAATGCCCATGCAAAGCCCTCGATTTTTCCACCACCCGAAGGCTGGCGTACAGACACTTGCGCATAGAATTTGAAGCAAGGGGGTTTAGTTTGCATGTCGAATTTAGGGGTGCGTGCATGTAGATGGGATTCCAATCGGATGTAGGGGTGCGTGTACGCTGTATAGCGGGGTCCAGGGACAGTTTACAGGGATTGCACGCAGTTTGACCGAAATATGACATGAAACGGTACGCATGTTCTTGGTGTGCTGGTTGGTGCAGTGTTGCTGAGGTGCTGGCTTGGTTGTGGCGGACCCCACGCAGTTTTCACAGAGTCCATGTGTTCATGCCCGGATAGGCTGCAAAGGTAGGTGAATGTGGCTGTTTCGGCTTTGCGTGGGGGCTTGTCGGGGGGATTTTGGCCATGACTTGCGGATAGACCTACTTTGCGGTAACTATTCCATGAATATGCAGAGCGCACAGATTTCTGCACACTTTTCCATGAATCAGGGCCATAATATCAATTCAAGGAAAATACTTCGAAACCCAGGTGGAAAACGTCCTTAAGGAAGTGAATTTGTAAAGGACAACAGGAGACAAGCTAAAACCTATTAAGAAGATGTCAAGATTGATATGAATGAAAATGTTTAGAATGGGCATAAAGAGCGAATAATCTTATTGATCTATTAACTCGCTCTAGAGACCTTAGCACAATAAACATAACCTCTCAACTCCCATACAAAGGAGAGAAGGCAAAGAAGAGACATATCTGGTCGAATCAGGGGCATGAAGTGAAAAGGGGCTAGAGTACGAATACATTTGCAGGCTATCGATAGACGACTAAGAAGAGTGATTCGACTCGTGTAAGGCCAAAGGGGAATGACTAGTGTGAGAAACCTGAAGGTACTCTCGTATATACTCCCCAGGGATTTTCTGTTCAGGTGGCCATGGAAGGGCCATTGCCATTGGATTCCAACCCAGGGGGTGAACAAGCGAGGAGGATCACCTGAGTGAAGGGTCCTTGGGGATTAGAGAGACGGTACCTGATGGCGAGACACGGTATCCCGCTTTTCCTGATATTGACCTACTCTCACCTCCCTCAGCCTTTATGGGCTATTACCTATCTCACCCATCATCCCCTGTAATTTCCCATTAAGTACTGGGAAGAAGAAGAAACAACTACGAGTAGTGCAGAGTTCGCTTTCTAAACACCACTCCGGTACTGGGACGAAGAAGAGTGGTCTGGAGGCATGTAGTAGTAAAGATCAGGCATGTCACACTAACAGGCTTATGCAGAGTCAGGCAAATGAGTACCTCGTTTCAAATGCAGCCTGTTGATAGTAGAGAACAGTATAAAACGTGGAAATCAGAAGCACATGTGAGAACAAGTTGCAGAAGGAGCAGTGAAAGTTGCTGTGCTGAGAAGCGAGAAGCTGAAATGCTGAGATGCAGACTGAGATCCCGAGAGTATTGCTGAGGTGAATGTGCAGGATTGGGAACCCTTGTGAGGGAAGGTGTGCAGCGGATGCTGCCGGGGAGTGGAGGAAGAGCCAACCACGAAGGCTGGCGTATGTGGACTAGAGCACCCGGCAAACTGGCGAGTTGGATTTCCTGCATAGGGAGAAGCCACCGAACGGAGCTGCAGAGGCCCGGTAAGTGCCAGGAGACACTCGGAACACCAGAGCCCTCCAAGGGACCATGGAGATGGTAACGGTCCATGGAAGAAATACAAATTGACACACGCACAATTGAAAAACTGCACTTATTGAATACTGAACCAAATGAATGGTGCAACACAATTTAAATCTGCATTTTATGAGCAACAAAAGAAATGAAAAATGCTATTCAAGTCGGCAAAGCTTAAAACTACATTTATTGAAAATTGAATCAAATGAAAGGTGTTATCCTAACAAATACAATGCAACATTACATTTATTGAATATTTGACGACAGGAAAGTCGTGGTTTGAGTGAAGACAAGTGAATGGTTGCAATTATATAGAATTGAATAAAAGAAAGGTGTTACTTGATCAGATTATGAAATGCTTAAGACTGCATGAAACTTCTGGGACAATCAAGTATATCAAGTAACCCACTACCAGAAAAACACCTTAGGAATATCGTGCAAGACATATGAGGAAATTGAAGAGTTCTCTTGAATATCACTGAACACCGGCTTTTGGAGAAATATATGGTTGCGTGACCTGCGACGGGTGGACCGTGTTGTCTTACAACTGTGCATAGACCAGGAAGTTTCCTAAACGCTGACATTACCAATTTTTTTTTTTTTTTTTTAATTTACTTGTGTATAATCATAAGAGACAATGATTTTTACAAGGATGATCAGAATCCGGGCTAGCCGCGTGTGCTGCTGCTTTCGTATGAGTGCGCCAGCTCGCACATTCCGTTGCAAGAAGTTAGGGTCCTTTACGGGTTGACCGGACTGGTCAGGCCCAGAAGAACTGAATGTGACAGTGGGTCCGAAGGCCAGACCTTGCTACACCAGGGGTGGTGCTGTCTGTCTCAGTGAGAGGCCGTGTTTTCGCCTGCCTAGTGAGAAGATTCTATGGCCTTTATTTTTATGAAGGCAACTTCTAGTAGTTTGCATGCCGCTACGGCCCAGCGTGTTTTTTCACCCGAGATGAGACGGCACCACCACGTGTCTTCCTCCACCAACACTGAATTGACCCATAAGGGTTCCAAATAGGCTGCCCGTTCTGCGTTGAGAGTGTGGCAGTTTAGCAGAAGATGGCGAATTGTCTCGATTGCGTCGTCGGATTGACATAATCTGCATGTGGTTGTCGCGGCCAGGCTTCTTATCGCCATGATTTCTCTAGTGTGGAGCAAGTTAAGCCTTGCTCTTAGGAAGTATGTTCGAAGATTTCTGTTTGGAAATTTTACACAGTAGGCCAGTGGGCAGTTGAGCCGGTTGAATGACGGTGGCAGATGCTTTAATAGTTTGATCGCTCTAGTTTGGTCGGCTGTGGTGATCCAATCTTGATTTTTCAATTTTTGAGACACTCTTTGTGGGTTGGTTTTCAGGTCCTCTGTAGAACATGCCACTTGTTCTAGATTGTTTGCTTGGCAGGCAATCCACTTCTTGATCTCCGAGCATTTAGTTGATTCCAGTTCTTTGTTAATAATGTTAAAGATTGGAAGACCGTCTTGAATAAGGGTCTTTCTGAAGATAGCCATGGAGGCAAGGCTGACCGTTGCACCCAGCGAGAGTAGGCCCAGGTCTCTTCTGATGGCTCCGATCGGGGTGGTGTTCGGAAGACCCAAAGTTGTCTTCCCGATGTAGCCTTCCAGTTTAGGCCATATTGAACTAGGCATGTTAATGGTGGCGTCCATGCCGTAGGTAGTGCAGGGACTACTTTGCCTTTGTAGAAATTGATGACGGGCATCCAAGAGAATTTGCCGAATTTGCGGTCAATCATCTTCATTTGCGAGGTTAGGTTTTTTACTTTCTCCCAGAGATGCAGTTGGATTTTTGTCTCCTTTGGAGACCCGTCGATGTAGACTCCCAAGTATTTGAAATGTGGGACGACTTCAATGCTGCAATTGTTCACTGACCATGAATGCGCTGATTTCTTCGGCTGACGCTTCTTGGCCAGTATCATGATTTTTGTCTTACTGTTGTTTATTGTAAGGTTGTTGATAGCCATGTACTCTGCCAGGTTATCTAGCTGGCGTTGAAGGCCTATTTGTGTCTGGTCTAGAAGGATCATGTCGTCCGCATAGAGAATACGGGACAGGACGGTGTAACCCAGCTTCGGAGGAAAGCTGCGGACCGTCATTTCAGATTTTTGGAAGTCTCCCAGGAAAGCAACAAAGAGGGCCGGCGCCAGCGGGCATCCTTGTTTCACTCCTCTTTCTGATGGAATTTCTTTGGTGAGAGAGCCTAGGTTGTTCAAGCGGACGCGTAGGGATGCCTTCGAGTGGAGAGCTATGATCGGTTGGAGGATTTCGTCTGGGCAGCTCCATCCTTGAAGCTTTTTCCATAGGCGCGTTCTATCGACTCTGTCGAAGGCCTGTGACAGATCTATAAAAACTGCATATACAGTTGGAGCGCCCTGCTTTATCTTAGCCTTTAGAATGCTGAGGATGAGGATGTTGACTGCTGTCCCGCCGTTCTTCTTAAAGCCCGTCTGGAGTTGATCTTCGCATGGGGCAGATTTGGCCCATCGACGAAAGTGGTCGAGGAGAAGAGTGGCAAACAGTTTGCCCGTGATGTCAAGTAGGGCTATAGGCCTGTAGTTTGCCGGGTCTTCTCTGCTTCCCTTTTTGAAGATCGGAATCAGGGTGGCTTCTGTCCACGACGGTGGTATCATTCTGCTGATTCTACAGTGTGTAAACAGAAGACTGATAAACTCTGTCCACTCATTGATGTTTTTTTTTAGGTCAATGTTCGTGAGCCCGTCAGGTCCCAGAGCTCTGGATGATTTAAGCTTCTGAATCCCCTCGTAGATGTCAGCTTTTGTGGAAAGATCAACCCAGGGGGTCCTGTTGAATTCCGGCTCTTGGGTCATGTTCAAAGCAGGAGTAGCGAAGAGCTTTGTGAAGAAGTGTACCCAGGAGGCTGCCGGAACCGAGTTGATCATGTTTGCTCGGGTGTTGCCTTGCACGGTGTTGATCAGGGCCCAGAAGTCGGCAGATTTTTTTGACGGTAGTGTTCTCATCATGGTTTCTGCGTCGTTTTGGTACATGGTGGCCCTTCGCAATCTTATCCATGCTTTGTAGGTTTTGTTTTCTTTTGCCCAAAGTGCCCATGCCGATATGGTATTTTCAGCTTTTGCAGTGCGTTTCAATTTCCTCAGAGCCTTTTTGTTATCCGCTATGAGTTTGTCGTAGGTGTGGTTGAAAGTGGTGGGAGGTTTGTTTCTCTTTTTCTGGATGGACTTGTGGTTGGTCAGAAGCGGAATGTAGTTGGGTCTCAACAGTGACTCAGCCGTTGTTGGATCGGCCCAGGTTGTAGCGTATTGCTTGGTCATGGCTCTGACACTGGCCGCTGTCAAGCGTAGACGAGTTTGTTGGGGGTTTACCTCTACCGACGATTTGTAGTTGCTGGGTTCTGGAGAGACAGAAGACCAGATGACGCTGAGCATTTTGTGATCGCTCTGGAGCGTTTTGGAAACCTTGAAGTTTTCGATCTCTGGGCACATCGGTTCAGAAATAAAGATGTAGTCCAACGTAACCTTTGAAGAACCTCTTTCCCAGGTTGGGATTTGCGGGAGCCAGTCTTTGATCCATGCTGGGTTATGTATGTTCCTGGCCGACATCAGTGTCATCCAGGCATGTCCTCTTGAATCCGTTGACGCGGTAGTTGGCGATTGCAACAGAGCTTCTTTTGGATGGTGGCAATTGGCGTTCAGGTCACCGCATATTAAGAGGTGGACGGTTTTGCACTCGATTACGATTTTGTCGATTGTTTCAGCCATAGATTGACAGAAGGCCATGGACGACGTTCTTTGAGGGTTCCAGTACACTGTGACAATTGCCAGCGAGGCCACTGACCGTTGCTTTGGTGAGTCCGTGAAGTGGGTCCATTCAATGAGTAATGCCAGAATCCCGTAGGATCTCACGATGGTTTTGACAATTTTTAGATTGTGGCCTGTTTTTACAGCAATGAGTAGGCCGGCTGAGGTGCGGCCTAGTAGGCCCCTGACCGCCGGGGAAGTCTCGATCTCGAATCCACCCATGGATGGTTTTTCTAGGAGCCATGTCTCTTGGAGACAAAGGATGTCAAAGCGGCCCAGGTCCTTACTATTGGCGTCGGTTAAGTGGGCATGGCCTCTGGTGTTCCACGAGGCCAGTGACAGCGTCTTTGTTAGGGAAGGTGAACTGGCTCCGGTGGGTAGTTGCTATCTGCTTCGATTGGCAGTTAACGCTCCTTTTAGCCAGTTCCATGGGCCGCCTGCCGACGAATCTTTGTTTAAGTGAGCCGATGTTTCCGAACTCTGAGAGATGGTGATTGCTTCCTACGATTTCTGTAGCTGTTGAGTCTTCTTCTTTGCGGGGAATGCTCTCGTTTCCTCTCGCTTCTTTGCGGGTCGTGGTGTCTCGTGAAAGACTGTTGGGGCGGGCTGTGCCTACTTCTGTGTCGAGAGTCTTGAGGTGAAAAGCCCTCCGACTCATCAGTCGGGTAATTTCGGCGGACGGACACTCCTAGTCTCCTCGTGGAGGATATCGGGTCAGTTCTTCTGGATGTCTTACTGTCTTCGTCATGGCGGGCGGGTTCCATGTCTGGACTCACCCGGAAATGGGCTTTTAACTCCGCTTTTCGAGTGTGGTGGTGACCTGGTGAGGTTGTCTTATCTTTGCTTTTGCTGACTATGTTCTCTTCCTGGATTCCTTTCTTAGCTGATGGAGCTGAGCTTTTAATCTCAGATAGAAGAAATCCGGCTGCTTTTAGTTCAGATGCGACTTTCCGGGTTAGCTGTTGGATTGCGTCTGATTTGATGTGGAGATATGCTTTCGCCTTGTTGTCTCTGTGGTAGGGCTCAATTAGTGTGAAATCGTCCGGTTTCAAGTTCTTTAGCTCAGATGTGGATGCTGTGATCTGTAGCACTGTTCTGCGATTGAGAACCATGTATTTACCTCTGTTTGAGGACTGTTCAATTTTGAATATTCGGGTGGCTTTGATATTTTTGACATAGGCTTTAGTATTTCATGTGGCCCTGTGTGGTGTCGTATGGTGTGACGGCGAGTTTCCTTGTGCAGAGTCAGTTATTGGGGTTGTGGAGCATTTATTCGCTGAAGGAGTTTGTATGGATAGGAGGTGGGCTTCATCTTTCCTGGGTTGTTGGCTTGGAGGACCGTCCATTTTTGGGGTTGTTGAGGGTAGATGGGTTGTTATCTTCTCCGTGGGAGTTGAGGGCCGTCTTGCTTCCTTTTGAGGATTGTCCTCCAAGTGCCCGGAGGCCGTGTGGGTCTCTGGATCAGGATGCTGCGAGAGGTTGCTTAGAGGGCTGGAGTCTGAGAATTCCCTGGCAGTTTTGGGTGAGTGAGTTAGGTCTATCGCGTCGGCGGCAGACGTTTGCAGTGGTTCTATGACGGCGTTATCGTGTGTTGTTGCAATTTTCCTTGTGAGCGATGACTAGTTCGCGTTGAGGAGGTGTCGCGTTGGAGGGTTTGTTTGCTCCTTCTCCGCAAGTTTAAGAGCTTTTTTCCCCAGCTCCTGGTTATGCAATGGGCCCACATTGTTGGTGGTCATGGCATCGTTCTTCGTGGATGCTCTGTTCGGAGTTGGAGCCGGTTTGTTTTTGCTGAGAAAAATAGGAGCAATGTCATCGTTCTCTTTTGGTCTAAGAGTCTGAGTTGATTTTGATTCTTGCGGCCTCGGTAACACGAGTTTTGAGCTTGGGATGGCCGGTCTGTGTTCCGCGTCGGGGTCGATTCTGTCTCTTTTCCTTTCTGAGATGTCATATTTCAGGTCAATGGCCGTGATAAAGCCTTCCAGATAGGACAGCTTAGATTGGATGATTGCCAGAGTAGCAGTGTTGTCTTTCGAAGCGTCACCTATGGCTTCGTAGAGTTTGCAGAAAGGCGCCATGGCAATTGTTATGGCTGACATTATCGTGGTCATGTCTCTCTTATTATGTGGCGAATCTTTTAGTGTAGATTTTTGAGATTCAGTTGTGCATCCCTTCTTTAGGGAGAGTTCTCTGCTGCCTGTTGGTAAAGTGCTCGAGACTGAGTGCCGCCGTCCCGGCGTAGTAGCGGCTGCCTCTGGTAAGTTAGCAATCCTTGACGGAGAGTTCCAGGGGCCGCGTCTTGATGCTGATTGTGGTAGAAGATCCGTTGGATAGGAAGATGCGGGCGGGCGGGCGTTGGGTGTCGATGTGTGAGCTTTGGACCCGGGTTGCGGGCTCATTCCTTTATGCACAGGGTATACTTTGGGCTGAAGTAGTTCGAATATGTCCAGCATTCCATGCTGGTGCGTTCGTGCTTCTGTTAGCGATGTTTCAGTTGTTTTACTTATTGTAGAAACCCCTGGGTTTGTTGGCTTCAGGCCTAGGGCTTCTGGGTGTTGGGTTGGACTTGTGATGACTAGTGCGTCTGTCTTGCCCATTTTAAGTAGGGATTGTTCCGTGGGAGCCGTAGTCGGGAGGTCTAGTTGGGCGGTGGACACAGGGTCTGTGCGTGTTACTTGCAGATGTTGTGCTGGCGTGTCAGCTGTTTTGACCGTAGCTTCTGAATGATTGCAGGGCACTGTCTTTGAGCTCGGTTCCTCTGTGGCTGAACAAGGCAAGTGCTCTGTGGTCAGCACGTTTGTGGATTTGGTCAGTTGTGTTTTTCTGCATTTGGCTGCTGGAGGAGTCTCTTCCAGTGCCTCAAGAATTTCTGCGTCCGACAACTCAGAATCGTTGGATAGTTTGCGCTTTCCTTGTGTTTTAAAGAAATTCAACAGAGCGTTGGAGAGGAGCGGAACAGGTAGCAGCCTTTTCCCAGTACCACGTTTTTTGAGAGGCGCTAGTGAGGCCCGAGCTTGTGGTTGATTTGGTTTCTTTTGTTTTCAGATCTGCCTTTCTTTTCTGTACAATAGAGTTGTCCCCGGATCCTTGGGACAGAGGGAGTTTAGGTTTAGGCTTCCCTCTCTTAGAATACTGCAGTCTTTTCTTGTTTATCACCGAGTTCGGTTTGGACATTAAAATAGGTGCAGCCTTAAGCTGATCATCGTTGTCTTGGACTGGGTTAGATGTAGACATGTCACTGTGGGTGTGGGATTCCGAGTCTGAGTCATAGCCCATGGACTCTGCTTGTACCAGATCCAGAGACTGGTTCGCTGGTTCTGCAGGCAGACACAGGTTAGAGTTGGCAAGTAAGCCTGTGGGGATGGAAACAGCGGAGAGTGGCAATGGAGGTGGGGCTGTATCGGGTTCCTCTGACAGTCCTCCCTGCGGATAGTTGTGGACCAAGGCCAGGACAGTAAGAGGCGGCGGAGTTCCATTTGGGGTTTGCTGAAGTGCCTTGGCAGGGCCTTGTTTGGGACACTTTTCCTGGATTGGGTTGCAAATCTGGGTCGCCAGACCGGGATGTGCTTCCGATTGGCCCTCTAGATTCCCTTGAAATGAGGGTGTAGTGGGTGTGGTGGAAGAAACGGGTTGAAGTTGAGTCGTCTCTTCACTGTGACCCCTGAGTGGGCCATGCAGCTCCCCTGCGGGCATCAAGTCGTCGACATCCGCCTTGGCCCCCGCCCTCCGATCCTCTCGACGGTTAGGTCACTCGCCGGAGCGGTAACGGGGCGGGAGGCGTTGACGGGGAGAACCTCTATTGCTGTGGGTGTCCCGACCTCCGAGTCGAGCGCATTAGGCGGATGACGCTCCATCGCGATCTCCGGAGGAGTCGGAATTCGCTCCATGGGCGAGAGGCAGGGTGTGTTGTCTTTTCGTCCGGGAAGGAAGCGGTGGTCTCCCGATGTAGTGGGAGATTGGCAGTCCAGAATGGGATCAGACGCGATCCTTGTTTTGGGCGTAAAGAATGAATTTGCCAGAGTGGGAGGTTGCAGCGTGAGCGAAGAGTTTTTTTTTCACATGACTTCTGAGGATACGCGAATCGGAGTCGTCCTCCATGTTTAGGTGAGTCGCGCGCTGTGAACCGAGGGGGAACAGAGAGCGGGGCTCGTGGATAAGTGGGAAGGCAGAGGTGAGGTAATTATAGATCGAGTATAAATTTGCTCGCAGTACACAGGACACAGATCACAGTTCGAATAGTTTTCCGACGGCAAAAGTCGTCGTCTTTCTCACCTCTGTAGCAGGACTCACTGGCAGGCACGGTGTCGGTGGCGAGGCTCGCGTCCGGCGCGGACTGGTGCAGACTGGTACTCTGCACGGTACTCCGCGCGCGCTCCGCGCTGTAGAAGTGTTTTTAAAGCCAGTGGAGGTTGTTTTCCTTAAAGGAACACGTAGAGAAAGCAGAGAAAGCAGCAGCACAGCAGAACACGTCCTCTCCCTCTGGTGCAGACTGGTACTCTGCATGGTACTCCGCGCACGCTCCGTGCTGTAGAAGTGTTTTTAAAGCCAGTGCAGGTTGTTTTCCTTAAAGGAACACATAGAGAAAGCAGAGAAAGCAGCAGCACAGCAGAACACGTCCTCTCCCTCTGGTGCAGACTGGTACTCTGCACGGTACTCTGTGCGCGCTCCGCGCTGTAGAAGTGTTTTTAAAGCCAGTGGAGGTTGTTTTCCTTAAAGGAACACGTAGAGAAAGCAGAGAAAGCAGCAGCACAGCAGAACACGTCCTCTCCCTCTGGTGCAGACTGGTACTCTGCACGGTACTCCGCCCGCGCTCCGCGCTGTAGAAGTGTTTTTAAAGCCAGTGGAGGTTGTTTTCCTTAAAGGAACACGTAGAAAAAGCAGAGAAAGCAGCAGCACAGCAGAACACGTCCTCTCCCTCTGGTGCAGACTGGTACTCTGCACGGTACTTTTATTACTTTTGGTCTGTGCTTCAAAGGGCCATCCTGCACAAAATCTTCCCTCGTTGATCTGTGAGATTTCGAAGACTGCCCTGGTTTATTAAAGCCGCACCTCGACCAGAGAACACCAGTGCCGGCTCTCCAACCAGGAAAGCGGGGCGCCTCTCCTTCATTGAAGTCCTCGGGTTTGCGGGGAGCGACGGCGTAACTCAAAATGAAGAGCCGACGGGAGAACGAGCCGCAGAGTCCAGGATGTGTCTCCTGTCAGCGGTCAGTTTGAGGAAGTTGCTTCAGCTGGGCTGGATATTTTCTGAGCTCCACTTCCTGGTGCGATACCCACAAAGGGCATTTGCATACAGTTAGAACTCTGGGAGGCGGCACCGCTCAAGTGTGAAAGAAAATGTGACATTACCAATATCAAGATTCAAATTACAGTCTAAGCATGTGCTTGCTGGTTGAGTGACCTGTAGTGGGTGGACTGTGTGGTCTGACAACTGCGCCTAGATCAGAAATCACTAAATATTGCAACAGCAGCAAATAAGTGTGTGCCCTTGGTGAAGCTAACCAAAGGAGGGGTGAAGTGGACTTTGTATCCTGTTGTAAACTTGTGATGAGGAAACAAGGTAAACTGCTCAGTATAACTCTTGGGAAAGGGAACCCTGAGAACCAAAGAACTGAAGAGTGTTTATCTTGGGGAAGGGAGTCCCAAGATCACAATGTTGACTGGCAGTAGCCCCGGGTTTTTCCATTTGTTGGTCCTATTCATGTTTCAAAACAGCCATGAAAAAGGTGGTTCAAGCACACCTTCTTGAACTGTAGGTTGAACAGCTGCTACCAAAACATAATAGCCGACTGTTCATTCAGTACATCTTGGCCAGGACTAACACCCCGAAGTACATCAAACAATTTGTGGGCAATTGACTGAAATGGGACTATCTGAAGCTGAAAACAAACTTTGCTAAAACCTTGGAGATAACGGGGGGCTGGGATCATATCCGTAGGCCTTAAAGGCTATGCAGGTTATGTGGTAGTCGAAGCTTGGACACTGTTCAGCACTTGATGTTTCAGTGTGAGTTGACTAAAGCCCTCCAAGCAGTGGCCAGGTTAGCCGGTGTTGTAGATCAGTCAATTTCTGAAGTGGTACTCTGTGATCTTTTCATGGGGGGGAACCATGAGCCATTTTTTGTGTTTTTAACCATTTTCTGGAAAAGGGTAACTTTTCTTTTGGCTACCCATTGCTAGTAGGACGGAATACTTGTTTGACTTTGTTTTATTTCTAATTGCCGTCTCCTTTGACTTTTCAATTGTTTGTTCCCTTCTCTTCTTTTCTTCTCATGTGTTAAAATGTTGTTTGTAATAACTTCTGTATAACATGGTAAAAGTATTTTTTTTAAAAGAACACAGTGTTGCATGAACTTGGTTACATTTGAACTTGGGGAAGGGAAACCCAAGACATTCTTTTGGATGCAAACTGTGATGCCAGTGAACCTACAGAAGGTAACTTCAAAATGCGATGAAGCCTCTTTGAAACAAAGTCACTTTGGAACGCGATTGAACTTGAACACTTATATTTGGTTAAGAACATTTCCCCACTAGATTTTGTTGTAGTTGTGAAGGCAAGCAAAGGTTTGGACACAGACAGACAATCCTGATCATTAATAAACATTTGTTTAAAATATATATTTTTTGTCTGTGTCGTCTCTCTTGATACCATGCCTGTCTCACAGATGGTGTCCAGAGTGGGATGCAGCTCAACTGACACAGATTGGGGAACCCTAAAATATGAGAAATTGAGTGACAGAGCTTCGTATCCTACACTAGCCACAAAAGGCTCTGTCGGATTCCATATCTGCAGCAGTAAACAGGGGACCATTCCTCCAGGGGAAAGAAAAAGGACGCCTACAGATTCAGTCTTCATACCACCCCCTGTGACTTATATCCGGTAGGCCCCCAAGTCAGGACTTGTCTGGAAATTTTGAATAGATGACCTTGCTGGGGTAAATGGCCCAGAATTCAGGGAGACATAAAGGTGATATTGCAGAAGCATGGGAAGGAGATCTTTCAGATCCAATCAGGGGACAAAATCGCTCAAGGGATACTTGAAAAGGAACCACTTCCCAAAAGAAGAGATTGTGAAAGGGGAGACTGAGAGAGGTTGTCTAGATTTTGGAGATGCAGATGAAGCCCCTAGAACTTCCTCTTCTTCAAAGATTCGGAAAGAAGAACCTGATACCCCTCCCGACTTAACCTTCGCTCAGAGGAATTACCCTTTTTATCCAAAGCTTTTCTCCAGGTAGTACCAGAAGCTGAAGGCAGAGGAAAAGGTGGACCTTCCTTTTTTTGAGACGTCTGTTGTAAAGGGGAGATGTGACCATAGATGGCATAGTAAGAACCCAGCTGTTTTTTTCCAAGAGTCACAAAAAGGTAGTTCTTGGAATAGCCCATTGCCACTTAAAAGGAAAATATCTAGGACATGCAAAAACTAAAGCACGCATAACTACAAAATTGTATTGCCCATGAATTCATGCAGATATTTAAAGCATTTTCCAAGGCTGTGATATCTGCCAAAAAACAGGTAATCGTTAACCACCAGCAGCCCCATTAAATACATTAACAATTATAGAGAGCCCCTTTTCAAGGATTGTGATGGATATTATAGGTCCCCTTGAAGCCTCAAAGTTAGGTAATTAGTAGGTTTTAGTGATCATAGACTATGCCACTTGTTATCCAGAAGTTTGTGCCTCAGAACTAGCACCACCCAACACATTTTAAAACATCTACTCCCCTTTTTTTCGAGTTGGTTTTCCTAAAGAGATGTTGACAGACAAGGGCTCTAGTTTCATGAGTAAACTTATGGAGTAGGTTAAGGAGTTATTACACATCACCACACTATGAACATCGTCTATCATCCTGACATGGATGGTCTCGTAGAAAGATTTAATAAAACTCTTAAAACCATATTGTGAAAGTTATTGGATCAGGATGAGAAAAACTGGGACCAGATGATTCCATGGCCATTATTCGCAATTTCGGAAAACACCTCAGGCTTCTACCAGGTTTTCCCCTTTTGAATTGCTTTATGGGATGGACCCCCAAGATGTATTGGATATGCTTAGGGAAACATGGTAAGAGAGAGATGAGGCATCTATACAAATTTATCAAACTGCAGCCAGGCTTAAAGAACATATGGCAGCAGTCTGATCACTTGTACAATACCATATGCTCAAAGCCCAAGAACAACAGAAGACTTCTTAC
Source organism: Ambystoma mexicanum (assembly GCF_040938575.1). Lineage (NCBI taxonomy): Eukaryota > Metazoa > Chordata > Amphibia > Caudata > Ambystomatidae > Ambystoma > Ambystoma mexicanum. The sequence goes on along the minus strand of NC_090929.1, from coordinate 155,066,426 downwards.
AATCAGGAAGTCTAATTATGGTCCTTCTCCATTGGACAGAAAGTATTAGTGTTGTTACCACATCTGACAATAAACAAGTTTCTAAATGGCATGGACCCTATGAGCTAGTGGTACAGGTGGGGCCTTGTAATTATAAGGTCTTACAACCAGATAATTGACAGAAGACACAGGTTTATCATATAAATCTTTGAAAGAATTGAAAGAGGACCCTGCTGAGTCTAATGCCACTATATTATCCTTCTTAGTACCTAGTGAAACAGAAAACAATTTTCCAATTCCCCCTGACCTCACAAATAATGAAAAACAAGATCTTTCAGATTTAATAGATCAGTTCCCTGATGTGTTCTGAGAGGAACCGAGAAGGGTAAATGACACATTCGCACTCAAGCAGGCAAGGTGGTACATTTGAGGCCCTGTAGAGTACCAGAATTGCGTAAAGAGATTTTTATTAAAGAGGTACAACAGATGTTGAAGGCAAATATCATCGAACCTTCGACTAGTCCCTTGTCCTCTCGCATAGTATTTGTGACAACATCTGATGGTAGTTGGAGGCTCTTTATAGATTTTTGGAAAGTAAATACCATTTCTGCCTTTGATGCATCATCCTTCTTTATCCTTCTTAGTACCTAGTAAAACAGAAAACAATTTTCTAATTACCGCTGTCCTCACAAATAATGAAAAACAAGATCTTTCAGATTTAATAGATCAGTTCCCTGATGTGTTCTGAGAGGAACTGAGAAGGGTAAAGGACACATTCGCACTCAAGCAGGCAAGGTGGTACGTTTGAGGCCCTGTAGAGTACCAGAATTGCATAAAGAGTTTTTTTATTAAAGAGGCAAATATCATCAAACCTTCGACTAGTCCCTTGCTCTCTCGCATAAGTATTAGTGACAACATCTGATGGTAGTTGGAGGCTCTTTATAGATTTTTGCAAAGTAAATACCATTTCTGCCTTTGATGCATACACAATTCCACGCATTGATGATTTGATAGATAAACTAGGTAATGTGGTCTATTCATCAACTTAAGATCTCACTAGGATTATTGGCAGGTTCTACTATTTGGACCTATTATGTTTCATTTTAAGGTCTTGCCATTTGGTCTCCTTGGTGTCCCATCAACATTTCAGAGGTTGATGGATACATTCTTGCAACCTTATTCAGATTTCTGTGGGGCATATATCGATGATATTGTGATCCATAGCCGAACATGGGAAGACCACCTCTTTCATCTGTACACTGTTCTGAGAGCCTTAAGAAAGGCTGGATTAACAGCCAACCCTAAGAAATGTAAGCTAGCACAATCAGCTGTGCCTGGGGTTCTTGGTAGCTAATGGTAGTGTCCAGCCCCAACAGGAACATGTTTGAGGAGTGCTTGAAACTCCCATATAAAATCCAAGAAATATCTGAAAGCTTTTTTGGGAATAATAGGCTATTTTAGGTGGTTCACCCAAATCCTCACTAGTAAAACAGCAAAATTGACTGACAAACTGAAAAAAGCAGAGCCTCCAAAGATTAAATGAGATGCAGACGATGACTTTTGTTTTAATGGTCGGAAACAAGTTTTATATCAAAGTCCCCTCTTGAAAGTAGCAGACTTCTCTAAAAAATTCATTCTTCAAACAGATACCTCTCTGACAGGATTGGGTGCAGTTTTATCTCAAGATGATCATGGACTGCAACATTCAATATTGTATATTAGTCGAAAACTGTTCCCCAGGGAGATGAATTATTTAGTCATCAAATTAGAAGCTCTAGCTATACAAAAAAGACTCTGGGCCTCATTACACGGACGGCGGTAAGGGTTAACGGTCACCGTTAATGGCAACGGTGACCGTTAACCCTTACCGCCGTACTACGAGGTCCCTTTGCGGGTTGGAGGAATTAACGCCTGCTTCTTGCAGGCGTTAAGTACCAACCCGCTAAGGGACCTCGGAGCTAATTACGGCACCGCAAAATTGCGGTGCCGTAATTAGCGCCTTCCCCATTCCCATAGAGCCCTATGGGGCAGAAATGGGAATGGGGAAGGGCAATGGCGGAAGGGGGATTTACCGCCCCTCCAACCTTGGAATGGGGCGGTAAATCCCCTTTCCGCCAAGGCGGTGCCGGTAATTTACCGGCATGGTCCAGGGTGCTAATAGCACCCTGGATTACCGCCTTCCGTGTATGTCTTAAATATTATTTACTGGGATGAAAATTCAGGCTAGTTGCAGATCATTCTCCACTAGTCTGGATTAGCCAGAGAAAATAATCCAACCCTATAGTTATGCAGTGGTTCTTGGACCTCCAACCATATTGCTTCTCAGAGGAACATCGGAGAGGTTGGGAACAAGGTAGTCAACATTCCCCTGTGAAGCCCCTAGGTCCACCACGGATTGGGGAAGGATATGTGACAAACCTGAAGCTACTCTCACATCTACTTCCCAGAGATCTTGTGTTTAGGTGGCCAGGGAAGGGCCATCGTGGTTGGATCCCAACCCTGGGGGTCGACAAGCAAGGGAGGATCATCTGAGTGGAGGGTCCTTGGGGACTGGAGAGAGGGTGCCTGAAGGCCAGACATGTTATCCCCCCTTTCCTGATATTGACCTACCCTCCCCTACCTCATCCTTTATGGGCTATTGCCAATCTCACCCCATCTTCCCATGTAGTTTTCCCTTAAGTATTGGGAAGAAGAGGATACAACTAGGAGTAGTGCAGAGTTTCCATTATAAACACCACTCTTGTAGTGGGATGAAGAAGAGTAGTCTCGAGGCATGTAGTAGCAAATATGAGGCATGTCACACTAATAGGCTTACGCAGGGTCAAGCAATTGAGCATACCTCGTTTCACCTGCAGTTTGTTAATAGTAGAGAACAGTATAAAAAGGTGGAAATCAGAAGTACATGTGAGAAGCAGTTGCAGATGGAGCAGAGAAAGTTGCTGTGCTGAGAATTTAGAAGCCGAAATACAGAGACGCCGACCGAGATCCCAAGAGTCTTGCCGAGGTGACTGTGCAGGACTCAGAACCCTTGTGAGGCAAGGTGTGCAGCAGACGCTGCCGGGGAGCAGAGGCGGAGCCAGGTATAAAGGCTGGTATATGTGTGATGCTGGAAATGCATCAGAGGGACAGGGCCTCCGAATCCTTGTCCTTTATTGCTTTTATCTTGTGTTCTGTCTTGTTTTCCGCGCAGGAGTTCATGTGGGACTCCTGGCGTTGCAGCTCTTCCCATATTTGGTTTGGTGAACAGACCCTTGGGATACCCTTATGGCACCCATGGGTGGGAGTATGACCCTATACTCCTAGTGTATGTTTTTGGGCACCTGTGTATTGCCCACAGAGCAGGGTATGGGCTGGTGGCAGCTCCGTGCTGAATTGAGAGGTGCCCTGCGCATCCTCAGTTTTGGGATGCACAGGCCCTGTCATTGGAATCAGTGGATTCCTGATAGGAAACAAGATGGCCCCTGTGGCCTCTTGCTTTCTATCGCCCGTTACCTTACTTTTCCTGAAATCCCGGGAAGCCCTGACACTGTCCCTTCCCCATGACTGGCTGTTGGGTGGAAGTTCCATATATGGTTTTGTAGGGAAGTCCAGGCCAGACTGGCTGGAGCCTTCCCAATGACTGGATCTTGTGGGTATGCCCGTGGGGTGGAATCTGGGTGAATGAGGTGTGTGACGAATACGCATTCTGTGTTATGGGTGTCTAGTATCTGGTGTTTGACACAATGACTGAGACAGCCCTGCCCGAAACTGGTATGAATGCAGTGTGTAGTGCTGAATGGCAGAGTGCTTGTCCGAATCCACAATCTGTGTTGTGAGTGTCTGGATGGAGAAGAATGGCCTGAATGCACCGTGCGCCTGATTGGATGCATGACTGCTGAATGCCCTTCAGAGGATTGGTTACCTGAGTGTGCCCCAGCAGAGTGAACGGGAGATCAACAGTATATCTGGGGACCTCTCACTGCTAGAAATCGTTCAGAAGCTGAAGTTGATTCTTGAAGCTTTTTCTCGAAGCCGAGCCAGAAGAAGAAGGTAAACCACTGGTACCTTCATGTAATCTGAAAGCTGCTGTGCCTTCAAGAACTGATCCAAGAGAGGACCTCCTTACCCCCTTAGCTCTTCTCGAGCTACGAGGGACCATCGTGCACCAGCTGATCTTTACCAAAGCTACCTGGTAGACAGACCTACGAAAGGCTGCGGACCAGTGAAGGAGACCGCTGAGGCGAACGATGAGAAGCACCAGACAGCCATCCACCGTCGCCGACCACTGTCGCTGACCGGAGCCGCAGTGCTCCCGTTGCCTAAGAATATTTTGATCCAAGGACTCCCTTGTTCATCATCGTCGACTGCTTTCGTCCTGCCTGAGAAAGTCAAGGCTGCCGACGACCGAGGAGAATCTGGCGGTGGGATTTCCCGCCACCCGAAGATCTCAGAGATGCTGACGAAGCTACTGAAGCCAGCCGTGGTCACTTCCCGTTCGCCGACGCTGACGACTCAACGCCCTTGCTTGGCCAAAGTTCTTCACTAATTCTTTGCAGCAACGAACCATCATTGTCGAGGTGCACCGCACGCTTCCCCTGTTCCAGGACGTTTTCAACCGATCTTCAATGAGCACCGCAAGGACCGAAGCTGCTGCCTCAACGACAATGTTCACCTTTTCGTCATCTCGAAGTTCGACGACCGGTGGCTCCCGCTTGAAAGGGAGTGCACTCAAGAAGGGCCCGTCGATTCCCCGACGAAGAACTCTACAACACAAGGTACATTTGGGTTGCAGAACTATTGAAGAAGATAAGACTCTAATAGACAATGGCCCTCATTACGAGCATGGCGGTCTGGGAAGTACGGTACTGGTAAGCATGCCGGTACCGTACTTCCTGGACCGCCATACTACCGGCTCTGCTCGCGGGAACCATTTCACCCCTCAGGTTTTTCCTGGCGGGTGTAACGGCACCCGTGAGCAGAACACATCGGATGCACCGGCACAACGCTGAATGTGCCGGTGCAGCCGACGTCCCCATCCCTATTCAGCCATATAGGGCTGAATGCGGATGGAGATGCCCTTGATTCCGGCACCTGAAAATGGGCAATTACCGGGTCCGCCTAACTCGGCATGACAAGGTTCTTGCCCATTCACGGGTGCTGGAAAAAATGCAACTCCAGCAGCAGTCGTGCCATTTTTAATGGCAGGGCTACCGCCAGAGTTGTAATGAGGCCCAATATACGGACTGGGCTTGTAGTGCATCTTCATTTACAGGTTGCCCAGGTGGGGGGATCCCCATACTGAACTGTGCCTAGTGATAGGGCTCAGTATTCTGCCAATTGTCTAACCAACTTGTCTTCCTCCTAAATCTATGGTTGATATCGGATTGCTGTGTTGATTTGTATGCTATTTAACTGAGTACAGTTCATGCATTTCAATGGAATCTGAGTTATCATGGTAGCACCTACAACTGTATATATTTATCATTTTAGAATTGTCGGAGCACAATGTGTATTATCGTGATTGTGTATATAACCTTGAACCTTATTTATATAAACACTGTGCCTCATAGGTTTCGGGTCCCGAAAAAAGGGAATTACTGGGCCATTCCGACTTTTACCAGACTGGTAATTCCCATTTTCGGGACCCGGACCTGGTACGTCCCCATTCCCATTTGAGCCCCCATATGGCTCAATGGGAATGGGGAGGATGCTAAAAACAGACCCGTTAATGACGGGTCCACTGTTAGCATCCTGGTCTGCTCAATTAAAGGTGCTACACAATTTAAAACTGCATTTATTGGATAACGAACTAAATGAAAGATGCTATTCAAGTTGGCACAGCTTAAAACTATATTTAGTGACAGTTTTATCAAATGAAAGGTGTTAACCTGACAAATACAATACAACGTTACATTTATTGAATATTTGGCGACAAGAAAGTTGTGGTTTGAGTGAAACCCAATGAATGCTGCAATTATAAAGAATTGAATGAAAAGAAAGGTGTTACTTGATCAGATTATGAAATGCTAAAGACGATGTGAACATTCTGGGAGAAGCAAGTGTATCAAGTAACCCACTGCCAGAAAAACACCTTAAGAATAATGTGCAAGACATATAAGGACATTGAAGAGTTTTCTTCAATATTACTGAACAATGGCTTTTGGGGAAACATATGGTTGCGTAACCTGTGATGTGTGGACCTTCTGGTCTGATAACTTTATCTAGACCAGGAAGTTTCCTAAACACTGACGTTACCAATATCATGAGTCAAATTACAGTCTAAGCGTGTGGTTGCTGGTTTCGTGAGCTGTAGTCAGTGGATTGCTTGGTCTGACAACTGCGCCTAGATCAGAAACCCCTAAACATTGGAACAGCAGAAAATAGGAGTGTGTTCTTGGTGAAGGTAACCAAAGGAGCAGTCAAGTGGATTGTGTACTCTTTTCTAACTTGTGAACAGAGCAAACAAGTTAAACTGCTCAATATACGTCTTGCCGAAGGGAACCCTGAGAACCAAAGAACTGGAGAGTGTTTATCCGGGGGAAGGGAGTCCCAAGATCACAGTGTTGTATGAACTTAGTTACATTTGAACTTGGGGAAGGGAAACCCAAGACCTTCTTTTGGATGTGAAATGTGATACCAGTGAATATACAGAAGGTAACTTTAGAATGTGATCAAGCCTCTTTTAAACAAAGTCACTTTGGAACTATATTGAACCTGAACACTTATATTTGGTTGAGAACATTTCCCCACTAGATTTTGTTGTAGTTCTGAAGACAAGCATAGGTTTTGACACCAACAGACCATCCTGATCATCAATAAAGTTTTGTTTGGAAATATATATCCTTTGTCTGTGTCATCTCTCTTGATACAATGCCCTTCTCGCACTAGGTGGTCACTGACCATGGAATGGAAAATCATCTGCAGCACCTCGATCAAGGAAAGTAAGAAGGGGAGGGGATGTACAAAGGTTCCACTGACCATGTGAAAGATATGGCGCCCCTTTCCATTCTCTTGGTTCCTGTACCCTTCAGAAGAACCGGGGTACCAAGATATTGGCACGGCAGAAAATAGGTCTTAACTGCTAAACACAAGTTGCAGCACAGGGAGTATAAAAGCTTGAGTATAGCAAATAGCCAAGAGAAGAGAGAACACTCTGACTCTGATGGTCCGTGATCACATTAAGGACCTTTGTGATGTTGACAGCTAGGATGGAAATCAAGTGATACACCACCCAATACCTGTTTAATCCTCTAAATCCACAAGAGTCCTTGAGCCGGCCCCCCTGCTAGTGGATGCAGCATTTGGCCAGTACGTAGACTACAATCAGGTGGCCCAGCATCAGAGGATCTGAGGGATGGTTGCTTAAAATGCACAGTGAATGGATAACACATTCATTCCAGTTCGATGAATGAGAGGCTTCCAGGGGTTGAGGCTTCCCCTATGATGACACACCGCCCTAGTTCTGACCAATAAAGGAGAGGAGTCAACTGAAGAACATTGGCCAGATGCAAAGGGACTAACCGCTACTGAAAGGGTAGAAAGACTTTCCAGAGAACAGGTGCTACGGTTTGGAAGGCCAAAGAATGTGATCCTACGTGAGCTAAAAGATGGCAAATAAACAGTCTAACATGGATTATGCACATGTGGCTACAATAATAGATGGCACCACATATACTTGGGCCTGAAGCTACCGGCCCTGGGAACCTCTTGGAGCTGACGTAAAGAGGAAATGTGGATTATGAGTTTGGTTGAACACTCATCAGGCAGGCAAAGTGTCCCCAGATTTGTCATGGCCTGGGATCCTATAAACATGAGTGAATGCAAGAGGAACACGAGAGATCTGCCTGGTGGAGGATGCCACTTGTTTCTTGAGTCAGCTGTGCACTGTCTGAGTTTGCAGAATCATCTGGAGAAAAGAGCAGCGAATGAACCATTCCTTAAGATATGGGTGATCCATAAGTCACAACCAGGGAAGGGCGCTCAGCCAATCAGGTGGCTGGAACAGCAGGCGAGAATACATATTTCCCGACTGCTGTTCTAGTCACGCGAGGCCCTTCAGCGGGTGGTGACATCTTTTTTTGTTGTTGTAATGTGGGGAGGCAACATGCAGCCTCTCCCTGTTGCCTCCCCACCTCCTCACCCCCCCAAGAATCCCAACCCCTTCCCCACCCCCTTCCTCACACCACACTTACCGGCAGGACTGGATCTTTATGCTCCTGTATGCCGCACCTCCTGCTCCGGTCGCCACCATAGACATGGAAAAGGGACACAATCCCTTTTCCCTATGGCAGTGGCCATCTTGGATTCATTTTCTTTTTCTTTCGGAGATTGGCATTGCTTCCGGCACCCAATCTCCGGGAGCAAAAAAGGAAGCTCTTTGCATCTGGGATGATCCCTGTGGTGTGAATGGTTTTCACGCCCAGCAGGGGGTGGAAATGGTGGGTAACGGCCCACAGCCCTCGCTTAGGCCACCGCTTCGCTCAGGCTTACCATGGCTCGAGCTTGTGTGCGGTTACTGGCCATGCCCACCCCCTTGCCAGGGCATGAAAAACCATATTCTTTTTCTTTTGCTTCAGGATGCCTAACTATGAAATCTGGACTTTGATGAACAGGCTCAGTCAGTCAAAATGCTTCATTTCGGCTGAATGACATAAAAGAGAACATAAGCAATAATTAAATATACACAATTATTGTTTACTTATTCAAAATATTTAAAACAATACATCCAAAACATAGCGCAGTAGTAGCAACCGTCCAAGTTCGCCGGTCATCACATTTTGTCTTGCAACCTTTCATTTCCTACTCAAGAAGTTAACATCAGGATCATAACAAATGTGAATCAATCAATCAATAGCAGAGTCTTCATTATGTAAAGTGCAATGATGGTATAAATAACAGATTACTATCTTTTTGCTCAGCCGAAAATCAACAAATATTAAATGGCGTGATTGCAACCTTGCAATGCCATAAATACAGACTTATGGGAGCAATCATGAAGCCATGTTCAATACGGATTTATGGGAGCGATCATGAACCCATGTTCAATACGGATTTATGGGAGCGATCATGAAGCCATGTTCAATACAGACTTCTGGGAGCGATCATGAAGCCATGTTCGATACAGATTTATGGGAACGATCATGAAGCCATGTTCAATGCAGACTTATGGGACCGATCATAAGCCATGCTCAATACAGACTTATGGGGGCGATCATGAAGCCATGTTCAATACGGATTTATGGGCGCGATCATGAAGCCATGTTCAATACAGACTTATGATTTATGGGAGCGATCATGAAGCCATGTTCAATACGTTCAATACGGACTTATGGGAGCGATCATGAAGCCATGTTCAATACGGACATATGGGAGCGATCACAAAGCCATGTTCAATACAGACTGGTGGGAGCGATCATGAAGCCATGTTCAATACAGACTTATGGGAGCGATCATGAAGCCATGTTCAATACGGATTTATGGGAGCGATCATGAAGCCATGTTCAATACAGACTTATGGGAGCAATCATGAAGCCATGTTCAATACGGATTTATGGGAGCGATCATGAAGCTATGTTCAATACAGACTTATGGGAGTGATCATGAAGCCATGTTCAATACGGATTTATGGGAGCGATCATGAAGCCATGTTCAATACGGATTTATGGGAGCGATCATGAAGCCATGTTCAATACAGACTTATGGGAGCGATCATGAAGCCATGTTCAATACAGATTTATGGGAGCGATCATGAAGCCATGTTCAATACGGATTTATGGGAGCGATCATGAAGCCATGCTCAATACAGACTTATGGGAGCGATCATGAAGCCATGTTCAATACGGATTTATGGGAGCGATCATGAAGCCATGTTCAATACGGATTCATGGGAGCGATCATGAACCCATGTTCAATACACATTTATGGGAGCGATCATGAAGCCATGTTCAATACGGATTTATGGGAGCGATCATGAAGCTATGTTCAATACAGACTTATGGGAGCGATCATGAAGCCATGTTCAATACAGACTTATGGGAGCGCTCATGAAGCCATGTTCAATACGGATTTATGGGAGCGATCATGAGCCATGTTCAGTGCAGACTCATGGGACCGATCATAAGCCATGCTCAATACAGACTTATGGGGGCGATCATGAAGCCATGTTCAATACAGACTTACGGGAGCGATCCTGAAGCCATGTTCAATACGGATTTATGAGAGCGATCACGAAGCCATGTTCAATACGGATTTATGAGAGCGATCACAAAGCCATGTTTAATACAGATTTATGGGAGCGAATACAAATCCATATTCAATACGGATTTATGAGAACGATCACGAAGCCATGTTTAATACAGATTTATGGGACCGATCATAAGCCATGCTCAATACAGACTTATGGGGGCGATCATGAAGCCATGTTCAATACGGACTTAGGGGAGTGATCCTGAAGCCATGTTCAATACGGCCTTAGGGGAGTGATCCTGAAGCCATGTTCAATACGGCCTTATGAGAGCGATCACAAAGCCATGTTCAATACATACTTTTGATTTATGGGAGCGATCATGAAGCCATGTTCAATACAGACTTATGGGAGCGATCACAAAGCCATATTCAATACAGACTTATGGGAGCGATCATGAAGCCATGTTCAATACGGATTTATGGGACCGATCATGAAGCCACGTTCAATACGTTCTTATGGGAGTGATCCTGAAGCCATGTTCAATACGGCCTTAGGGGAGTGATCCTGAAGCCATGTTCAATACGGCCTTATGAGAGCGATCACAAAGCCATGTTCAATACATACTTTTGATTTATGGGAGCGATCATGAAGCCATGTTCAATACGGACTTATGGGAGCGATCATGAAGCCTTGTTCAATACAGACTTATGGGAGCGATCACAAAGCCATATTCAATACAGACTTATGGGAGCGATCATGAAGCCATGTTCAATACGGATTTATGGGACCGATCATGAAGCCACGTTCAATACGTTCTTATGGGAGCGATCATGAAGCCATGTTCAATACGGACTTATGGGACCGATCATGAAGCCACGTTCAATACGGACTTATGGGACCGATCATGAAGCCACGTTCAATACGTTCTTATGGGAGCGATTATGAAGCCATGCTCAATACGGCCTGCCTCTTTATCCACGTTTTGAGAGGTTATTTAGCCACTTCATGTTCTATGGATCCCTCGTCTGCCCTGTAACAGCACGCCATCGCTTCACTAGTGCTTATAATTTCATATTTTAAAAATATTGGTTGCAAATACAGTATTCCTAACTTTGGTAGCCAGGGCAGATTAGAAAGAAGTGCAGTTCGTTCTCTGCCATTCAGTGATGAAGGCATCCCAATGGTCTCTTCGGGCCTCTAGGGGTAACATGCCCACCCTCAACTTCATGGAAAGTGCTTCTAAACATTTCGGTTTCAGTGCATCTAAACACCATTCCTAGCCACGCCAGCGTTTCCTACTCCAGATGAGTGAAGTATTTGAGAAATAGCCATCCTGTTACCTAAGATTGCCTGTTCAACCGAATTGCACTTTCTTTTAATGACCACCTTGGAGGTATTTATTAATGGGTTCTGGGCTAGTCTTTCGCTGCCTTAATTCAAAAGGTTGCACTAAAGACTGCTAATGACTGCTATGATTGTCCCCCTCCAAAACTACTGCAACCTCTAAGATATCTGCAGTACGGATGTATCCGGAAGTCTGAAGAAGAAAGGAACTCTCCTGGGGGCACCCATCACATCACACTCTGCAGACAGTGCATACAAAAATAAATGAACTTCGTGTGTGTGTGTGTGTGTGTGTGTGTGTGTGTGTGTGTACTTGCGTGCGTGCGCGTGTGTGTGTGAGGGAGAGAAAGAGAGAGAAAGAGAGAGAGCGCGAGAGAGCGAGAGACAGAGAGAGCGAGACGGCAACATTACAGGGGCGGTGGTGCTCTTCAGTGGCAACAGATGGCGTCCATCCAGTAATTCTTCTCTTTCTACTAGTTGCTTTGGCCACATCATTAAAATAACCTTATATTTCATGGTGTATCTTCTTGACCCCAGCAGCTTATGCAAGAAGTCACATTGATCTCTGCTGGCCCTGACTGTGCCCCTGACTCCTGCTGGTTGCGCAAGGCAGGACCCAGTAGAAGCAGTAGAATAGGGATGTTGCCAGGTTGCAGAAGACTGCTGCTGACCCTTGCTTGGGCTCAAGGGGGAAGGAACTGAAGAAGACCCTCTGTTGTGAGGCCTGCACCTGATGCCTCTACAGAGAATGTAATGCAGAGCTGGGGAGACTTGTGCAGGACGATGACCCGGAACAGATAACTTCTGGTGCGTATTCCTTTCTACTCCCTTAGTCTTCCCATACCAAAGCTAGATGTGACATGAGGTGGTGGAAGTTCCTCTAGGTCAGAGCGTTCAGGAGTTTCAGATCCGCAAATGAGAAGACAGAGAAAGAACTGTCTTGCAACATCTGCTCTACTCCTGCAGCCCCATGCTTTTTAATATTTGCCCTGATTTGAACCTTAGAACTTTGTCATGGATTCTCCTGCACTCTCCACAGCAAGGCACTCTGAAGAGGAGAGGCAGTAGAGATTCCTACCTTTCTACAGGTGTTTAACTTTAATCCTGCATTACCCATGGGGGAGTCAATCGCATGAGCAGAGGCCACCATTTTCCTGAACAAGCAGCTGTGATAAATAAATCCTGCAGCCCAGGCAACATTTAATGCCAGTGTGCACTCGTCTGTAGTTTTGCTTATCTTGCAGGGTGCTCCAGACACACACCCACCCATTGGTAGCAAAGCTGGAGGCTCAGGAAGTAAAGCAGTATGATGCAACCCTCTGCCCCTAGCCTCCATGACCTTACTTGACTAAGGGAAGATGCAGCCCCCACAACCGTTGCCCAGACTGGCCGCCCTGCTACACTGAAGGCAGGAGAAGTGTTGTTCATGACTCGCAGGCCTGCCCTGAGAAAATTAGAAAATCTTGCCCAACACCAGGCCCAGACACATTCTCCTCTGCAACACATGAGTTTCTTGAAATCTGGCACCAGACAGGTAATAGAACATGGCCTTAAGGAGGGGGTCTTATGGACCAGGGGTTTGCAACACAACTTGCTGCTGTGCAGAATTTTTGGGCTACAACTCCTATGATCCTTCACAATTCATTACGCTAGCTAGCTCTGATGGGAGTTGTTTATTTATTTATACATTTGTGTGCACTTAACCCGTGGGCATCTAGGCGCTGGTTACAGCTTATGTACTAGAATAGTAACAAAACAGTGGCAGGTTGCACTTTACAGGCAGGTTGTGTGATACATAGTTGTAGGCGGAGACAGGTAAGGGGTTAACACACAGGTTGCAAGTTACAAGTTATGAGGATACAGACAGAGCCAAGTTGCACATATACACGGAGGCTTTGAGTTACGTAAGAAACAGGTGTGGATATACACGCATATACACGCAGGATGCGAGTTACACAAGATACAGGCAGTTACGAGTTATGTCATTACAGACGGAAACTATGTGCACATTTACTCGTGGGCTGTGACTTACATAGTTACAGAGGAGAAGAGTCACACAATTTACAACGCAGTTTGTGAGCTACGTAGTCGGGGATGGAGGCAATATGCACATTTGAACACAAATTCCAAGGTAATAGACGGAGACAAATAGTATGCTTACGCAGAGATTGTAGGTAACATGGACGCGATGGAGAAAAAGACACACATTACCCACAATACAGATGGGGCAACATAGCAAAAAAACACAAGGATTGCAGGTTACACAGACAAGATGGTTGCAGGGAGTTACGAAAGTGCAGTATAAGTTAGTAATTTGATGTAATAGGATGATTAATTATGTAATGAAGATTAGGTAATTAACTAGCTTGTATACTCAAGAGGTTTATGTTAAAGGTTTTAATTTTCTTTTAAACCAATAAAACATTTTATAAAAATAAATAAATATGTTACTAACGTAGGTGGAGTCCTGCCTGACTTACTGGGTCCATGTTAACGCACAGTGGACGTGCGAGATCGCACTAGCAAGTATGGGGAACAGGTTACAGAGGGTTGCTGGCATACGCCGGCAAAGCCGCACATAGATGGGCTGGGGGCTACATCGGCTGTATGGGGCTGTTAGGAGAGATTTCCATTTCATGTGTAATTTTCCCTCCAGTTGTGAACCCCCCAAATTTTTGCTGATGCCTTCTGCTGCACTCTCCTGGGCATTTCGCTTACTTTTAATGGGGAAACTGACATGCCCTTAAAGACAGTCAGTACTGGGAGACTTTGTTTCCCTTAGTCCTTGTCCATGTTGCAACTTTGCTGCAACATGTAACAAGTGTACAAATTACCTTAGAGTACAGTGAACTTGGGTCTAGTCATTTCCAAAGGCTCTAGATACTCTCGAATGATTTTTTAGAAGTGCAGAGGTGCCTTGGACAGGGCTGCTGGCAGTATATCATTTAGCATATTTTTTAAACGTGAATACTGCGTTTGGCACGGTTAGGTAGCCTGGCTACAAAATGGCCACGCCATGAGGTTCTTTGTCCTGTCCTTTGGCCATCTTGGCCCTTTACCTTCCTCAGGTCGAGCCAAGACGGGTCAGTCCTTATTTGGGCATGCATTTTCCAGCGAAGCACCAAGCTTTTGCAGGCTTCTGCATGCCTTGTGTGCGCGCCCCAAGGATGTAGGCTGGAACGTCTGATTCCAATACACATCCTGGGTGCCAGAGAGTCTGGGGTGCTGTGAATGCCTGGGACCACAGTGGACCATGATTGGTCCACATATGGTATGCCTCTATGTGAGCAGATCTCCCATTGGGTCCTCTTCGTTTTGGCGTGAAGGAGATACTGGATAAGAGAAGGCCCCAAACACCAATACCATGTCAATCTCTGGAGTTCTCACTGAAGGAAGGATAAGATCCAAGTATCCAGAAACTAAGAAGCAGAGTCGAGGAACCGGTGATGATCCGATGGAAGGTTTGGCACCCTGATCCTGCTGTCATCCCGCTGGACCACTCTGCATCTGGTCGTCCTAGAAGGTCTGCGAAGACGCTTTGACCCATTAGAATAGTGGGGCCAACTATTCTCGGCACCTTCATCTTAACCTGCAAGTAAGTCTCTTCGGAAGTGTCCCTGGGCCAGCCAATAGACTGACCAGCTTACGCAGACGTTTTGCAATGATACCGCCGCCGTTTGAAGGAGGCCCTTGAAACTTGGTATATCGCAATCTTTGTGTTCACGGCACCCTCACACTGAATCTCATATACTTGGCGTTCCCAGGTCTGGAGTAAAGTGAGTGCGCCCACACCGGAGTTTACGTGGTTGCCATGTCGCCCAGTCATTGTGACGAACTTTGCAAGTTCATTGCAGATGTGGTCCTCTGTGCCCTAAAGCCTGCTACAGCAGAACTGGCCTGATCCATCCACCAGGAGCTGAGAAATCGCCACTGTCCCGTAGGGGAATCAACGCTGTAACTTTGTCGATGAAAGCCGCAGAGCCTCGAGATTGCCACATTTGAACCTGCAACCGAAGTGGACCCGACTGCCGAAGTTTGGTTGGGAGTACGCCGGGGGTCGGTGAGTAATTGCAACCCTAACCAGTGGCCCCTAGCGCATCCACCCATTTCTTTTTACGTACGGGTGGCCCCTGAGGGTGCCTCTCCTTTCCACTGCTAGTGCGAACTAGCGAACTATTCCCAACTCTTGGAATCGACTCTGCCCTCAAGTGGAGGCCCTCCTCGAATAGTGTGGACCTACTCTGCATCACCACACCTACCTTCCCGAGCTGCTACAGCCCCTACAAAAGACCCTGCTTTGCCCATTTCAACTACCGCGTGTGCCAGCTTCGCAAGTACATTTGAGAATTAGGCTCCTCTCATCTTAGGGATTGGACTGCCTTTCAGTTAGGACTGTGTTTGACACAGAAGGGCCTAAAGACTATTTGCACTGCCTGCTTCCTTCCCTGTTTACGTTGTGGACCCATTTGGTGCATTCATCCTTTGGACCCCATTGTTCTTGTATATATGTGTATAGATAGGATTGTGTTGGTTTAATAGTATTGCTGTGTTTTTTTTTTACTATGTGTTGAATTGCAAATTCCTTGGAATAAATGTATTTGTATTTTTGATATATGTTTGTTTGTTTGTTTGTTTATTTACTTATAATGCGCACCAGACCCGAAGGTAACCGGGCGCAGCAGTACAGAATATGCGAGGCTTGGGGTTACTTGTTTACAGATTACAGGCAAAAACAAAATATATACAAGCAATAGGATGTCAGTAACAGATACAAGCAAAGATAGAATATATACAGGCCATAAAAGGTCAGTTACATATATATATATATACACCTGATTGGGAGTGATGTGTAAGTGTCCTTTACTCTGTGTGCTCAATGAGGTCTTTCAGTCACCCGCACCCCGCCTGAGACCTACGGCCTCATTACACGGATGGCGGAGAACCATGGCGCTATCAGCGCCATGGTTCATGCCGGTAAAATACCGGCACCGCCTTGGCGGAAAGGGGAATTACCGCCCCATTCCAAGGTTGGCGGGGCGGTAATTCCCCCTTCCATCATTGCCCTTCCCCATTCCCATTTTAGCCCCATAGGGCATAACGGGAATGGGGAAGGCGCTAATTACGGTACCGCAAATTGCGGTACCGTAATTAGCTCCCTGGGTCCCTTTGCGATTTGGTTTTTAACACCTGCAAAAAGCAGGCGTTAAATCCCCCAACCCGCAAAGGGACCTCGTAGTAAGGCGGTAAGGATTTACCGGTACCGGTATTTTACCGGTACCAGTAAATCCTTACTGCCATCCGTGTAATGAGGCCCCTAGTCTTAACCACCGCCATAGTTACCTTGATTGGTCTGGCTTGTCCAGAAGGTAATCCTGTTCCAAGAAACTAGGCTGGTCTTCTGAACCTCTATCCGTCAGGTCAGAGCTCAGAAATCCATCATAACAGAGGCACACAAGCTACAAACCGGCAGGGTATAATGTCAATGGAACCAGTGCTGGTCATTGGGCCGGCTCTCGCTGGATCTGAGATCCAGCACCAGATGTGAAGCCGGATCTTGGGATCCAGCCACAGTCAGCCGCCCCAGACACTTGATCGAGGAAGACTTTTTTTTTTAAAAAAGCACCCACAATGACATGGCATAGGGTGCGGAGCAGCTCATTGCCGTCATGAGCGCTCTTCTGCCTCCGCCCCCTACATGTACACAACAGCAGGACACCAGGACAGCAGGCCTGGATGGCTGGCCTGCACTTAGCCCAAGCCATCTTGAGGAGACAAAGCCGCCATGTCATCGTCTGGAGCCTGCTGCTGCATCTGCCAAACCTGCTGCTGGAACTGCCATTGTGTTGATTCTGGAGCACGACCTTGCTGACGCCGTCACCGTCACTACTGGTAAGTTGCTTTGCTTGCTTTGCCTCATGCCTGCACTGGACCCACGCAGACTACACTGCTAAACCCGCGAAGGTGGGAGCTGGGCTTCTCAAAGCAGATCTAATCTGCCCTGTGCGAGCATGGTGCACACAGAGCAGATTACTCTTTGTGCACAGTGCTCGTACAGGGCAGAGAGGACCGTACTTACTCTTAACAGTGTTAAATGCTGACAAGTTTGCACTGTTGAGAAATACGTTTTCAACATTTTGTGTTCTGTGCGGAGGTGGCAACTGTTTTTGTTTATAGCAATATAAAATTGAATGACAATTCTGTTAGCACAGAGTGGCATGCGCGCCCGACGCATGCGGACCTAATCGCCTCGGCTCACGGCGGCCGCTGCAAATATCCTGCAAGAACTCCCGTTAAAGTGTATTATTCCCACCCCGGCTGCGCCCCGGGGGTAGCGGATGCAGTAGAGAACCAGTGCCCGCAACCCCGAAGAAAATCGGAGTAGGAGACGCGAGATCCTCCCCGAAGTCGGCAGACGGACGAGACGCGGCTGTTGAGGCCCTGACGCAGCGCCGGGCCCCTCCACGACATGGCGTGCGTGGGGAACCCTCCTTGAGAAGGCACACAGAGACAACCCGACTCCAAGAACCAGCGCCCTGTAGATACCGCTGGAGACCCACGGCGATCTTCTCTGTCGACCCGACACTGGCAGTAGGCGAATCCTCAAGCCGCTTCTCCTGGCCTGTCGGCGAAGTGAGCGGGTGAGGCTCCGCGGCTGACTACCTGCGGCTTGGGCCTACGCTGCCTGTCTTTTCCCCCCTCCCACCAATCAGCAGGACAGCGGCACTGGGGTCGAGCTGCAGCAGAACAAGGAGAACCGGGGGCTGCGCTCCCCCGTGGTACGGAGATACGCTGCCAACAAACTATATTAAGGTGCAGCCAGCATACGGACACATGATGGGCCCCTGCGCTGCTTGAGCGGACCCGCTTGACATATGCTAGCCCTTTTCCAAACCCTACACTTGAAGCAGCTGTACCCACACTGCACGGGGCCGATCAACCGCGACATGGGGAAGGAAAAGACCAAGCGACAAACACTGCAAAGCAAAATGGACCTCTACACCGTGGAGGCCCCTCCACGCCGCGGACCTCAGCCCCCAGAAGACGAAGGGGCCGGCGACGAACCTCAGGACCCCCCAATTTCCTTGACGGACCACATGAGAGCGATTGGGGAATTGAGGACATCACTGGAACTTAAAATAGGTGGCATATCCACTGAGGTGTCCCTCATACGCCAAGACCTCCACAATCTATCAGCCAGGGTTGGTGAGGCGGAACAGAGAGTGTCGGACACAGAAGTACGGTGCACCGCTTGGAGCAACAACTTGCTGCGATCACCCAAACAATTGCCCAAACTGGAATACCATGCTGAGGACAGCGAAGGGAGAGCGCGGCGCAATAACCTCAGGATCCTCGGAATACCGGAGAAGGAGGAAGGCCCCAGCGCTGAACTGTTCCTGGAGGATTGGCTAACTCATGTCTTCGCCCCCAAAAAACTATCCAAATTCTTCTCCATGGAAAGGGCGCACAGAGTCCCCACCGGCCCACCTACCCCGGGCGCCCGGCATAGAACGATAATCGCACGCCTGCTGAACTACTGTGATCGAGATGCGATCCTACAAATGGCAAGGGCCTCTGGCCCGATTACATACAACGGCTATAGGGTCAGGTTCTACCCCTGACTACACAAAAGAAGTCCAGTCGCTTTCTATCAAATATGCTTTATTTTTCCCGGCATCGCTCAAAGTCCACTATGAGGGCACCACTTATCTATTTTACACTCCCAAAGAAGCATGGGTCTGGCTGGAAACCCAAGTTCTCTCGGATTCCAGAACGAGGCGCACACCACCGGGCCCACCCACACAGAGGCCCCGACCCGAGCGGCTCTCGCCCCCTCGATCTCCAGCCAACGCAGACAACGACATGATGGGGAACCCCACGTAAAAGGGGTAAGGTCCACGCAGTGGGGGGGACTAAGCTGCAACGTATTAACATGGAAGCGCTCACCTAGCGGTCGCTGCTCCTAATGAGATGCGGGCGCTATCGCAGTCAGGGTTATCCCGAGGAAGTTTACCAAGTTATAAGTTTAATGTTTTCGCGACAGGTGCTCCCAGTTGGGGGGGAAGTACAGGGTGGGGGGCATTTGGGGAACCTAAGGAACCATGAGACAAGAAGGCTTGAAGCCAACAAACGTAGGCAAGGAAAGCAAACACTGTCTCTGGCCAGGACCGTGGACGTCATTATCAGCCAGTCAGCAGGCACCTCAATGCGAGGCAACCCTCGGATGTCTCCCTTGGAAGGAAACCGCCATATGTCCCCAGAAAAAGCGCAATTGCCACTGATCCTTCCAGATGTCCCAACAAGAAGACTCACGCAGATAGATTGAATTCCAACAAGGTAACCATACTGTCCTGGAACGTCAATGGCCTTGGCTCCAGCATAAAGCGAAGATTGGTGCTCCAGTACCTAAACCGACACTCGCCAGACATTGCCCTCCTAAATTAAATGCACTTGATAGGCACAAACGCCAACTTTTTCAAAAGATCCAACTATTCGCATACCTACCATGCCGGATTCACGAAAGGTGCCAGGGGCACGATGATACTCGCTCATAAACGAGTTCCCCTCCAGGTAAGGAAGATCAAGACCGACCCCCGAGGCCAATATGTACTGTTGCTAGCTGATATCTGGGGCAAGAAATGGGGCCTGGCAGCAATCTATGCCCCCCCCACGCTGGCGAAAGAACTACTCTCCGAACTACAGAGCTTGCTCCTGGAAGAAGAGGCTGATACTTGGGTGCTTGGGGGGGGACTTTAATGAAGTAATGGACACCACAGTCGATAGATCCTATAGGAGATCTGGAACCCGCCCCACCTCCACACCGCTCGCCGCGTTCGCCGAGGCCTTGGGACTGACGGACACATGGCGTTCGCTTCATAACAGCGAGGCTAGCTTTTCCTTCTATTTGGGCATTTCAGACCACTCTCCGCTCCTCCTAACCATGAAAAACTCCTGCCGCCACCCAGACCGTAACTGGCGCCTAAACGCATACCATCTCCGCCTCCCTGAAATCGCTGAGGAGCTTGAAAAAAAGACAACGGAATATTTCGAACTCAATGAAGGCTCCGTGGACTGCCCGATCTCGATCTGGGAGGCGTACAAGACGGTCCTCCAGGGGGAAGCTATCTCAGCGGTTTCCGCCTATCAACAACGTCAAGTCCAGAAGGTCAGAGAAGCGGAAGCACGAGTCCTGGAGTGTGAACGGCAAGTCCTAGTACATGGCACCCAAGAAGCAAAAGAGGCGATGCTCACGGCGCAAGATGCCCTTAGCAACCTATCTCTAGATAATGCACGAACGGCCCACCAATTAGCTCAAAGCCAAATATATGAATGGGGCGACAAAGCTAACAAGACTCTGGCCTGGTTAGAGAGACGCGAACAAAGCAGGGGACATGTACGGGCCGTTAGATCTCCAGATGGAACACTGCTGACAGAAGACTCTGACATTGTCGAGGCATTCGCCGACTACTACAAAAATCTCTACACCCCACCCACTGAGAACCTGCCAGTTGAACTCTCACGCTACCTCGACCGAATCGAGATTCCGATACTCCCACAGCACCAATCAGATCTCCTGAATGCTGACATCACCGACAACGAGGTGCAAGAGGCGCTAGCACAGCTCCAGTCCGGGAAAACTCCAGGCCCCAACGGGTTCCCAACGGAAACGTGGAAATGCCTCGGTGGCACACTATCTACCCACATGCACCGCATGTTCCTACGCAGCAGAGAGCTTGGAGCACTCCCCCCAGACCTCAGGAAGGCATGCATTGTAGTCATACACAAGCCTGGAAAACCACCGGAGGAATGTGCCTCCTACCGCCGGATATCCCTGATCAACAGCAAGGACAAGGTCCTCGCCAGAACACTTGCCAATAGACTACTGCAGGTGATTGAGACCCTCGTCCACCCGGACCAATGTGGATTCATGCCCAATAAATCAACTCGAATTAACTTACGTAGAGTCCAACTGGCGCTGAGCAGAGCGAAAGAAATACCAGCCCCACTCGCCCTCCTGGCGGTGGACTTTGAAAAGGCGTTTGACTCTGTGGGGTGGGAAGCTCTGTGGGCGATCATGGCTAGGATGAACCTGGGGCAGACATTTATATCATGGGTAAAACTTCTTTATGCATCCCCGGAAGCCACAGTGAGGGTGAATGGCAGATCTTCCAAATCATTTCCCTTGGTTAGGGGCACGAGGCAGGGGTGCCCGCTATCCCCACTCCTCTTCCTCCTGGCCATTGAACCGCTAGCAATTGAGCTTAGAGCCAATACCAACTGGACCGGTTTCGTTTGGCCGGAAGGGGGAGAGGACCGTCTTTCGCTCTATGTGGATGACCTTCTCATATACCTCAGTAACCCATGCATCTCATGCCCGGCTGTCTCCCTCATTCTTAGGGAATATCAGAATTTTGCCGGGCTAAAGGTTAATGAAGCCAAAACCATCTTCTTCCTGATTCAGGGGGGGCGAGTCTGCGATCCCGGAGACCTGCCCATACCATGTCTCTATTAAGGAATTTAAATACCTGGGTATACGGCTTGACCCGACACTCGAGGAGTATTCCCGACTTAATTTACAACCAGTAATTGAGCGGTTAACCAGAGACACCCCCCATTGGCAATCACTTCCCCTGTCGCTAATGGGTAGAGCCGCGCTATTCAAAATGATGACCCTCCCCAGGCTGTTGTATGTCCTTCAGAACGTCCCATTCCTCATCCCCCGAGAAACATTCGCATTCATTGACAAGTACCTACGCACACTGCTATGGGGCGGGAAACAATCCCGGATCGCCCTTGACAGGCTCCAGAGATCAGTATGGGAGGGAGGCATCGGTTTACCCTGCATACGCACCTATTACCTTGCGACACAGATAGGAGTGGTAAACGAATGGATGCACGCAGACCCCACATTGCCACACATCCGTATCGAACTGGAGATAATGGCCCCGTTAACACCGCTGCAAATCCTGTACGCCACCCATGCCCAACTTCCGGCGCTGCCCAAAATGACCCACCATATACGTCGCGCCTGGTGAGACGCACACAAACTAAACGGCTGGAAAGGACAGCCAACGCTATCACAACCCATATGGCACAATGCGCTCCTCCCGGAAATAGTGAGAATGGGCTCCTTTGGTCACTGGCATGCAAAAGGAATACACACACTAGCACAGGTGATACAAGGGGGTCGCCTCCTGGGCTTTGAGACCATCCGAGAACAATTCGACCTGGCACCCATTTACCAGTTTTGGCATACGCAACTAGCCCACGCTATCCGCACCCAATTCCCTGATACGACAATCATACCCCTCTGCTCCCCCATCGAGACCAATATCCTCCCGCAACGCATCTCCTCTAAGGTCACCTCCACTCTTTACCAGGCCCTCAACTCCTTCGGGGCTACACAGCTAGACGGCTCAAAGCAAAGTGGGAAAGGGACGTAGGTCACCTTGAACCTGAAGATTGGGTTGATGCATTAATGTCTCCTAGAAAAATTGGTATGGAATCCAAGCTTAGGCTAATACAGTTGAGAATCCTCCATCCCTCATACCACTCACGTGCTGTAATGGCCAGATGGGGTGGACTAGAAGACGGGACATGCGTTTGATGCAAAAATGAACCTGCCACCTTCTACCACATGATATGGGACTGTCGGGTGTTACAGGCCTTCTGGGAGGACTGTATTAGTCCAATCTCTGCCGCCCTGGCGACACCAATCCCCAGGGATCCCAAAATGGTTCTCTTAGGCATCTGGGGTGAAGTAGACCTGTCAAAATATGAGAAAATGTTTCTGGCAATTGCGTTGGGGGCAGGCAAAAGACTTATTGCAGCTAATTGGGGATCTGCCGACCCACTGTGCCTGAACCGTTGGAGTAACGAGCTGGACAGGTGCGCAGCTTCAGAGCGCCGGATTTATAATGCACGGGGCTGCCCCCGTAAATTTGAAAAAATATGGGGTAAATGGCTAGATGCTCACTGAGATCCGCTGATGGGGATAGATCAATATCACTGTTAGCTTTGGTTACCTGCCTTGTTTTGTTATTGTCTTACGGTCCTCGGCCCTATGGGCCTCTTCTAACTGTTATTAATGCTATGCTGCCTTCATCCTATGTATGCCGATGATCCATGTTTGTTTTTCTATGTTGTGTTGTTCAAACTCAATAAACAGAGTTATAAAAAAATAAAAAATAAAAATTCTGTTAGCACACGTCACCTTGCTTTTCTCCGTTTTTAGGATCTGTGCCTGCCTCTGTGTTCATATGTGTACCACTATACGTGTATGTGCCTGCATGAACATCTTTACACTTTTCTTTGTTTTGTATACTTTTTTAAGCATGCTTCTGCTTGTGAGTCTCTGCGCATGAATGTCCCAGGCAAACCATACAAAACCAAAATTCTTCTCACAGCACTGGTGGCCTTTTTTTTAAAACCTTTATTTTTTTTTTTTTTTAACACAAAACATCTACACACCCACATTAGGGTGGACTTAACTCTGTGCCATGTCCCACTCCCCCTTATCCCCCCCCCCCTCCGTCTCCTCGTTCAATTTTGTGACTCCTTTGGTTGTGTTGCCTTGTTCCGGTTTCTTGTGACATGGAGGTGGTGCTACTAGGTCTGTGTCTTCACAGCCGGCTTGTTCCTGTGTCAGGAGTGTCTGTTCGACTGTCAGGTGTCTCCTCCGCCTCATTTAGCAGGAATTGTACTAGTGGGCCCCAGATGTCTGGTGGGCGGGCATGTAAGGGTAATGATTTGACAAAGTCTATTTCCACATCCTGGCAGTAAAGAATGTCCTTGCGCCAGACGGAGATTGTTGGGGGGGGGCCTCGGCCCCAGGTCATGGCCACTCTCCTACGGGCTAGTGTCAACAGGAGTCCTGCCAATTTCCTTGTCGGGGCGGAGAGTAGATTTGTCATGCCAAGTAAGGCTGCTGTTTGGCTCGGTTGTATCTCCTCTCCAACTATTGTCGCTGTCGTCTCTAAGACTTGGCTCCAGAATGGTATTATTTCGGGGAAGTCCCATGCGAGGTGTACGAAGTCTGCTGGTTGTTCCCCACATCTCTCGCAGTTTGCAGCCGCCTCAGGGTGATGCCTATTAGCTTTTGCTGGTGTGTAATAGGTCTGGTGGAGGAAGTTAAAATGGATTAGTTTAAGGCGAGAATTGAGAGCTATTCTTTGTGTCTGTTTCAGGATATAGGTCCAGTCCTCATCTGGTATTGTCCTGTGCAGGGACCTTTCCCATCTGGTCTTTGCTTGGATAAGGTTAGGTGTCGTATCAGTGATGATTGATTTGTAGATTTGCGACACAAGCCTGCCTTCGCCTTGCGCCTGTATGGCATTATGCAGCAGTTGCCAGGTTGGGGGTTGTCGAGGGAAGTCCGGCATGAGAGCTTGTAAAGTGTACCGGGTCCTGAAATAGAGGAATATGTCAAGTGCGGTATTGCCGCCCTTCAATTTTGCTTGTTGTGGCGTTAGAAAGCTGTCCTCTGTGAAGAGGTCTCCTAGAGTCTGTATTTGTAATTTGTCAACCCACTGATGAAATACTTTCTCAGATGTCAGTGGAACCCCTGGAATGAACTTGACGGGCAATAGGGGAGAGTATCGCGTTTGTACCCCGTATCTTTGAGCTAGTCTCTTCCAGACTTTGTACGTTGAGAGCATTGCATTCATGGTGGAGTTGGGAACGGGAATTTGACTGAAGATGACTGCAGTTAACAGGTTTGGTGTAGCCAGAGCTCGCTCCACTTGCACGTGAGGTCTGATTGTATGGGTGGCGTACCAGTGGCTGAGGAATTGTGCCTGCGCTGCCCAAAAGTACTTCTCCAGGTCTGGAAGGGCGAGACCTCCGCTCGTCACTGGGAGTGTTAGTGTTGCGTGTGCCACTCTGGCTGGTTTGCCCGCCCATAGCAGCTCGAGGACCATGCTTTTCAGTCTTTTCAGAAAGGTTTGGGGTAGCAGTATAGGAATATTAGTGAACAGATACAGCAATTTCGGTAGAATCACCATCTTGACTAGGGAAGCTCTCCCCCAGAGCGTTAGTGGTAGGGTCTTCCACCGCGTCACTTTTTCCTGGAGGGACTTGGCTACCTCTTCGTGGTTGTCGCGGAACACCTCGTGGTAACTCAGGGACATTTGGATTCCCAGGTATCGGACTTTGGACGTTTTCCATGTAAACTGAAAGTCGTCTGCAAACGGTTTGGTGGCTGGGGTCAGCGGGAATACAATGGACTTTGATTGATTGATTTTCAGGCCGGAGGCCGTTCCAAATTTGACTACTTCCCTCATGACCGGGTTCAGATTTTCCTCGGGATCGCGTATGAACAGTGCCACGTCGTCTGCGTAGAGGGATATAATGAGCTTGTGTGGTCCAATAGTGAGTCCTCTTCGTTGTCGATGTTCTCTCAGGTTGGAGGCCAACGGTTCCATTACCAGGGCGAAGATGAGTGCTGAGAGCGGGCAGCCTTGTCTGGTGCCTCGTTGGAGTTCTATGGGAGCTGATTTTGCCGTGCCTACAATGATGTTGGAACGTGGCTTGTTGTACAATAAAGATACGAGTTTGATAAAGCGGGCACCTAGCCCCATTCTGGTGAGTACAGCGAACATGAACGGCCATTCCACCGAATCGAATGCCTTCTCGGCGTCGAGGAGGACCGCGATTGCTTGATTTGAGGGATCCAGTGCTTCGATGACGCTGAACAGCCTCTTGATGCCAAAGGTCGTGTTACGGCCTGGTATGAAACCCGCCTGGTCTGCCAGCACCAGGGTGGGCATCAGTGGTAGCAGCCTGTTGGTGAGCACCTTTGCGAGTATCTTGTTATCTAGATTGAGGAGGGAAATGGGTCTATATGATGTACAGTCCTCCTGTGGCTTGCCTGGTTTGTGTAGAAGGATAATGTTGGCTTCGCAGGAAGAGTGGGGGAGGGTTCCCCTATCCAACGACTCCTCGTATACTGCCGCCAGGAGGGGGGCGTTGGTGGTTGCAAAAGCTTTGTAAAATTCCCTGGATAAGCCGTCTGGGCCAGGAGCTTTAGAGTTCGGGAGGGTTTTTATGGCTTCTGTAATCTCCTCTTGTGTAATTAGTTCGTTCAGCGGTTCCCGTAGGGAGTGTTCGACCCAGTATAGCTCTGTGTCTTCTAGGTACTCCAGTGCGGCGTTTGGGTCTCCGTTATGGCTAGTGCTGTAAAGATCTTGATAGAAGAGCCTGAATTCTTCCGCCATATCTTCGTCAGTGTGGACTATCTGTCCCTGCTTGGTCCGGATCCCTTCTATCGGGGACAGTTCAGCTCTGACCAGGTTTGCCAGAAGAGCGCCCGGTTTTTGCCCTTCGCCGTATTGTCTGACCAGACTGTCGCGGTTTACAAATTTCACTTCGCGATCGGCAGTGTTACTGAATTTTTGTAGCTCTTCCCTCAGGGCGACTGATATTGTTGGGTTGTTTGTGTTGGTGCGTTGGAGTTCTAGCTGTTTTAGCTTCTCCGCAGGTTGCCAGCTCCCGCCGTATGAGTTTTAGTATGCCATTTTCTTTGGCGTGGCAGACCCCTCTAATGAAGCACTTTAGAGTTTCCCAGAGTGTGCTGGCTGAGGAAACCGACCCCGTGTTGGCTTCGAGGAACATTGAGATCTCCTCCCTCAGTTCGGAGGCAAAGACCTCGTCTCGCATGGAGCCTGTCTTGAAACGCCACCGCTGTAGGGGAGGTTTGGGGTTGGCTGGGTTGAGGACGAGAGTTACAGGGGAGTGGTCTGAGAGAGTTCTTGGTTGGATATCACATGGGCCGCTGGTCCATGGGCCGTTCGTTGAGGTGAAAAGGTAATCGATCCTGGAGCTCGAGTTGTGTGGCGCGGAATGGAATGTGTATTCCCGCAGCTCCCCTTTTGACGCTCTCCATGAGTCCTTCATGTCGAATTCTTTTATTTGGAGGCAGGCTTTGGACGGAGGATGTGGGGTAGCACGGGATCTGTCCCTCACCGGGTCCAGTACTGTGTTCATGTCTCCCCCCCAGATTATGGTTGCAGGGTCTCGGGGTGAGAGATGGGATAGTACCCAGCTGAAGTTGTCGGGGCCGTCTATGTTTGGTGCGTAGGAGTTGACGAGGGTGATTTTCTGGCCCGCTATGATGCCACTTACTAGGACTGCTCTCCCATCGGTGTCTTTTGTTGTGTGGACAAGACGGAAGCAGATCCTCTTGTGTATTAGGATCGCGACTCCTCTGGAATATGACGAGTACGAGGAGAAGTATCTGTGGCAACCCCAGCTCTTAGCCCACTGGTGATCTTTCCCTGGGAGCAGGTGTGTTTCTTGAATCATGGCTATGTCCACTTCGTGCCTTCTGAGATATTGGAGGATTTTCCTGGTTTTAGATGGGATATTGCCTCCTCTTATGTTCCAGGTTATGACTTTGAATGGAATGAGTTAGGGTCTATGTTGATTCGTCGTTTGTTTCCCATGGTCGATGGTGTTGTAGCTAGGAATGGTCTGGCGTTTCGATTGGGGTCGGGAGATTCGGAGGTTGGACGCTGTGTTGGTGTTGATGGTGAATCGAGGGGGTGCAGGGACGGAGGGCGGCGTGGGGCAGGTGGCGCGGAACCTGGTTGCTCCTCACTGTTAAACCATTGCGAGGATGCATACCTCAACTGGAGGTGATGCGGTGTACGTAACTTCCCTTCCTCGCGCGGGTAACCCCCAACAGACCTGCGATGTTCCCTTTCCATCAACTAACGATAAGGGTTGCTGTGCTTGGGGCACTAGGTGCCTCCCGAGAGGTAAGGGTGGCTCTCCTACAAACTAGGAGTGTGTCTCTGCGGCATTAAGCTTGTGTGGAGATGCTGGAGGCAGGAATCCATCTCTCTTGGATGCCCGGGTCGATTGTTATGGTGGTTCTCTGCGCCTTTGGTTTTCGCGCTGCGGCCTGGCGTTGTTTGGGGCGGGTCTGCAGCCGGCACGGTCCAAGTAATCGCTGGCTTCTTCAGGTGTGTGGAAGAAAAGTGCTTTCCCCTCATGCTAAATGCGAAGCTTTGCCGGGTATAGCATTGAATAAAGTATTTGATTGTCTTGCAGTCTCCTCTTAACGGTTGTGAAGGAGCGCCTCTGTGTCTGTACATTGGGAGAGAAATCTGGGAAGAACTGGATTGGGTCTCCGTCGTAATGGAGTTTCCCCTTTTCCCTGGCTGCTTTGAGTATCGCATCGCGATCTTTATAGTTTAATAGTTTTGCAATAATTGGCCGTGGGTTTGCGCCTGGGACTGGTCTGGAGTTCGGAATTCTGTGGGCGCGTTCGACTACAAACAGCTGGGAGAGGAGTTCTTTCCCGAAGAGCTCTGTGCAGATTTGTTCGACATGGTCTTCCATTTTCACCTGGAGTTGTTGCTCTCTGATTCCTATAATTCTGATGTTGTTCCTTCTTGAGCGCCCTTCTAAGTCTTCGTTTTTGGCGCAGACTGCTTTCACCTGGGTTTCAAGGGTGGAGACTCGCATGGTCAGGCCCGCTGTGCCGTCATCTAGGTCGGAAACTCGTTGTTCCACAGTGTCTAGTCTGTCGGCGTGTTTGTCGAGCCGGTGTTGGAGTTGATCCACTTTAGACAAGAGATTGTCGAGTTTACTACCTAAATCGCCAATTCCCGCCTTGAGATCCATCAGGATTTCCCTAATATCGAAGCTTGGTGTTTGCTCCTCTGGCAGGGAAGTAGCGGGTGTTGGGGACACTGCTCTGCTCCCTTCGGTGGGAGGTTTGCTGGTAAAGCTAGCTTCGAAGTTCAATTTCTTTTGGGTTTTATCTGTTTTTCCCATTGTGAACTTATTTCTGCCCCTGAGTGCTTGAGAATGGGGCGAGTGAGGAGCTGGCGGCCCTTCACTGGCGTTTGTGTAGCGTCTGGTGTTTCTGACGTGTTGGTGGTGAAGGGTGGTCGCCAGGACGGTGCCTATTCGTATTGTTCGCAGTGTGGGGGAGATTTAGGGTGTTCTCGGGTATTGGTGGGCTTTACACTATTTTGTAGTGCAAACCAACATTGTCCACCCTTGTCGATGTGGAAGCAGCTGAGTGTGGGGCTGATTTGGGACCTGGTTCTCTTGGGTTATGCGGCTGGTGCTGTACGTGTTTGGAGTATCCGACTCTGGAGGGAGGTTTGTGACGCCTGGTGGCGGAGGTGTCTTCTGTGGCTCTTGGAAGGCGTTCCGGCTGCAGATTGTTGGACTTCGGTCGGGCCTTGGTGTGGGGAGTCGTTGTCGCCAAGTGATAGGGCTTGTGTGGTGAGGGGATGCAGCCTGCAGTCTTGTTAGATTCTGATGGCTGCTATTCATGGATGGCTCTGGGACATAACCGCGTTAACCGCATAACCGCGTCAGCCATGGCCGTGTAGGCAGTCTGTGGTGGCTTCCTTAGGGGTGGTGGGGGGCAGTGGGAATTTTGTTCGGCTGTTGCCTGCTTCGTGCCGTCTTGGGGTGGGGGCCCCCTTTTATTGTTGCCAATGGTGGTGCGGATTAGGCCGAGCGCGGCCGTTATTCGGGTGGGCGGCTGCCCACTGGGCGCCGAGGCCGATTGTCTGCGAGGTGTTTGTTGTTATGCCTCCTGGGCTTTTCTCGGGGCCTGATGGAAGCGCAGGGGCTCATGCAGCCTGGCGGGTCGGGGAAACCGACCGCGCGCGCCAAGGGAGGATCCTACCTGAGCGCCCAGCGAGAACAGCGTGGCCTGTCGCGCTCCTTTCCGGATTTTTTGCCAGGCCGCTGCGGGGACGGAGACCGTGTGTCTCTTGGCACTGTCGTGCGCACGTCCACCCGCTGCTTGACGCGCCCCAGCTCTTTGTCCCAGCTGGTCGCAGCTGACTCTGGGCGCCGGATGGCACTCCGTCGCTGCTGTTCGGGCTTCTGTACTTCGTACCCGATCTGCTCCTCCCCCTCCGGCTCGCTGCTGGCACGGTCTGCGGGCCTTGGCGATCGGGCTGGAGCTCGGCTGCCGTTCCGCCGCTGAAGAGGATTTTGGGCTCAATATGATCGGTGGCGCTTCCTGAGTACACCCGGTGGTAGATTTGGGTGAATTGGATGCCGCAGAGGCAAGGATGTCGCAGGATTAATGGAGAGCCACACGGAGCTCTCTAGGAGGCAGCCATCTTGGATGGCTCTCTAGCGCCCTCTAGCACTGGTGGCCTTTTTGATCGCCTTTTAAAAAATAAAATCCACCAATCACCTAGATACTTTCCTGCGAACTCAAGCACAAAAGGCATGTGCTTCATAACAATAATAATAATTTAGCATTTATATAGCGCTACAAATCCTCAAGCATCTGAGCACTGCTTATTGTTACCCACGGTGTGTGTGGTGCTCATTTATCAACCTCCGATGGATGAAAGGCTGAGTTTGGCACTGCTGGGATTCGAACCTGAGTCAGCAACCTCTGCACGGATGCCAAAGCGATCGTTCTACTCTCTCTGCTATCAGAGCTTCAGTAGGACACAGATAAAGTTTCACAAATTCAGTGCCATACAAACCTCACCAAAAGACTAGTGCAATATTTGTGTGGTTGCCCCACAAGACAATGTACAGTTTGGACACCAAGTATTTAAAATGTAGTCTATTTTGACCAATAAATCACATCTGAGCAACACATCACATCCGCCAAGTTTTTGGGTTTGAAGACTGAAGTATACTATGTAAAGAATGTAAGTGAAAGTGCACATTAGTGGTGTGCATACACTAAAAAAGAAATTCTCAGTGTGGCTCTGCCCTTAATCCTGACCCCAGCACTTGCTGCTTGCCTTCACACCTCATCAGATGATGGGACCCCAAGCGGTTTTCAAGTGGTAATGATATCATATTTTGGGTGCACCGGCGCCATGGAAGTGGTTTAAAGTGGAATTGATATATAGTTTGAAAAAGAAGCAGCATGAAAGAAATTGCGCTGTTTTAAACTATTATTTTGGACATTTCCTTTGACCGGAGGTCACCTTCCAGCTCCACCCCCTCTAAACTCCGCCTCCTCGGACACCACCCACCCCCAAAACTCTGCCCCCACCCCGGGCCTTCTGGGATCCGCCACCAGATTTTTTCCATTTCCACCACTGACTAAAACGGTACCAGAGTCCGGCATTCTAGGGATACTGGAAGGTCGTCGTGGGTAAGCGCTCCAGAGGGGATCGGCTCTCAGTGTGGAGACGAGTTTTCAAGCGCTTTGTACAGCACATCTGGAGAGCCAAAGGTTGCAGGCCCCTGTTGTAGATGATGATGAGGGCCATGAAAGAAATTAACAGCTTGATGAGGGCCTCCTGTAACTGAGTGAGGGGGAGAGATGAGGGAACACAAGCTCTACAAAAGGAGAAAATAAACTGTGGTCAAAAAATCAGGCTGTCTCTCTGAGTTTCCCTTGCGCCTAACACCTTACACTGAACGTGCACAATCAGCTTTCTAAAATCCAAATCCCAAATCACTGTTCATGTTGCAGTTTTACGTCCACCTTCGCATTTGAGGTGAATTTCCGGTGTTATAGAAAATATGCACTGTTGCAAGTGCGATTAGCATGAGCGCAATGTTTACCATCGTGCTAATTGCACGTGCCCAGGTGCAACGTTTCTGCATTGCCCTGCGCAGAAGCTGCTGAAAAGGATTTGATGGGGGCATGGGCAATGCATGGCGTTGACGTCTGTAGTTGGGTTTCTGCGAAAGCTCGTCTGAGGCGTGCGTGACCTTTGCGAGAGATAAGACGTTCCGAGTTTAATTTAACTTCCTCCCACAGATCAACACTCCCAGGCTTTCTAAATGCCCCCAGTGTTCCTAAATAAAACGTAGGCGAACTCGTTTGTTTTCACCACGATAATTCCAGGAAGAAAGAGCCTGTGACTAACGGCCAATGCTGCAGGGAGCAGGTCACTGTGACCCAGTGGCGCAATTGACATCCGGCCCGAGGGAATAACAGGAAAAGGAAAGCTATTGGCAGGGATTCAGCTTTCACCTTTGACCTTAAATGCTGGGACTAATTGATTAACGTCTCCAACCTAGTACTGTTGTGAGAATGAATAATATTACATTTTTCATGGCACTTTATGCCGGATTTCTCTCGCTCCTGAGAACTAGGTTTTGTTTATTTATTTGTTTTTTTATATAGCGCAACAAGCCCATGCGCCTCAGCGCGCAACAAAACACATGAAATGTACAGACATAGACAAAACAAAACCAACACTCTAATAAAGCATAAGAAGAAAATAAATAAATAAATAAAAGCACAGTAGGCAATATCTCCCCAGAAAAACAAACAATTCTAGTGCAGAGAACAAGGCTAAATAAGGAGAGGATCCTAGAAAGTAGCTGGGAAACCGTTGAGTGGCATGGATGCCGTTGAGGCGAACATATGAGCTAAGGACGGGGCATTACAATAGGTGGCATGGGATGTACCAGCCACGGAGTGGGGTGTGATGCAGGAAGTCAGGGAGCCTAGGTGGCACCTAGCATTGACTGAAGAGCAAGGTCTTGAGTTCCTTCCTGAGGTGCGGGTGCATTGCCTCAGTTCTGATTGCCCCCGGGATGGCGTTCCATTGGCAGGGGCCTGGTCTCCTTGCCGCCCTCTTACTGCTGACCTCTACAGACCGCTCCTATTTCACTATCTCACTTTGCCACTGTAAAACCCTCTCTCAAGTAGATACTGCTTCCCCATGTGAAACAATGATCTTGGAATTGGCAGATGAGGGGTCGACAGCCTGGTTACGGGACTCATTACCATGAAAAGAGTGCTCGGGATCATGGGAGGCATGCATGTTTGGTTCAGAGAAAGAGCTGCCTGAGACATGAGAACCCCAGTTTCTCATTTCCGTTTCTGTAGTATGTTAATTGGCCGGCTGAGAGCAGTGGCAGACCTCACTCTAAGTTGCTGAGATGCTCTGCCCACAAGGTCTGCTGGCACTGCAGATGATATGATATTTTATTTGTATCGTGCTCATACACAGGTGTTTCAGAGCGCGACGAGGCATGGGAGGGGAACAAGGGAGAACAAAACACCAATGTTACTAGGCCCAGTGACATTGAGAACGCGTGTCAGGAACCGAGGGTGGAAGGTTTGGAATCAATGGAGGTACTAGCGTACTGCACAGGTACGCTCTAGTCCTCACCAAACATGGCGGAGTCTCCTATAAGATCTGGCTCCACCCCCTGGTTCAGTGTGTTGTATCTGTGTATTTTCACTCTGACGATCCGTTTACTCTTTAGTACTTGCCTCCCTCCTACGGGTCCTCATAGTCGTTTGTTTCTGCTTATTCTTTATCTATTTACAGCCTATTTGCCTTTTCCTTCGTCTGTTCGCTCCTACTGGATTCTGCAATCCGCTAGTTTGTCAGCCTTTTTTTTGGATCCTGTCTCTTTCCATTTCCCTTTTATCTGGGGGCCTCTATATATCATCTTTCTATCTGTTGAGACTTACCTGCATTCCAGATCCTCCGACTCAGTGTCCATCAGCCATCCACAGTGTGTACTTTTGGCAACTCAGCTTCTTGAAGTATAATCCTCAAGATTCATTGGTGCCGGAAATCTTCTTATCACATCTCCTTCAAACAAGATCTCCAGGGTTTTTTCTGCCTTCCAGCTTTTTCCCTGGGAGTGGAGGCTGGCCCCCTGGAGGCCCCTGAGGGCATGTTCAGATCACTGTGAAGGTGGCCTCCGGAGGGGCCAGACCTTATTTACACGAGCGGAAGGTCCAGACTCATAAGGACAAGACTTCCAACAAGGAGAAGATCCGTCCAAGGGAGAAGGTGGCTCTCAAGGTCCTAACATCCGAAGAATCAGGTGAGAAAGGGGAGGTGGAGCTGAAGCCTAACAATGCACAAGTGCAAGGGAGAGGGAAGGGGGAATGGGTAAGTGGAAAGTGCAGAGCAAAGGATGAAAAATCAACAAGTGTGAGTGTAGCCAGCAAGTGCTAGGTTAAAGGCATAGACAGGGGGTGTCTGATTTATGCTGGAAAATGGGGGCACTGTAGGGTTACTGATACAGATCTAAGTGCCAGGTTTGCCAGGAGGCATTGCCGGTACGTGGCAAAGTGGGGCAAGTACATGGGCCAAAACTCAGAGGGTAGCCAGGTGCACGATGTCTAAAAGGAACAGATCTGCAGGGGGGAGGACGAGAGAAGGCAGAAGAAAAGAGGAAGGTCTTGAGGTGCTTCCGGAACCGGAGATGGTTCTCTGCAAGTTTCCCAGTGGCAGGGAGGCTGTTCCAGAGACATGGGTGTTGCTAGGTCTGGAAAAGACCCGGGGCTACGCTGATGTCAGAACTGTCGGGACTGGGGGCTAGCTAGCCTTTTGGCTGTAGCTCCTGAGAATCTATCCGGGGCTACAACCAAAAGACCAGGGGCTATAGCCCCCCCCTAGCAACGCCTCTGTCCAGAGGGAGGCCCCAGCTGAAGGTAGAGATCTACCCCCAGCACGTTTCTTAGAGAAACGACTGACCCTGAGGGAGTTGGAGGTGGAGGAGCGAAGAGCTCGACAGGGAAGGTATTTACAGAGGGAGAGTTGAAGGTATTTAGGACCCAGGCCCCAGAAAGCCTTGTGGACAATGCAAAGATGGGGCCAAGGCTGCAGAAAGGTGAAGATAATCACTCTGACAGTGAAAGAAAGAGAGATGGTGGAGCTATGACAGGCAGTCCAACACACTGCAATCTCAAATGAGCTGCACCTCCAGCCGCTTAACTAGGTACGGTCTCTGCCAGTGTCTCCTTGGAGAGTTCTGCAAAGAAGCCACTCATTAATTGAATCTTCTACACTGTTGGGGAGCTATGCTGACACAGCATGCTAGGTCCATGTGCTACAAGGCATTCTGTTCTGCTGTGCAAAGTAGAATGGCTTAAAGTAGATAGATATGCAGTATTTTTCTGTTCTGATTTTAGAGGCTATCCTTATAGGGAGGGATTGTCAAGGCACAAGGTGTGAACCATCCCGACAGGTGGTGTTCCGCACCAGGGAGATACCGCTTTACCCACTAACAGCTATTTGCCGTCCTAAAGGGCCATGGTGTGAGTACATTTCTGGAGTACGGTGGGGTTGGCAGTTTTTTTAACCAAATAATATACATATTCACACAATTTGATATGACATTTTTGGACGGGTCAAAAATCAGTTTTCTTAGATTTTAAGCTAGACCCAAAATGTTGGAAATGACATGTGCATTGCATGTGGGTTCCATTTGATTGCCTGGTCATTTCCTGCCTGCTAGTGACATGTAGGTTCAAGCTTCGAACTTGCCTACCTATTGCTGACCCATCGTGTCTGCATAGTTCATGCCTTCTCTTGCCACACTGGCCCTACGTGGTCTCCAGCTTTACCCTGTGGACTCCAATTTACTGAACCAATGTGCATTAGCATGCACTAATTGCCACAGACTTGACCAGAAATGTTCCTCCATGGGGGCTACTGAAACAGTTTGTGGCGAAAAGTAGCAAATAACGATTGACAAATGTGGGAGACTTTCTTTTATTGGTGCCAGGCTTTTTTTGTCTCCCAGTCCAAACCTGGTGTCCACTATTCAAACAGATGATGTGATCCAGGCCTTAAAAGCAAGACAGAAAAGGAAGTGATAACAGCATACATTTGATCTTTCCTGCTAGCTTTCCATAGCATTTTACAACGTTGTGTAGAAATGTACAATTCCCATAGCGTCGATTCTAAATGTATTTTATTGCACTGAACAAAGTAATAAAAGCATGGTATGGCATACAACAGCTCTACGGTCCAGAGGGAACATGTGGGCTCTTGTAAGATCATGGATTCAACCCTATTTGCACCCCCTTTTCCTTGCTCAATAAAGATACAATTATATAGAATTAGTTTTGCCCCAACACGCCCACGACCAGCCTTTTACAACTTCCTGGAAAATGTGTGGACATTTTTTAGAATTTTCTGA
The DNA here is from genome assembly GCF_040938575.1 of Ambystoma mexicanum. Taxonomy (NCBI): domain Eukaryota; kingdom Metazoa; phylum Chordata; class Amphibia; order Caudata; family Ambystomatidae; genus Ambystoma; species Ambystoma mexicanum. The sequence goes on along the minus strand of NC_090929.1, from coordinate 155,030,083 downwards.
ACTTTGTGCTTTCTTGCATAGGCAGGATTCCGTACATATTTTTCAAAAGTCCACATTTTTGTCTGGCAGCCATTTTGCTACCTTTGACCGCTCTTATTTGCCAAGAGTATGTTTTTAACCAGGTATCTTTCTGGGGCCAATAGTTTCTTTTTGATACAAATGATACCCTTCCAGAAAAGATCCCTTTCAGGCAGAGGCGTTGCTAGGGGGAGTTAGTAAGGGGGCTATTGCCCTGGGTCTTTTGGTTATAGCCCCGGGTAGAAGCTCTGGGGCTGCAACCAAAAGGCTAGCTATCCCCGAGTCTCGACACGCCCGACATTAGCTTAGCCCCAGATCTTTTCGAGACCTAGCAATACCCCTGCCCTGCTTTCGGGTACTTTCTTTGTCACATTATCAGGTGTCAGAAAGATACCTATGCAGAGCTTATCCTGGGTGAAATGAGAGTTGATGTGACATGATAAGTCATTTACAACGCGCCTGTACACAAGTGTTTCTAGGCGTGATTCTAGTTGGTACACATGGCAATGTGGTACAAATGACCTCTTGTCAAATATTTTGCGCTAGCCTAAAATCTTCCTCTAATGTGTCACCAACTTTTATCAGTTTGGAAATGTGAAACGAAAACAGATCACAATGTTTTCTCCTTTTCTCCTTTTGTGTCTAATGTTTTGTCTAACTTTATTTGTCATGTTAGAAGGAAATGAATCATATACAATTCCCTGTGCTTTGCTGAGTGTTAGGGAGAATTCTCATTTATGGCTAATTTCCCTCACCTAGTGAGTCCCTCAACAGCTCTGCTGGATTTCTGGAGTTTAGTTTTTCCACCTGGTAAGAGTGTGAGCCTTTTTCCCACTCTTACATGTGTTTTGTCATGTGTATTTCTACTTTTTGTGTGATCTTGGGCTCTGGAGCCACACCACTGCATGAGCCCTACTTTGTGTGTGTGTTACACTGCACCTTCAGTGCAGTGACACAGGGTTGGCTTTGAGACTTCCCACTGACTCCATTTTTTTGGGGCTGACTACTGTCCCCCAGAAACATGTAAAGTTGCCATTAACTTTACATAGTCACTTTAAACTACAGATCCAGTACACCCCATCTTACATGGAGTATTGGAAAGGGTTCATTCCTACCCCTTTTTGCCTGTGCCTCTTGGAGCTTTGTTTTGCTCTCTTAACATTTACTCTTGGTTGGTGGCAGTGGTATCTACTCTAACTTTTCTACCGCGATTATACTATATAAACGTGGTACTGTTTTAGGCTATTGTATTAGCCTCAAACATAAACCCGCTTGACCAAATACTTTTTATTTTGGCTCCGGTCGGGTTTAGTCACCATTTCTTTTTGTTAAAATCCTTCTTGTGTTTTACTTTTCACGCCAAACCAGGTTTGCCTTCTTTGTTTGCCGTCCTTTGGCGGGCTTCTGTCCAGAAGCCCTCCTTTGGCGTCTGGGTTTCTAGGTTGGCTGAACGTGAGGGAGGGGTTTAGTCACCCCCTCCAAAGGGTCTCCTTGGAGACCCAAGTCGCACTTTGTGACGATTGGCTGAGGTGGTTGTCCGGGCCGGACAACCCCCTTGCTGAGTGCTTGAAAGCCAGGCTGTGTGAATGGGGGATTTTGGCATAAAAGGCAGGACTCTTGGGCTGGAAGTTAGAGTCACCACTGGAACTGCAAGAACCGAAGAGAAGCAGAGAAGAAGACGGCTGCTGCAACTCCAGAGACCCGGTGAAGCCCTGCTGCAGTCCTGAGCTATCTACCCTTCAACGACAGAGAAGATCCAGTCCGGAGTCTTCTTCCCTTGAGCCTGCTGGGATCAACCAGCTCCCCCTCAACAGCCAGATAATCCTCTTCTTGGTTGAAATCGCTGCACACAGCTGTAGTGGTCCAGATAGCCATCTGTAGAGCCTCTCCTGTTTTAAAGGAGCGCACCTTTTATTCACTGTTGCTTCGCTGCTGCTGGCTTCGTCCCTGGGTAGTACAGATCGCTCCAGGCGTCCTCCTTCGTGTCCCCTTGACTGAAGCTCCAGGAACTGTGAGTCTGCAGGAACTACCAGGAACAACTGCCGTGGCACCAGCTTTCTTCAATGAATAAGGTACTGTGTCCGACTTCGAGAAATTGGGGAGAACCCTTCTTCCTCACCAAAGGCTTGTCCTTTTGTTCGTTCCCTCTTATAACTTCTGCTTCCCTTTGTGACAATATCTAAGTACTCCTGGCAATCTCGAATCGTGAACTGTTCTAACTGTGTGATCCTCGGCAACAGGACTCCTGTTACATTTGACCCTGGCGCAGGCCTATTGACTTTTATCTACCTTTTAGAGAGTGTCCTCTGATTCAACGTGCCTTGACAAAAGTATTGCCTATGATTTTTATCCACAATTCCCTTGTGTTCATTCATGTGCTAAATGTGTTTGACTTCAGTTACATTTCTTCCCGTGGGTACGCTTATCTTTGTAAGACCGAACTGTCATTACTGTCAAAAAGTGATCACGTATGAACCCCCCGTAACGTCTTTGCCTCCCAACACTGATCTGTCAAATCCCAATGTACTTACCTTGAATTGTTCTACACAAGGGGAATTGGTTGGATGTAGTATATTTGAAGTGTGGTTTTATTTTAATAGAAGTGAAGTGTTTTGTTAACAGATGGTTTAAAAATAAATGCACTTATATTTTTTAACCAGAAACCTTGAGTCAGTGTTTGCTTGAGTCACAGTAATTGTAGTCCTTTGTGTAATCTCTACTACTGCTCATTTGCTGTTGAGATAAGTCTGGCCGCTCAGCCATTGCTACCATTTTACTGTGTAGTACAGGCTTGTACCAAAGGTGAAATTATATTACCACTTGTAGTCTTAATTGTGTGCAGTGGTCCCCAAGGGCACTGCATATGATTCTGCCTAACACTTATGTAAAAGATTACTGCTGGTAATTAGTCAATTGAATGATGAAAGTCTTTCTTTACCTTCTGACCTGCACTGTGGCCACTTGCTTTAATATTAGTGACATTAGTGCCCTTTCCTCCTCCAGAGCCTACACGGCGAAACTCATCGCACTCAGCTGCCAATGTCTCACCTGCTACAAAACAAAGCCCTACGGGCAGCTCTTGGTATAAAAAATAAATTACCATATTTCTCACATTAGGAGGTAAGCGCAATGGCTATGCATCCAAGCTAGGATCTTATTTAAGACTCTGACCATCACACATAAATGCATTACCAATGGTGCCCCTGCATACCTCAAGAACTGTGTCACTCAAAAAAGTTCATCTAGATCCCTCAGGTCGGGCTCTAGTACACACCTATTTGTCCCAAGGTTCAAATGTTCTAAGGCAGGGGGTGCCAGTTTCCCAGTAGCCGTACCGAAGATCTGGAACTCCCTTCACATGCAAGTTAGAAATGAGTCCTCCCACCAGCGCTTTAAGAGTCTCATCAAAACATGGCTCTTCAACAAATTCTAACCAGAGTGTCCCCACTGTGGCACTGTGAGCACACTGGGACTACTGTTATGTTGGAACGCTATACCTATATTGTAACTAACATTGTAATCCTAATGGTAATGTTTGTATTGTGACACATTTTCTGTTTCTAACCTTGCACGTATTTCAATTAACTCTGTAACCAGACAATCACACTTAAGTAACCCACACCGTGATACCTCTGGGTTTGGGCGTGTAACAAATGTAAAAAATAAATAAATAAAAATAAAGTCACTGGGCTACACTAGATTGCGATATGTGCAGCCTGTTGCAACTATTAGTCAGCAAGGGTGGCTCTGCGCTGACTGCCAGTCAGTAACGGGAGGCCGCTCAGAAGGCGGCTCCTCCCTTCTTTCACAGAAGGCAACTTTTCTTCGAATACGTGTTGCAGGGCACTGCCCTCAACACTGGTACCCATGACTTTTTCAGTCAGTTTCAAACAATCTGTCGGGGAGGACAGTGGAACTTGGTGCACGACGATGACTTGGTTTACATCAATAGTGTGAAATGTTCCAGATGAGACAACCTAATTATGTGGTGAACTGCTGGATAATTTGGGCAGGATTGCTAAACAGGTCCTTACTTCACTGAGCTGTCTGGCTGCATCTCCAGGTATATGTCTGGCACATTGCACTATTGACTACTTGTTCCCAAGAATTCCAAAGGGGGGATGACTAAGCATGAGCATCAGATTCAAAGCTATCTGAACAATGGGGGTTCAAATCACTTCAAATGATTTGAAGCCTGATTCCACTAGCTCGAATAGATAGATAAGAATACCTGTTGGCCCTGATTCGAATTAAGGAAAATAAGGCTTGCTTACTGCTCGGGATGAGATATTCCATCTGCAAGTACATCTGTTGTATTTCAGACTGATTTGACACTAACATTTTTCAACTGAAACACTTATTAATACATTTATTTCCAAGGTAAAAGATTGATCTGCGTTGAAGTTGACAACGTTTTATGGCAAAATATCAGCATCGGTTTTTAGGATTGAAGATCATTTATTTATTTATTTATTTATTTTGACACGTATACAAGCGCATAGCCCATGGGCATCTAGGAGCTGGTTACATGATCCAAAGAGTTTATGTTTTTAAAAAAATGGTTAGTCATATTAAAAACGATATGCTTCAAGTGACAGTCAGGGAAACACTAACAGTGCATAAAACATTGGCGAGTTTAGGGAATTACTGATTGCGTAAACGTAATGGGCTCCAAAAGAGAGTCACCCGAGTCAAGAAGGCCCAGCTTCAATGGTAGATTGAAAAATCCTCAGATGAAGTGCAATACATTATTTGAGATTGCAAACAAGCACTTGCTCTTCAGGTTCACAACATAGACTGACTATCTGAACAGTCCTGTGCCCAGACATTATCAAACACCAAACAAGCTCTGCTGGTTCTCAGAATTGTTTTGGGCATCAGCTCTCTGCGGCTGCAAAACTTGAACTTCCATTGCAATGTTTTAATGTTGTTTTCATGAATATATTGTCTATGGTGAAGTTTATAATTTATTAAGGAAACAGAATTAGGATAAATCAAATCTTCTCAAACAAACTGAAATCAAAAGTTATGATATGGAATGTAGGTGAACAGATTCTGGAAGGGTAGCCTCAATACGTTACTTACTCGTACACTCGCTCGTGGGAAATTAGTAAATCTCGTCTTAGAGGCCAAGCTAAACCCTTAATTTGTCACTTTAAATGACTGATGTCCACCTTGTGCAGGTTTTCTCTTCTTCCGGTCATCAGGCACTATCTGGCAATGGTGGAGCCTTCCATCTTGTATGGGCTCGAATTGGCAACCCTCGGCCTGGGGCCCTACAGGGGACAATATGGAAGTAGACTTTAGGCCTTTCCAACGCTATTTCCAACAGAATAATTCACCATGAGTTGGGTCTGATTTCTCTTGAGGCAAAACCCCAGTGGAGGCAATTGTGAAATTATCAGAAAATGATCTCCTCCTGACAAATGCTCTACGAGGACCTGAGTCAACTGCTAAGAAACCAGTGCGTCGTATCTTTGAACATCTTTAAAGATTATTGTGGGGGCATTCTGGAGGCTATCGACTCTTCGGATGTGGAGATAGCCTCGAGGCCGACTGCTACAAAAAAATACCTATTCAGAAAGGACTGGTGTAAGACGGTTGACAATTTATCCAACTATAAATCCTACAAAGACTATGCAATGTTTCCCAGGGAAAGAGAGGTTCTTGCAAAATGTGTGTATTTGTTACCTAATAGTATAATAAGAGGTTCATACATATGCTTCTGCCTTAACCAATTCCCTACATTAGAGGGAGTAGGTTCCTGGAAACCATGGAGACTAAGTTACACTGCGATAACTTGTCCGTTGTGAACCTCTGAAGCACTTGGTTCTTGATTTATCCAACTAAAAGACATTCGAGTAAAACACTTGTGTGCAGTAGTGCCCTGCAAAACAAGTGCACTTGGAGAATCCTTGGGGGCACGTCTGATTTGGGGTGATAATGTATGCCTCATCATTGCACTAGATGGTTTTTTAACAGAGATTTTTTGGAAGTTGGAAGAATTTATTTAGGACAACCAAAGCTACTGACTATGAACCATGAAACATGGGATGCATACCTGATGTTGTTCTTTTGTTTCTTCTAACTTGAAATTGCTTCATTGCCATCGACTCTAATTGTTTATCTTTTTTCTTTGATTTTCTAATGGTTTGATGTTGTAAAATTTTGTATTGTGAAAGGTTTGACTTTTTTGAATGAACCAATAACACATAAACAAGGAAACACAATGGAAATAGGGTACTTTATTTTTCTTTTATTGTGATATGGTTTACTATTAGTCTTACACAAACTACAAAATAAAATACTAATTATACGTACCAAAATCTAAAAACATGAATAATTTAAAATTAATTCAATAACAGAAAATTCAGAGACTTATTCAAAAACACCTTTTTTTAGGAAGAAAATGCAGAACAAATACATTTTATAGCGGCTGATCCTAAGGAAACCTGCTCCCTGATACCAAACGATTCCAAATGTCACTGTAAGGTAAAACAGCTCGACTATGAACAAATCTTCTGAAGTGGTGTAATATTAATGCACATAAACCTTTACAATGTAACAACAGAATATCCACGGTCGCATTTGCTCTGCAGACCTGCAAATCTTACAAACAACATGGGTCACATTCACATTGTTCCTCCAACAAAACCCTTTGTGGATAGGAAGCAGGTTTAGAGACAAAATCTCATAAACAAAGCCCTCCATTTTACAAACAGGAATTTACAAAGGTAGTTTGGTGCAGCCCCCAACCTTCTTTCTCAAGGTGCCAGTTCATAATACAATCTGGCTTTAGGAAGTTGATCCGGGTGGACCACCAATCCCTTGCGCAGATCAGAAGCCATCTGCGAATGGCCAAATGAGAAAGCATTTAATAACACATCTAAACCTGCCTGCATAATCTCTGGCAATGTTAGAATTCCAGCCATGGAATTGAAAATGATTATTTTAATGCTAAAAATCTTGGGAATCTCAGTTTGAGCCATAGATTCACAAGACCGTTTTAGATAATGCTATTGAAGATGTGTGGCACTAAAGAACCGCTAATTGCCACAAGAGATAGGGCATCACCCCAGCAATTGAATCTGTGTAACTGTTCGCTGGGAGCTGTGCTGACTCAGCATGATTTGTCCATATGGTTCAAGCCTTTCGCTTCTGCTGTGTAATGGCAGGTCCCGACCTTTCTCTATGTACTTAATATGTGAAATGAGATTGGTGATGTCAGCCGGGCCCCATGCAGTTGCTCTTCTCTCCCTTTCTCTCGCTTTCTATCTGTCTGTAGCTCCCTTTCTCTCTCACGCACACTACAATTCTCTCGGTCTCTCTCTCTCTCTCTCTCTCTCTCTCTCTCTCTCTCTCTCTCTCTATCTGTCCCTCTCTTCTCCATCTTCCGCTCTCTGCAACAAGATTATCTCTTTTGTTCCCTTGGGACCCTCTCTCTTTCTCGTGCTCTCGCCTTCTCCCGACCTCTCTCTCAATGCCGTCTCTCACTTTCTCTCTATTGCTATCCCTCTTTCTTCCTCTGTCTCTCTGTCACGGTATTAACTCTGCCTCTATCAGGATTCTCTGTTTCTCACCATCTCGCATTCTCTTTGTCGTCTCTCTCTCAGGATTATTTCAATCTCAACCCCTTTCTCTCTCCTTCTCTCACTCTCTCTCTGTTCAGAGTGTCCCCCCTCTCTTTCTCTCTCTCTTTTATTCTGTCGTTTTCCCTTCTTCCCTCTGCCTCTTTCACTCCATCTCTCCCTGTTCAGCTTGTTCTCCCCTCCCCCCTCTCTCTCTCCCTCTCTCCCTTGCTCTTTCTCTCTCTCTTGTAATCTGTCTCCCTCTTTCCCTTCTTCCCTCTGCCTCTTCCACTCTATCCCTCCCTGTTTGGCTTGTTCCCCCTCTCCCTCTCTCACTCCCTCTCTCCCTCGCGCTCTCTCTATCTTCTAATCTGTCTCCCTCTTTCCCTTCTTCCCTCTGCCTCTTTCACTCTATCCCTCCCTGTTTGGCTTGTTCCCCCTCCCCATCTCTCCTTCTCTCTCTCCCTCTCTCCCTCTCTCCCTCGCGCTCTCTCTATCTTCTAATCTGTCTCCCTCTTTCCCTTCTTCCCTCTGCCTCTTCCACTCTATCCCTCCCTGTTTGGCTTGTTCCCCCTCTCCCTCTCTCACTCCCTCTCTCCCTCGCGCTCTCTCTATCTTCTAATCTGTCTCCCTCTTTCCCTTCTTCCCTCTGCCTCTTTCACTCTATCCCTCCCTGTTTGGCTTGTTCCCCCTCCCCATCTCTCCTTCTCTCTCTCCCTCTCTCCCTCTCTCCCTCGCGCTCTCTCTATCTTTTAATCTGTCTCCCTCTTTCCCCTCTTCCCTCTGCCTCTTCCACTCTATCCCTCCCTGTTTGGCTTGTTCCCCCCTCCCCTTTCCCTCTCTCCCTCGCGCTCTCTCTATCTTTTAATCTGTCTCCCCCTTTCCCCTCTTCCCTCTGCCTCTTTCACTCTATCCCTCCCTGTTCAGCTTGTTCTCCCCTCCCCCCTCTCTCTTTCTCTCTCTCTCCCTTGCTCTTTCTGTCTCTCTTTTCATCTGTCTCCCTCTTTCCCTTCTTCCCTCTGCCTCTTCCACTCTATCCCTCCCTGTTTGGCTTGTTCCCCCTCTCCCCTCTCCCTCACTCACTCCCTCTCTCCCTCGCGCTCTCTCTATCTTTTAATCTGTCTCCCTCTTTCCCTTCTTCCCTCTGCCTCTTCCACTCTATCCCTCCCTGTTTGGCTTGTTCCCCCTCTCCCTCTCTCACTCCCTCTCTCCCTCGCGTTCTCTCTATCTTTTAATCTGTCTCCCTCTTTCCCTTCTTTCCTCTGCCTCTTTCACTCTATCTCTCCCTGTCAGCTTGTTTCCCCTCTGTCTTTCTCTCTCTCTCTCTATAAGAAGCGTTTTAGAAATAAATGCGTTTGAATAGTTTCTTAAAGAGTTCTTAATTAGACTTGTGCACAAGAGTAGATGCAAGACTGTTGCCCAATAGAGAGCCTTGAACAATTATTGATTTGCCTCCCACACTTTTAAGATTACATTTGGGAATGACCAGCAACTTAGAGTTGGAAGAGTTCTGCTTACTCTACTTGGTTCATAACACACGAAGGAGCTGTCCAGGAATAAAGCAGAGCTGCTGTGCAGTGCTGCATGACCAATGGCTGCAATGTTATAACAGATTCTATAATGAACTGACAACCAGGGCAGGCGGTGTAGAATACGAGCGAATAGAGCAAAGGTGGGCAAATTAGAGGCAGTGTAGATCCAAGGCCATTTTAAGCACTTTAGGGGCCCAGGGCACGCACACGCTCGGGGGCCTCCCTCCAGCAAACCAAAGGAGTTAAGGGATCCAGAATATCTTGTTGCGCCCCCATTGCAATCACAACCATAGCTCAATATGCTGCTGTGCAGTGATCAAAATAAACATGGGTACTCCCTTTCAGTCATTCTTGCTGTAAACAGAATGATAAGCAAGTAGCATTTCAAGGCAAGCATTAGCAGTCCACGACAAGAGTGCTTGTGTTCTAGCACTTTTCATCAAATGCAGGCCATATATTGTACGAAAAAGGTGCACATAATCCAGAATAGCCAGACTACTCAGATTAGCTGCCTCACAAAAACACAAGTGGTCAAGCATGAACGCAGGAGACCACTCGGAGGCAAGGAGAATGCTACAGATAACATAGCATACATAGTGGATGCAGATTTGAAGCTACTCGGAAAGTGTCCATATCCAGACAGACTGACATTAGAAGAAGGATGTGGTTTCAAATGGTGTTGCCATTAGAGAACAAAAAGCAAGTGACTGTGATGGGCAATATGTCAATGCTTACTGTTATTATAGAAGAAGCAACATTGAAGCCAGTAAAACCATGAATGAGGCTTGTTTGAAGAACACTGAAAAAAATATAAGTAGTTTCATAACTGTAGAAATGCTGTAATGCAAGTAGACTAAGTAATCATGAAGGATGGCTATACGTAGTGAATAGACTGAAGCCGGTGCCGCCAATATGTATATATGTATAGAGTATGGATGTTCGACGTTGCAACTTTAGTAAGCCAGGACCCATGGAAGAGAAGGGCTGAAATTGTGGCGCAGCAGAAAAGCAGCTGGAAATCAAGGAAGGATCGAGAAGGCTGTCTGGCCAAGGGTTGGGGCAGCCAAGAGCTGGTTATCTATTAAAGGAGATACAATGAACATGAAAAGCAAGCCGAGCTCCTGTTAAGGTATGACAGAAACACCATGAAAGCCAAGTTTTATTCATTTAATATAATTAAATGCGAGGAAAGGAGCTCAAATGTGGTCTCCTGTCACATGGGATGGATGTATATAGAAAATGGGCCTGCTACATCGAGACTGAAGATAAGAATGTGCTCACACTCCCTTTTATTCTCAGGTGCAATGATACTCTGCAAGGCCAAGTTCAAAGACAATTGGAATGGCAGATGGCATAAGTGATGATGGACGGTGGGCTAATTGGGTGGGGAGGCATGGTCAAGTCCATCCACAGGCACCTGGAGTACCAGCTTGCGTGCTGCTAGCGAGTTGAATGTTCCAGAAGGGTACAAACGTGCCAACCAATTATAGAGGGACATGTATTGAAGAGCCCTATAGTTTAAGAGCCAATGATGTGTCGTGTATCTAACAAATATGGAGGATGACTTGGACAAGGGGTGGGCATAAGTTGTCCACCTGACACAGAGACACAATCACAATCCTATGCCATATAGAAAGTATACTTAGATGTTCCCAGTTGACCTATCACAATCCCAAGTAAGTTTTCTTAGTTTGCCACGTAGTGTGATGTCACTTATGACAAGGTTTTGCTATAAAAAGATGTTTTTTCATGTGATGCGTCGAGATTATGCTTTGATACGTCCGTTCATGTCTGTTGCGCCCCCTGTTTTAGACAATTGAAAATAAAACAGTTATTGTGTGCCAACTTCCTGAGTCGGTCTGGATATTGGTGTGAGAGCTATTCTGCACCCCCATCCATGTAATGACGCGTTTCCTCATTTACAAAGGACCTAACGATTCATGTGGTAGCATGTCGAATGGTTCAGACCCATCGATTAAATAAAACTCCAGAGCTTCGGCTGATCGAGTACCCTTTGCCATCTAGCCGGAAGATTGCAGGGATTCCGTGGAGGGTGGCCGATATAGAATTCTTGCAAGAAAATTGATATATGTGGGACGGGCCCCTCTTTGACGAAATCCCTCCTGGTTTCCACAGGCAAAAGTGGTCGATTGGAGAGGGGAGCAAATACCGAAGGTTTCGAGTAGAACGAGCGAATGATGAGTAGACTGAGGGAAATGGCAAATTATGGGGATGGGATTGTGGTAGTTTAGAGAAGTAACGGGATAGTTAGAAAAGTAATGGGGGTGATTATAAAAGAATAAACGAAGATCGTTTTGAGAGATAAAGCCCGGGATTCCTAACTCAAGGAGTTTTAGAAGAACTCATATCACACCCCATTGGGGGTACAAATAGGCAGTGCATAAACAGGTTTATGTTAGTAGATGAGTTAAACTCCAGTCGGAGAATTTTTAGGGGCAAGACAGAGAAAAAGAGTACCATGGTTTAAATGTAAGAGTCGACTAAGGGCCTAATTCACAGAAGTGTTTTATAATGACAAAACACCGTTGGAAAATGCTCTGTGAATTAGGCCCCGAATTTGTCCGTTTGTTTATGTGTTTGTTTTAAAAAGGGGTTTGAAGAACGACAAGAATACATTGTGTAAAGTTGAAGTGGAGATTAAAAGTTATTTGCCTATTTTAAAGGTCATTGTCGGCGCCGACCAAGAAGTAGGCTGAGGTTATTGGAAAACAGAGGATTTGAGGGGCAAGTGTTGGAGCGCGCTCATATTTGTTGTTTTTATGAATGCATCTGTGTAAACGACAGTAAGTATTGACAGTCAATTGAGACTCGTCATAATGGAAGATATTACTCCACTGATGCACCTGTGTGAAACACTGCCAAGACACATGCCTAAGCTAAAACAGTATAGTGCGCGGTGTGTAAAGGGAACAGCATATAAAATGTTCATGCCATGGCCACAAGGGGATCGCAGTCAAAGGCAGTATTGCAACAAATGACTACATACTTGCACACTGCGTACACAGGGAAGAAATTGGAAAAGAGGTTAGATATTTTAGAGCTCTGGAAAATGTACCAAGAGGAGAGAGAAGATCCACCGCCTGAGGAGTGGATTCTTACTCAGTGTAGGGAGGAAGGTGTTGAGCTTTCTGCTCTCCTTACCTCGCCTGAAGTGAATGGTGATAGTACAGAAGACGTAGGATTGTATCCGTTAAAGGAACTAAAGGCAGCGATAGGATATAGTAATCCGATATATGAACCGCCTGCTTATAGCAGTGACGATAGTCCAGAAGAGACTAGAAGGAAAGAGGCGATCTTTAAGATCATACAGAATAAAGAGGAGGTAAGTTAGCGACTGAATATGACAAGAGATATAGAACTCGGGATTAAGAGATGGAAAGGAGAGAAGGATAAAGCTTATGAGGGAATGCTTGTGCAGAATGAATGGATGGGAGGACAGATATTGCTCAAGTTTGATGGGAAAAGCATCGAGGAGTTCAGGCAAAGGGAAGATCAAGACGAACAGGACAGAAAAGACAGGGAACGAGAAAAGAGACTGAAAAAGGATGAATTTAAGAGAAAGAGCAGGCAGAGGCGAGAACAGATGTATCGAGAGGAGCAGCAAAAGAAAGAAGAAAGGGCGGAGCAGCAAAGGAAGTATGACAACAGGCAGAGAGCAATAGAAGAACGAGATAGGCAAGGAAGAGAGAAGAGGAAGAAGCACAGAAATTAAGAAATACAAGATACAGAGACAAAGGGAAGAAGAAGAGCGTAGAGCGAACAAAAGAAGAGAAAAGAAAAGACAAGAAGGGGAAAGAGTTAGATGGGAAGCGAGAAAGCAAAGAGAATTAGATGAAAAATTGGAACAAAAAAAGGAGGCAGCGGGAGCGCAACATTGATCGCATTCAAAAGGAGTTGATGGAACCAGGTCCAGTCATATCGTGGGGGAACATAGAGGAGTTTCTTCCGCTAAAGGAGGTAAATCCAGGGCCATCTAGAGTAGCCCTAGAAGAGAATTTTGACATAGGGTGTATCAGAGATAGGATCGATAAAGCCTATCAAGACGAGAAGGTAGCAAATCGGGAAGCAGAGGGAAGGGAGATCAGTCCCTTGTTTTCCAATCATGAGGCGAAGAAAGAGACCCGTTTAGTCGCGAGCATAGAGCCTTGTCCTTAGACATGCTGACTTTAGAAAGGGTGAAGGGGATGAGAGACATACTAGCTGGGGCCTAAATATGTCGGACGAATAGAGAGAAACCTTCCGTGGGGAAGAGGGAGGAGGTACATGTGGTCCTGAGGGATGTACACAGACAAGGAAGTGAGATGGTCTGATTTAGAGCAACCTGACAATAGGACGCCAGATCCTGTAGCATATCCAGAGCGTCCTAGAGGACGATCGTACAGCGTGAAAGGAGAGTCACCGCCATATGTAAGCCGGCTGAGGTCATTGCCAGGTAGAAGGCAATCAGAAACCATTGTCCCCACTATAGATAGGCAGACGATGGGAGCCGATTGCAGGTTGGGATTCACGCAGTTCCCTTTATTGGAGAAGGGAGGGGCCAGACCGCAGTATATTCCTTGGCCACAAATGGATAAGGATAATTTAAGGTGTAAATTTCCTAGCTTGATGGCTTGATGGCGGGTGCGGGAAAATGAATTTATGAATTAGAGAAAATGACAGGGGGAAATACATTGGCAATAGGAGACATTAAGGGCAGTGGTCTTCAAACTTTTTTGGCCAGGGCCCCCCTGAGCAAAATTTGGGCAGGTCGGGACCCCCCAGAAATGCCAAATGGACAGTATATATTGCGCGCCGTCACCTGCTCCCATCAAAGTCGCTGGGCTCCCTCATCCCACTCCTACCCAGTCGCTGGTCTCTCCCCACCCCATCACACACCCAGGGCTCTCCCCACTCTGCTCCCATCACTATCCCATGGTTCCCGCCCATTGTGCTCCCACCATAGTCCCTCGGTTCCCCCATCCCGTTCCCAACACAGTCTGAGGGCCAGTGGCGGCTGGTGAATCTTTTTTAAGTGGAGGGGCATTAAGGGGAGCTTCGGGGGGGTTTCCCCCTGTGAATTTTTTTTTAAATAATAGGTTAAAATGTTGCATTGTAGAGCATACTTTTAACAAAAAATGGGTAAATAGCCAAACAGTTTGCAATTGTTGCTGGGAGTCCAGGGGGCAGGCATTGATATTTTATTTCTATCGCACTCGTACACAAGTGTTTCAGAGCGTGACAAGGCAAGGGAGGGGAACAGAGGAGAATAAAACAGCGATCTTACTAGGCCCAGTGACATTGAGAACGCGCAAGTGTGAGGGGAAAAGTGCATGGAAGGGGGGAGAAGTGGAAAGTGCGAAGCAGAGGAGAAACAGATAAATAACAATAAATAAATAATAAAGGCAACAAACAGTGGTAGTGCAGCCAGCAATTTGCAAGTGCTACGTTTAAGGCAGCAGACAGGGTAGGTCTGATAAGTGCAGGAAGAAAGATGGTTCTCCTCAAGTTTTAGAGTGGCAGGGCGCTGTTCCAGAGGGAGGCCCCAGCCGAAGACGGAGATCTACCCCCAGCTCGTTTCTTTGATAAACGACTGACCCTGAGGGAGTTGGAGGTAGAGGAGTGAAGAGCTCGAGAGGGGAGGTATTTGCGGAGGAATAGCTGAAGGTATTTTGGACCCAGGCCCCAGAAAGCCTTGTGGACAAGGCAGAGGGTTTTGAATGATAGATGTCCGGTAAAAAGATACCATCCCTGTCCCCTGGGCCCCACTGGTCCTAACACAATGAACATGATTATGTGTATATGCAAGGCGCTGCACATTCATACAGCAATCACTCTATCATTCACATGAGCATCCATCACCATACACTCACTCATAACGCATCCATTCACATGTTTAAATAAAAACAATGAACATAAACGTACCTTCTGCATTGGCCTGTGTGTGGGTGCTGAAACGGCCTGCTCCAGCTGCTCTGTCCGTATGTGCGAGGAGGCGCAGGAGCTCCCCCTCGGACATACAGACATGCAGTGCCCCAGCCAGCATTTCCAATGAGCTATGCAATGCTGGCGAAGCAAAACGCCCCAGCACTTGCATGGCTCAGTGAGCATGTGCGGCTGGGGAACTAAACTGAACTGTCAAAGGGAAACAGTGTTTCCCTTTGACAGTTCAGCCAGCCCAGGAGCACTCCATTAGCTGGATAAAGCAGCTGAGGGAGTGCTCACTGTTTCACTGGGCTGGCTCCTTAGCTCCTCCATAATGGGTGAGGGGCCACTGGGTGGGCGCCTCTTGCCATTATGGATGAGCCGCCAGGCTCGGACAGGCCTATAGGGCAATGCCTGTACCAAAAATGTAAAATGCTAGTTTGGGCCAATCAAAATGGGCCACCATTTTGGCCAATGTGGACCATTTTGATGAGTTACTTAACTATGCAGTTAGTAATGTTGACCATTGTTGCTGAATATATCACAATTTACTTACATTTTAACACAAAGCACCCCTTTGGGTACTATTGAAACAGTGGGCTTCATAACTACTCTGGCGGTAGCTGTGCCGGTAAAACCGGCACGGCTGCCACTGGAGTTGCATCCGGGTCTGGCACCCGCGAATGGGCAATTACTAGGTCATGCCGAGTTAGGCGGACATGATAATTGCCCTTTCGAAGGTGCCGGTAGATCCCCATTCCCATTTGAGCCCCATATGGCTCAAATGGGAATGGGGAGCTCGGATGCACCGGCACCGTTAATAACGGTGCTGGTGCATCCGACGAGCTGAGGTCAGACCTGGCGGGGGCTGTCAAGCACCCACGAGCACAACTCTTACTATGGCGGAACGGTAGCAACGGTGCCGGTAGCTTACCAGCACCGTTGTTACTGGTCCGCCATAGTAGTAATGAGGCCCAGTCTGTGACTAAAGGAATGAATATCCATTTACAACTGTGGGCCACTTTTTCATTGTTGCCTGAGACAGTTTCATGCTTCAGCCCGCCCATGTGGGCCACCCCTGCCCATTTCTTCCAATCTAAAAAAAAAAAAAAAAAAAAAAAATCTTTTTTCATGCTGAGCTCTCAGGGCCCCCCTGGGATGCACCCACGGACCCCTAGGGGGTCGCGACCCACAGTTTGAATACCACTGCATTAAGGGTCTCCTAGCAGCCATTTTGGGAGAAAGAGCTGATGACATTTGAACGAGAGCAGGCTATTCAAGTGTCATGGCACAGAATATAGTGCACAATGAAGCGCCGTTCAATAATTGTAGAGCAGATGTCTCGAGAACTCTCAGGGTGCAGTATCCTAATACATCAGATATGAGTGGAATTATGACACGTAGGATGAAAGAAGATGAAGATCCACTTGCTTACATTCAGGACATTCAGGAATGGTGGACTATTGAAATTCGAGAGCAGTGGGGGAAAACGGTGGCAGTATTTTGCCACATTTTATGTCAGGGGTTGCCTGATCCAGCACAAAGGCAACTCAAGAAATTAGTGGGAATGGAAGCAAAGCCATGGACAGAGATACAGTTCACCATGGTGCATCACTGTTGGCTGTTACAGGAGAAAAACAGGAAGAAGGTAGATGCTAGAAAACTTCAGGAAGCCAAATTAGTTCCGAAGAAATTCTCAAAGTATGCCATGGAAGGGGCGGTATTGACAAGCGGAGAAGGACTGGGAATACAGCAAACAGTGGGCACGTCACAGGAGGGAATGGGTTTGTGCCACGAGGCAGAGGAATGAGCTACAGAGGAAGGCGTGGCTTTCAGAATAACCAAGATGGTTTACGGAATATGCAGAATGATAATCAGAATGTGCAGGGAGGATGTAACCAAGGGGGACTAGTCAGAAGAGCTCCAATTGAATGTTTGACTTGTGGGATGACGGGGCACATTGGTGTGTATGCAGGAGCCATGGGTATGTACAGAATGGCCAATTCTCAAGAGAGGGGACAGCTTATCCTCCAGAATATAGCTCACGAGCAAGGGTTGGGTCTGTCCAAGATCAGACAGTGTATCAAGCACAAGCGATGCAAATGCAACAGGCATTTCAGCCACAGCAAGCACCATTGAATCTACCGCAAGGGCAGTCACAGCATGCACCCACGCAGATACAGCAGAACGCAAACACGGGACAACTATTGACAACTTGAATAGGGGGTGTCACTGTGGTGGGGGGAAGTCCTTTCACAGGTACAGGGGTATGCGTATATCCACAATAGGACAGCTCACAGGGTGACTTGATGTGTTCAGTACTATCAGTGACACCTGGCCCCCAAGAGGAACCAAGGGTTGATGTGACGATAGGAGGCAAATCTTTTTCTTTTCTAGTAGACACTGGGGCTACTCATTCATGTATACGAGAGGGAAAATACCCAATGTTGGGGATTGCCTGAATGCTCAAGGATTCTCTGGAGCTACAAGTTGAGTTTCTTTTACTAACGAATTGCCAGTCTCCATAGGAGAGTGTGACATGTCTGTTCCATTATTGTACTCAAAACAGACACCAGTTAACATACTTGAACGAGATTTAATGACGAAGCTTAACATGACAATTTCTTTTACTGATGAAGGCATAGTGTGCTCTACTCCAGGGACACAATATATGAATGTGGGTGAATTTATATTGGCTTTTAAAGGGTAATTGGCTCTGTGAGGAATGCCACTGGAACCAGAAGTCTTTCTTTTTGGGGTACGCATTTTGTTGACGTGGCTACCTGGTTTAGTGGGAAAGATTATGAGAATACTTGATGAATTCTTGTTCAGGCCAGAGACCCATGAACAAAGAGGAGAGACAGACTATTCCCCTAGGGTTAAATGCAGCCATAGTGCTATGGAAAATGGCAATGCTCGAACAAACAGATGATGAGGGCAGGCCATGGAGAACAGTGATTGCTATTGGGAAAGGGTGTAGACTGACTGATGTCACTGACGATGATACGTTTAAGGATCTTCTAATGGATGATGAAGTAATATTCGAGATGAATATTACATATTGGATTAGACTAGAAAAAAGGGAGGTTGCACAGTGAATAGTAATAGTGCGACATCATCCAGCTTTTTTTTATGAGGACTTGGAAAAGGTGCCAAGCACTTTATGGACTACAAACCCCTATGACGTAGGCCTATTGAAAGGGGTAGGGGAGGTCAAGAAAAAGTTTATGCCAGGAGCAATTTTACTTTGAGCAAAACAGTACCCAATGTCTCGAGAGGCAGATGAAGGGATTTTTAAGACCATTTCAACACTGATGGAACAATGGGTTCTTGTACCGTCAGAATCATTGTGCAATACCGTGGTGTATTCTGTCAAGAAATCAAAGGGTGGGTTGTGGAGATTCATACAAGACATGGGACAGATTAACCAGATTGTAGAGGCAGAGTTTCCTTTAGTTCCTAATCCAGCAATGATACTATGCAATATCCCAGTGGAGGCACGATATTTCACAGGGATTGACTTGAAAAATACGTTTTTCTCAATCCCTTTGCATAAGGACTCACAAGACTTGACTTCCTTTTTGTTGCGCCAGACTCGTCTGAAACATACAAGGCTGCCCCAAGGGTACTGTGAGTCCCCATCGATCTTTAATAGGGTGCATCAGATGGACCTAGGCAATATTGATTTGAAGACCGTTGTGATACAATATGTAGATGATATTCTGATAAGTAGCACCACAGAAGATGAATGCAGACAAGATTTAATTCAGTTAATGATTGTCCTAGCAGACAAGGGATATAAGGTAGACAAGGAGAAGTTACCGTATTGCCAAGAAGAGGTGTTCTACATAGGCCAGTTGATTTCACATTAGGGGAAAAGGGTCACACCTGAGAGAGCTGGGGTGATCATGAAAACATTAAAACCACACACAGGAAGCAAATACAACAGTTTTTGGGACTTTGTAATTATGTTAGAGCATGGGGGTTGATTATAGTTCGTCCATAAGGCCTCTTTTACAGGCTCTAAAGGAAGCACAGGTAAACAATGAAAAAATAAAATGGTCTGAAGAAATGGAGGGAGGGTTTGAAGAATTGAAGAAAGCAATTTGTACTGCTACAGTTTTAGGAATTCCCAATTATGATGAGGTGTTCTTTTTATTTTCGCACACAAATGGGACAGTTATAACAGCAGTGCTCACACAGAGGACTACACTAGGGTATAAGCCTCTGGCATATTATTGTGGGATTTTAGATCCAGTTATGAGAGGGCACTTTCCCTGTGAACAGTTGCTGGCAGCAGCCACGTTCACAATTGAGAATTCTACCAGCATTGTGATGGGGTGTTCTATGACACTCTTTGTGTTGCATGCTTTATTTGCTATTTTGTAGAAGCCTAAGGTTACATTGACATCTCAGAGAGCTTCTGCGTACAACGTGATTATATTGAATCCAGCAATTAAAATAGTCAGATGTAAAATAGTGAACTCTGCCACGTTTGTAGCTGAGCCTGTGGTAGAGGGTGAGCATGTGCATGATTGCACAAACTACGAAGACCTCTACGACGACATCCCGCACGTAAAGGAAAATGCGTTAGCAGGAGGGGAGATTCTCTTTATTGCTGGTTCTTCGGAAATTGATCAAACTAGTGGGAAAAGGCATTCTGGGGCAGCTGTGGTGAGACAGAGCAAATGGTAAATTTGAGGTTGTAGCAAGTGCAAGACTACCATCTCACTTTTCAGCACACGCAGCAGAATTGGTAGCGCTTATTGTCGCGCTCGAGAAACATGAAGGGGAGGAAGTGATGGTGAACAGTGACTCCGCCTATGTGATGTCAACTGTGCACACAAGATTAGCACGTTGGAAAAGAAAGGGCTACCTCCGACCAGATGGTACTCCAATACAGCATGCAGCATTATTGGACAGGCTTATTAAGGCACTACAGCTCCCAGTAGCCATAGCGATAGTTAAATGCGCCGCACATACTAAGCAAACTGACTTTATTTCTTGTGGGAACCAAGCCGCAGATGTAGAGGCCAAAAGGGTTGAATATTCGCCAGATATTTCAAGTTTTGATACTCCAAATGTAAAGGAAAAAGTAGTCATGATTATGGTGGTAAATGAAGGGTTTCATCATTTACCGAGAACACCATTGATGGAAATTCAGGGCAGTGCACTACAGGAAGAGCAAGCATAATGGAAACGAAGGGGGTGTTCTTTATCCCCCTCCGAAGCATTATGGCAGTGGTCTTCAAACTTTTTTGGCCTGTGCCCCACCTGAGCAAAATTTGGGCAGGCCGGGCCACCCCTCAAATGTGCCAGATGAACTTTTGTGCTCTGTCACCGCACCCTACTCCCAGTACAGACCCTGGCCTCTCCCCACCCTGCTCCCACCACTATCCCAGTGCTCCCCCATCATGCTCCCACCACAGTCCCATAACACAATCATACACGCATCCATACACATATTTAAATAAAAAATAAATCACCATACAATTACCTTCTGCATCGGCCTGTGCATGATTGCTAAAATGCCCCGCTCCAGCTTGCTCTGCCCATATGTGCGAGGAGGCGCAGGAGCACCCTCTCGCACATACATACATGCAGTGCCCCAGCCAACATTTCCAATGAGCTATACAAGGCTGGCAAAGCAAAACGCCCCCAGCGTTGCATGGCTCAGTGATCATGTGCGGCTGGGGAACTGAACTGTCAAAGGCAAACAGTGTTTCACTTTGACAGTTCAGCCAGCACAGGAGCACTCCCTCAGCTGGAAAAAGCAGCTGAGGGAGTGCTCAGTGTTTCACTGGGCTGGCTCCTCGGCTCCTCCATAATGGGTGAGGGGGCCAGTAGGTGGACGCCCCCTCACCCATTATGGATGAGCCGCCAGACTTGGACTGGCCTATAGGGCAATAGGGCGATGACTGTACCAAAAATGCAAAATGCTAGTGTAGGCCAGTCAAAATGGGCCACTTTTGTGGCCAATGTGGGCCAGTTTGAGGAGTTACTTCACTATGCAGCTAGTAGTTTTGACCATTATTGCTGAATAAACATTCTTTAAATATCACAATTTGTTTACATTTGAACAAAAAACACCCCCTTGGGTACTATTCAAACAGTCAGTGACTAAAGGCCTGAATATCCATTTGCACTAGCCACTTTTTCATTGGTGCCTAAGGCCGTTTTATGGTCCAGTGTGACCATGTGAGCTGCCCGTGCCCATTTCCTCCAATCTAAAAAAGAAAAAGAAAAAAAAAGTTTTTTTTAATTTTTTTTTACACATTTCATACTGGGCTCTCGCCCCACAGTTTGAAGACCTCTGCATTATGGTGACATAATAGCACTGGAAATCCGGTGATGCCAGTAGCATTGTTAAATGTAGCGCTTGAACAGCTGTACTACCCTGCGCATATAACTAGGAAAAGCCTTGCAGAAAATATTGCTGAGAAATGGTTCGTACCATGTTAGAACACGTTGCATTTTATGTAGTAAATTGCATCGTATATCTAAGGTTTACTGCTGGGCATACACTGTGAATGATTAGAGGAGTGATTCCTCGTCCGAATGGTCCTTTTCAGTATTTACATATTGACTATGTTGATATGCTGCAAGTATGTAGTGGATACAGGTTGTGGATAGTGGTGGTGTGTCCCATTTCTAGGTGGATCTAAGCAGATCCTTGTACACACTCTGATGCCACTTGCGCCGTGAAGTTTTTAGTACGGGAAGTCTTTCCGAGGTGGGGAATGTGCGAGGTGCTGAGATATGATAATGGGCCCCATTTTTTTAATGAAGTATTTGAACAGATTAGCCTATTGTTAAGTATTAAACACAAGTTTTCTTCTGCTTATCACCCGCAGGCGAACAGAATATATGTGAGAGACTCAACATTCTCCTTAAAGAGAGAATCGCTAAACTTAAATTGACACTGAAGAAGGGATGGCTATATTGCCTACCCCTAGCCTTATACGCATTAGGAATCAGCCTGGGTCAGACCACCACCTCACAGCCCACGAGTTAGTGACTGGTAGGCGAATGAGAACACCTTTGTCTCTTCCATCGAGGAGCAGAAGTGATGCCCAGAAGTCTGCAGAAATGTTAGGAAATGAGTTACGTGCATATTTAACATGTATGACTGCTAGTATCTCTGTCATTTCAGATCAACTCAAATGCCAGGGGGGTCAGTCTCAGGACACATTGAAGACCATTCAGCAACCAGAGTTTCAGAATTATTACCTGTACTTAGTCTTTTTATTGGATATCCAATCTTAATACAGAATTTCACCAGAATGTGGCATGAGCCACGCCTTAGTGGTTCCTACTTAGTGGAAAACCTTACTCCCTCAGCAGTAAAAGTCCAAGGAAGACATGCTTGGATCCATTTGTAAGACATACTGCCATACTCTGGTGAGAACGACGCACCCCCAACGATTGATTCGGAAGCAAGACAAGGAGAAGAAGTTCAGCATGTACAGACCTGATCAATGACGAGGAAGAAGGATGCTAAGGTTGCTGATTAAATAAATGCAATTATGCATTAGGACTGTGGCTCAGCTCGGACACTCTTTGTAGATATTACAAAGGGTGACTCCGTTATTGAGCCGCAGGAATCTTTTGAAAATTGTACTTTATAAAGTTGATTGACATATTGTGGATATGTTTGAGCGTCAACATCTAATCAGAGATTGGAAGCGTGAGAAATATGCTGATTCCTTTCACACCACGCAATTGTTTAGTTGAACTTATGGTTTTGACAAACGACGATTCCCATAGGATACTTATCACAGTTTTCACATTTATTCTTAGAGCCTATCCTGCTCTTGTTGGGCGTAATGTCAACATACCTTCTTTTCTGCATGATCCTAAAAATGGCCCTGCAATAAGGAGGTTACTTTTGGTGATAGTTGAGCAGATCCTGTAGTTACCTGAGCATTTAACAGAGTTGCCTGATTAAAAAGGTTTTTCCTTCCTTAAAGTAGTACATAGGCATAATGAGGAATGTTGAACATGGCACAATTTTGGAAAGTGAGCAAGTCCGACAACACTTTGCCAGACGAGAGGTCAGTACCAGGGTCGAACAGCATCCTTGTTGTGGGTGACTGAAAAGACGGCTCCAAGAGAAGATGACTATGTGCAAGAGTTAAAGACAAGAGGGAAATCAGAGACAAAAAATCAAGTCATAAGGTATGAACAGCCTGGAATAAATGGAGCAGGAATCAGAAGAGAAGAAAACAAAATGCTCAATTGTGAAGGAAAGAACCACAAGGAAATACAATGATGCAAGGAGAGAGGTCAGCTGCAAATCAAGGGAACGGTGCTGACTCCAGAAGGATGTCGGTAACCGGATACTATGAACCAGTCATAGATACTGCAGAAAATGAATGCAAGCATCATTGGTCAAATATTGTGAAATTGCTGACGTGGGTCGATGATAAAGGAGGACCTTTTCAGATAGTACCTCTAGCAAGTGCATCCTTGTGTTTCAGAAACAATGGCACAAGAAAGGTTGGAATGAATCCGCAGTGTGGGTGAATTTTCAATGTACCAGGAATGAAGGATGCAACAGTGGTGTTAATGGACCTCACTGGCTCCCTCTGGTCCTCAATCTTTCTTTTGTATTCTCTCTCTCTCCCTTTCTCTCCCTTTCTCTCTCGCTCTCCTTTGTTCTGTCTCTCTTTGTCACTTTCTGCATCTCTCACCCTCTCTACTTCTTCTCCACTATCTCTCTGTCTTTACTTTTTTATTACTCTCTCTTTCTTTTTATTCTTTCTTTCTCTCTGTCTCTCTCCCTTTCTGCCCCCCATACTTTCTCTCTTGCTTTCTTTCGCAATATCTCGAAATGATCTCCTTCTGCCATCCCTCTCCCTCACTCTCTGTCCCTCTCCCTTTCTCTCTTCCCCCAACTCTCTCTCTCTCTCTTTGTTTCATTCAGAATCTCTCGGAATTCTCTCTCCTGTCTCCTCTCTTTCTTTCTCAGTCTCTCTGAATTCTCTCTCTCCGTCTGCCCCCTCTTTCCCAATCTCTCAGAATTCTCTCT
Organism: Ambystoma mexicanum; assembly: GCF_040938575.1. Lineage (NCBI taxonomy): Eukaryota > Metazoa > Chordata > Amphibia > Caudata > Ambystomatidae > Ambystoma > Ambystoma mexicanum. The sequence continues at coordinate 155,006,012 of NC_090929.1, read as the reverse complement.
GTCTCCTCTCTCTCGCTTTAACACTTCCTCTCTCGCTCTCTCTGTCCCTCTCCCTGTATCTCTCTTTTGTAAAATGTCTCTCCCTCCTACCGTTTTCTCTCCCTCTCTCTCTCTTTCTCGCTCTTTCGCAACCTCTTGGGATTCTCTCCTTCTGACTCCTATTTCTCTCTCTCTCTGCAGGAGATTTTGGAATGTGTTCCGTGCTGCAGGCCTGTTCGGGAATGCTGCCCACCCACTCACCCTTCCTCTGAAGTTCAAGTGCAGTCCGCCCGGCACACGAGTCGCTCCGTTACACAACTGCAGCTCTGATGTTTGCGTGAGTCATGAGCTCGCCAGACCGTACACATTGCTGCTAGGTTTCTCTGAAGGGGCGGGCGGCCATTTTGGATGTCAATGAAATCGTTCAAACAGTTGAAAGCAGCCGTTTGCAGTCATTGTTTGGGGTAAACCCCCACCTCAGACTAATCATGGAGAACACTACAAGGAAATCTGGAGAGCCCAATCCCCCTTAAACCTCAGGAGCTGATGCCTTCTTCCACAAATACATAAATTACCTTTCTGTGACTTGAGTTAAATAAATCCCCATAGTAATCAAGATTGTAAAGAATCGGATTCAAGACATTTGCCTACCTATTATCAACAATGTTAAAAAAAAAAAAGATTGGTAACATTTACATCATGTGCTTGATTAGTGTTTAACATATCTATTTTTTCAAATCTTGAAAGTGGACTGAAGAGGCGTCTATAGACCTCCTCCAGAAAAGTCTGTGCCAATGTACATGAGTGTCTTGCCTGTGTGGCTTGCTGGTCATTCTCCAGCACTGTGTGATCTTTGAGTTGTTTGATGGTGTGATTATCTGCACATTTCTCTACGGCAAGTCTATGTTTGGACTAGAATAATCTATGCCTGTGTTTATGTCCAGTCCTACCAAGTAGCACTGTAAAATGTTATGCCCAATGACTTTTATTAAAGTTACGGTAACGTCCGGTTAATAGGTCCGGTTTATAGGTGTTGCAAGCAACGCCTAATAGCCCAAACAAACTAAGCTCCACCCACTATTAGGTTTCTGTGTTTTTTCTCAGGTCGCGCTGCTATAGTGGCTCTAGCAAAAAAGCAAAACAAAAGTAAATAATGTGTTAGGGACGAGGGGTGGGGCTGAAGTGGACGGTGTGCAGGCAATCTGTAGAAACGACCAATCACCCACATGAAACACTTTTTAGAACCGACCCAAATAACAGAGTAAATGAATCATGAAAAGATCATTTGTACATACTATTCAATGCTGTAAAACCTAAATGTCTGAACTTGCAGTTGAGCAAATGGCGATTTTTGAATTTCAGATGACTTCGATTAGCATTCCAAGGAGGTAATTGCAGCTCTGCTGCTTAACCCATCCTTTATGCGATTTTACAGTTTTGACTCATTACTTTATCCTACACCCCAAACAGGGTCGGACTGGGACAAGAAATAGACCCGGACACCAAAAAAAAGTGGCCCACCCCTTTGCCTCAAAAAAGTGGCCCACCCCTTGCCTCACGACCCTTGACCTCTGATGACATCACCAGAAGTGATGTACTTTGTCCCTGACCCAAAGTGAAATCCTAGAAGTGATAAAACATGACCTTTCACCCCTTGACAAAACAGGAAGTGGCATCAAAGAGCATTGTTCCTATGTACACTACGAAAAATATGGTTATGATTTCACTAATGTGATGTACATTTCATACAAGAATGGATCACCATATGTACTCTTATTATCTATGTATATATCCATATTGTCAAATTACTGTAAATGCAAGCAGACGTCATAGGCCAAATGATACTATGTTATTGTATAGCACTTACGCTTAAGCTCTTTTTTTATAGAACAAATATGCATACAATATCACCCAACCTGTGTTGCTACTCATTTATCGACCTAATAAGGATGAAAGGCTGAGATGGCCTTGCTGGGATTCAAACCTGCAGATCACACACACATGGCAGCAATGAGCGCTCAACCCACTGAGCTATCATATCGGCTATAGTAAAATGAACAATTATTCTGTAGTGAATACCATTAAACTGGTAACTGAGATTTAACAGCAGACAGTTAAGTTCATCTGGAAGTCTGGTGCAAAGTTGGCTGCATGTCAAGCCTGCATACATCTACTTTCAGGCTTCAAAGGTTGGCAAAATAGGGAAAGCAGCGCACTCACAGGACATCCAATACTCTGAGCACTCGTTACCTCATACATGCAAACAAAAATACTGAACAGCATGCCAGGGAGATGGGAAAGATGGACACAAACCAAGCCTTCATTGTGGCACAATGAAGTCAATGGCCACTTGATGTGCGATGGTCAAATATTTCTACACTGTACAGAAGCTTTTAGGCACAAGGATTTTGTCAGGTGATCGAGGACACCGAGATGGAATGTCTTGTGATGATCGTAACAGAGACAACGGCAGAAAAAAAAAGATGATGTTACTGCAACTTGGGAAAGGCAAAATACATAGTCCAAAATGGATGCTTATTCTACGCTAAAATTGGTTGTTTATCACTAATATCACTAGCATGCAAATCAATCATCAAAGCAAGATAACGTCTTACATTGCTTTGATGAATTATGCCGTTGCAGGTGGTTTTTTTATTTTTTTTATTTTTAAAATGCCCTGGAGTGGCCAGAAACCGGCCCGCACTCTCCAGAGATGATTTTGGCACAGCCACGGGCTGAGTGGCTGAGGGGCCAATCCAACCCTGACCCCAAATCTCCTTTGGGTTGACTATATTTATGTGTATTATTGTGTTAGGGCTCTTTTATTGCTCAGTTGAGCCTCGATTTGTTTTGCTGCTAATTGCAGTCCTTTATTCTGTGGCCTCTGTTCACATGGTCACATGATCCTTGCTGCCGGATCTTCTCCGCCGAGCAGAGGGGGCGCACACTGTGAGAGGAGGTAATTGCAGCTCTGCTACTTCCCGCATCGTTTATGTGACTTTACAGCTTTGACTTATTACTTTATCCCACACCCCAAATCTCCTTTGTGTTTACTAAAAGGGACATGTGTTAGGGCTCTTTTATTGCTCCCTTGAACCTCTATTTGTTTTGCTGCTAACTGCAGTTTTTTTTCTGTGGCCGCTGGGGCCGTTGTTCACGTGGTCACCTGATCCTTGCTGCCGGCATTCCATTTCAAAGTTTTTAATCAAATTCCCATGTTAAGAATTCTTAACTCTGGTTATATAAATTGGGCGACGCTTGCACATAACAACAATCAAAGAATGATTTGTCAAGTAAACTTACCAGTCATACTTAAACAAATTTGGGATCATCGAGAGGATCTCAAACTGTTGGGGCGCACTGTGGTCCTCTTCAGTGCAGATGAGCAAGCGCAACCATTGATTGAAAATTAGCCACCATGTGCTCCAAGTGCTCTGGGAACCTAAGAAGGTAGCACTCCCTCTTCATTAACACAAGCTGATCTCATTACTCAAGTTACGGAAACTTCAGAAAACATCAAAGATTGGTCGTGGGTAGAAACTCTTGTAAAAACAATAATATCCATAGAAAAACCGAAAGCCAATTCTTAGCTATGCCAGCTTTAGCGTTCATTTATGGAATGTATGTGGCTTCAACAACTTATTTGCATGTCTTAAGTGACAAGCCTTTTTTGATATTCCATCTATAATTCTTTTGCAGGAAACAATGTATAGACATTCCCTACATGTTGATGGGTACACATCATTTTCATTTCCTGCTAAAAAAACAGAGCTTGGACGCCCCATTGGTGGCCTTTCTATTTTAATAAATAATAACTTGAATGTCAGTACTTCACTCATCCAGTCTGTCAGTCTAGAAAAATGGATACCTCTCATATGTGACCGCAAATGTATTTTGATGGCCGCGTGCCAACCGTCTCATGCACGATATGACAGAATATAGGTTTCCGAGTTTGCCAATGAACGGCCATTTTGATGTAACAAGAATCGCCATTTTGTTTTTCTGACCATTGCTCATTGCTTTCTGCTCTTATTGCTTCGCAGTACATTTTCTGCTTACACTGCTCGACTGTAAAACATTGTTGTCTGCACGTGAAAGGACAAGGCCGCAGGGCCGCGAGGATAACAAGAGTTCATTGAAACACAACGTAGGCAGCGCCAGGAAGAATGCCCGGCTCCCTCCCGAATCTAGCCTTGAAGCAGAGCTGCAGGGCATTTAATCATTTCGCAGCTGCCAGCCAGTCTCGTTATATGGTAGAATATGTTAGAATAAAGCAGCTAAAGACTTTAATTATGCTCTTCTTACGGCCCCACTTTGCTGAGCCCTGTTAGAGCGTGTCGGCTCCCAGGACACGAATAGCACCTCATAGATAGCAAGATCTGGAATGCAACTCTTCCCCCGTATGTAGCTTGCTTCCAAGAACAGAAGCGCTGTGTTACGGTCAACAACTGAAAGATGCCTCCGCACTCACAAATTGCAAATTGTTACTAGAATAGCTATTTGAAGGTGTCATAGTTGTCGAAAGTGTCCATCATCACACCAAGTTCAAAGAAACCCAATAAAGGGGGGTGTTAAACATGTCATAGCTGATTGTTTGATATGCATTTTGTATATATGTAACTGATGTACGTAATTCACTCCTCTCTCTTGCGTCCCTCGAGGTCTAGAGATACACGTCGCGGGGCGTGAGACCGAGTTGGCCAACTGAGACTTTTGCTTTGCAATAAACCCTAGCTTTGGGAATACAACCTCATGTCTGGCGTATCTATCGTGTGTGGTGACTCGCCTTGTTTCCATAGATGTAAGGGACCCCTAGGGGCCCCTTTCAAGATGGTGCCCGAATAGGGACCCTCCCCCACTTGTTCCATCGCATACATTGTAATTGAGTAAGGCGGAGAACGGCAAGGACGGGACGATCGAGCCGGGATCAAGAGGTGTTCCGGGCACCCTGAAGAAGTGATGAGAGACTCCTTTTCAGATCTGCACACATCTGATCCCTGATCGGCGTGCCTGGCTAGAGAACAAGGAGGCGAGGGTCCGAAACGAGGCGGAAGCCAAGAAATGCAGACACAACGTCATTGGGTGCGTCAGTATACAGACGACTTGTGTCCGAAAGGGCAAATTGATTTATCAGGTGAGTCATTCCCCGATTCAAAGTAATCCTGATATTGGTTGAGAGTTGACATTACAAAATCAAACGCCCTAGGTAAGGTTGATTAACCAGGGGGAAGGTTGAAATATGCCTGGGGTATTGTCCACCCTAGCAGGGTTTTTCCGCTGTGGTAGACAATCTTTGGAAGATGGCCAAATTGCACCACCAGGGGGAACGCCGGCGTATGAGATGTATGTGAAGTATGGAGTGGGTGCGATAATATTCTGTGAGACTTGGCATAGGCAAACCAGAAAGCAACAAGAACATCGGTGGCCGATTAATGGTAGTTTTGAGATAGCGAGAATAGATAACTTGGAAAGGGTGTTGATAAGAAAGAAAGCGCGTCCTGCAGCAGTTGATATCGTCAAGGACTGGAGAAGGGAAGCAATGCTCCGATTTAGAAGCAGAGCGAAGCATGCGCGCAAGCATAAATCGAAAGGTGAAGTAGCGGAAGAGAAAGAAGAGGAGGAGTGGACTGAGAGTCTAAGGAGGTCAGGTAGGCGTGACCAGTTGAATATAGAAAAAATATACCCACAACGAGAATTACACATAGCAGATGAATTGATAGAAAACATATTGACCCATCCAAAAAAAGGCCCAAGATCAGAAGTGAGACCAGACACGTCAGTAACTAGTGCCCAAACCCTGCCCATAGCCCAAACTCTCCCTCCGGTAGCTCAAGCCCTCCCACAGCCACAGACCGCGCACGTAACACTTCCTATTAGCCAACCAGGCCCACAACAGACACTCCCTGTTCCCATTGTCCCATCCGCACCTCCCGCCTTAGACACAGAGTCGGTACCGACCGTTCATCCCGGGGTTGAAGTTGAAAACACGGGGGCGAGAGGCGGGACTGAACAACGGGGATGAATGAGGGTAACTTGCAGTGCGATCAGCAAAGAAAGGAAGGTAGAATTGCAGCAACAGGCAGAGATGTATATAGACGGGAATGATGGGACGACAACATTGGCTTCGATATATGACTTCCAAAGAAGCAACGAAAGACAGGTAGTGTTGGAATGCATGGGTGAATATTTGGTGGAGAAATGGAAACAGTTAATTGGGAAATTACCACCGCAGCGATTGTTAGATTTTAATGCATTAGCACGCTGTAGGGAGAGGGATGAAGAAGTGAGAGAACATGTATATGGACTTTTTGAACTTAAAGATGAATTAGATAATGATTATGCCGAAATGTTTACTACACCTGGGTACAGGAGTAGGGATATCGGGAGACATAGGAAGGAAACTGTAGAGCCATATATACAACGACGACATTCAATGTCGTCAGTGCAGAGGGGCGACAAGTTGAAAGTATGTATACGAGAAGTGTTTAGATGGATGTCGGATCCCAGTATCCCCACAATGGAGATAAATGAGATATTTGATGAATATTCCATGCCCATGAAAAGAAAAGCACTGCAGTCGATGGCTGAACATTTATTAGACAAAGATATAAAAAACGATAAGGCCAGCCCACCCGAAATAATGGCATTATATAAAAGAGCACTAGAGCGAGGGACAGGAGAAACAGCCCTATAGCTTGATCTGGGAATATTGTTACACATGAGAGAAGGGGGAGGGACAGTAAGTGGGCCATTTCCTATGAGAGAGGTCCCACCTACCTTTGTGCCCAAAGTAGAGGTTCGTGCAGTGGGCAATGTAGCGGCACAGGTAACACCAGCCCATTATACCCCCCCAATATGTGTATGCCCCCTTTTCCAGACAGGAGGTGAACAACATAAAGCAGACGATTCCTGATATAAGAAAGAATCCTGCACGGTTTTACAAGGAAGTAAAGTCCTGCCTGCAATCATCCGTGCTTAACATGGGTGACATAGACCTAATATTCCCAATGATCCTGCCAACAGACATATGGAAGCAAATAAGAAAGGTGGATGACACAACGACCTTTGGCGCCACATGGGCGGACTTGATAATAGAAGACAGGAATAAAGCGGTTGGAGGAACACCGGGACCGAACCTGGTAGCATTACCAGCACACATAGTACAGAAATTAAAAGAAATTGTCCCAGAGAAAAGAATTCAATGGGACAAATTGACTGCATGTGTACAAGGCAAGGATGAGTTAGCTACAGATTATTTTAACAGATTAGAAGAAGTATTTACAGACTTCAGTGGGCAGAATGTGAGCTTGGAAGCGGGAAAGAGGTTATTTGTTGACAAATATGTGAGGGGGTTAAAACTTCCAATCCAGAACCTAATAATGACATCAGAGAGTGCATGGCAAACAAAAACGCTGGGCGAAGTATTACACATGGCCCAATATTATGAGAACAGAGTGACTGCGGATAAAGAAAAAGAGGGGAAGGATAGGGTAAATCTGAAAACACAGGTACTACTGCAGCAAGTAGTAGGACACAATAGAGGGAGAGGGAACGCACAAGGAAGGAGTAATTTGAATATGCATGGGGGAACAGTGGGACCAAATCAGTGTGCGTATTGTAAGGAGGAAGGACACTGGCGAGCGCAATGTCCGCATCTGCAGAATAGAAATGGGTCTGGTCAGAGGAGACAGCATAGAGGACACCAAGGAGTGAATGGACCAAATAGGAATAGTATGCAGCAGCACCTCAATAATGGAGGTAATCAAAACCAAGCCCAAAACCAAATTGCCCCTAACCAGAGTCAGGGACAGCAAAACCAACAGTATGGAAACCAGAGTGGGGGAAATAGAGGGAAGAGTGGGAACGTTTGACACACAGCCAAACAGGTATTACAGTAACAGCAATGATTACACATTGGACGATGTGCTATTTCCCCAATAGGACAGCCCAGGACAGGGGTCGGAACCAGTGTCTATTCCCATGAATCAGAGAGGACCCTACGTAGAAATGAGAGTCGGGAATGAGGAGCACCGCTTTCTTGTAGATACAGGAGCGCAAAAGTGTTCAATAGACAACCACTTGGTTCCGGATATACCACTGTCAGGGCAAAATAATGTTTCCGTAGGGTTCGCAGGTACACCAGTCATAAACCCATTGTCCCAACCATTCCCAGTTATTATAGGACCATTCACTGAACATTGTCCTTTCCTTTTAACAGCAAATTGTGGGGAGAACCTGTTGGGATTAAATTTGTTGAAAAAATTAGGTTCTGTTATACATTGCACGGCAGACAGGGTTTGTGGTTCCTAACGATTTGGCCACAAGATGCCCCTGTGTCAGAATTCATGTCTGAAACTTTACCAGGAGAACTAAGTAAAGTGCCAACCTGTATATGGGCAATGCATGACAACGATGTAGGATGCTTGAAAATAGAGCCAGTAAAGATCATTTTGAAAGAAGGTGTTACCCTACCGCGAATTCCCCAATACAGAATTTCGGCTGAAGGTGAGAAAGGATTGAAGAGTATTGTTACATATTTGGTGAAATTAGGGGTAATTGAAGAAATTACAGGCAGTACATGCAACAGCCCGATTCTTCCAGTTTATAAAAAAGGAGGCAATGAAGTACCATACCGTTTTATAATTGATTTGCGTGCGCTAAACAAAGTAGTAGATCCACAATTTCCTTTAGTGCCAGATGTCACTACAATATTGACAATGATACCTGTTTCAGCAGAATATTTTAGTGTAGTTGATCTAAAAAATGCGTTCTTCAGCATTCCAGTGGACAAGGACAGCAGATATTTGTTCGCATTCACATTAGGAGGCCGATCATTTACATTCACGCGGATTCCGCAAGGTTACACAGAAAGTCCGAGTATTTACAGTAGAGCATTGAAAGAGCAGCTAGACATGCTAGATTTACCAGTGGGTTGCGTACTCTTGCAATACATAGACGATCTATTATTAGCTGCTGACACAGAGGAGATTTGTAAAGAAAGCACTGTATTATCACTGTCACACCTAGCGGCATATGGCCATAAAGCTAGTTTGAAGAAATGTCAATATAATCGAAAGGAGGTGGCCTATTTGGGCTACCAACTTTTTAAAGAAGGGAGAAGGCTAACGCCAGAACGCATAGAAAGTATTTCTTGTATGCCTATTCCAAAGACACAGAAAGGAGTCAGAGCCATAATAGGCATGGCTACATATTGCCGACAATGGATTGGTAATGTTGCGTTACTTTTGAAACCGATGGTGAATTTGACTAGAAAGGATGCGGTTATGCCTTTACAGTGGGATGAGGAATATCAGAAAGCATTTGATCAATTGAAAACTGTATTATGTTCGACTCCAGTTTTGGGTACGCCGAATTATGAGAAGGTTTTTAGACTGTTTGTGTGTGAAAGTGAAGGATGTGCATTGGCGGTTTTGAGACAGGAACAAGGTGGAAGAAATAGGCCATGCGGCTATTTTCTTCTGCGCTGGACCCTGTACCGTGCGCACTACCATGATGTTTGCGATCTGTCGCGGTGGCTGCTGCGTCAGTGAAACAAACGGAAGGGATGGTATTGGGGCATACTTTAATTCTGACTGTGCCACATGCCATAGACGCTCTATTAAATAGAACACAGATGCAACACCTCACCTCTGCTAGATTGACAAGATATGAGATTATCTTGTTTGCACCCCATATCCAAATTATGAGGTGTAGCGCTTTGAATCCTGCAGAATTAATGCCACTACCCATAAAAGAAATTGGGAAGAATGAATCACCCCCCCATGATTGCTTAATGGTCACTGAGGAAGAGACCAAGGGGAGAGTAGATTTAAGTGATACCCCACAGAAAGAGCCAGATGGAGAGTTATTTTGTGACGGCTCTTGTTTTAAATTACCTGACGGCACGACAACTGCCGCATACGCTATCAGTACCCTAGAGAGCGCTGTAGAAAGCAAAAGAATCCCCAAGAACTCGGCACAAGCCGCAGAGATAATAGCATTGACCAGAGCCTGCGAGATTTCTGAAAATTTGAATGTGAATATGTATACTGATAGTCAGTATGCTTTTGGGGTGGTTCATAACTTTGGTCGATTCTGGGCTGAGAGAGGGTTTTTGACATCACATGGTGCCAGAATTCAACATGGCCCTTTGATTGTACGATTGCTGTCTGCACTCATGCTTAAAAAGCGCCTAGAAATAGTGAAATGCGAGGCACACAAAAAGGTAACATGCAAAGTAGGAGAGGGAAACGCGTTTGCAGACAGAATTGCAAAACAAACTGCCACTGATTTAAATACCAAAATGATGACGGTTCAGACTGAGGAAGTACCCTGTATGGTAGAAAATTGAGTTGCCACTGTCAAAGAAATGCAGGCCGAAGCTACGGCCGATGAAATACAAGGGTGGGCAGAGGGCTCTGCTGAGTTAGATCTGGAGGGTTGTTGGGTGGACAAGGGAAGTAGAAACTGGATGTTGCCAAATTCATATGTGACTGCAATGGTCACAATTGCTCGCAGCCCTACTCACATCTGTGCAAAAAAGATAATACATTACCTATCTACAGTATGGCAGAATGTAAACATAAAGAAGAATGCAGAGAGGTTGGTGCAGAACTGTATCACGTGTTTACAACACAATGTAGGAAAGGGAACAGTGACTCCAATAGGCAGTTTTGGCCCGCCCTCTATGTCTTTTGAGGTGATCCATTTTGATTTCATAGAGATGGAGAGATGCCAAAATTTGAAATATGTCATAGTGGTGATCTGTGCATTCAGTAAGTGGGTGGAGGCATATCCCTTAAAAGACTGCACAGCAAAGAGCACGGCAAAAGTAATGCTTAAGGAATATTTTTTCCCGTTTTGGCTTGCCCCGTGTCTTATTATCAGATAATGGCCCGCATTTTGTGGGTGCAGTGGTGTTACAGATATGTGTGGGTCTTCATATTGATAAGAGATTCCATAGTTCAAGGCATCCGAGTTCGGCCGGTCTTATGGAGAGGCACAATGGGATTCTCAAGTCAAATATTTGCAAAATATGTGCAGGAAGCAAGTTGAGTTGGGTGGATGCATTACCAATAGCACTATTATGCATGCGTACGTCTGTACAGGCTAAAACTGGGCTCTCCCCATACGAAATCGTAATGGGGAGGCCGGAAAATGTTTGGTGCGCACCTCAGCCAAAACGATTCAGAGAGGTAGAACAACCTGTGCTTAGTACTTATTGTGGCCTTTTAGTGCAGAAATTGCGTTTGATTCACCAGCAGGTGCAGGAGGCATTACCAGTGAGATACACCGGTCCGGGGCATGCGCTGGAGCCAGGAGACTGGGTGCTGCTCAAAAATTTTGAAAGAAAGTCAGCGTTAGCACCCAAGTGACGTGGCCCCTATCAAGTACTCTTGGCAACGCAGACGGCGATATGGGTGGGTGGACGGAAGTCGTGGATCCATGCCACCCATGCCAAAAAGATTCCAACTTCACTGAAAGACTTGCCTGACTCAGATGACCGGAAAGAGACAGCGGTCCCAGAAACAGAAGAAACTGTTGCCAGTAAGCCGCCACCGAATCTGCCCAAGCGAGAAGTAAAACTCGAAACAAAGCCTGTGACGATTGCCAAAAAGGGGAAAGGGCAAAGAGTGCCCCAACGTTGCCCAGCAGAATCGACATCACTGTTGGCCGACACGAAATCTGCCTTGCAAATACCATCAGAAACTAAACGTGTACCCCTTTGGCACCCACCAGCGCTTGCCAGCATGCTAAAAACCGAATCTGCATCACTGGCGCGGCGCACACCAGCATCTGCAGTAGCGCCACAGGCTGATTTTGAGCCTGAATCTGGAAGTGCACCAGTACTGTTCATGGATCACACAATACCAGGAGTGAGGCGATACAATTTGCGGCCTCGAAAGACAAAGTGATCCACAGTTCTTTGGCGTTTATATCAACCTCTGGTTCTGTTCATGGACGGAGAAGGAACTAGAGGTGTGGAGGAGAGAAGCGTGAGAATTGTGCAAGTCGGACAATTCAAGACTCGCGGCTCCTCGGTGCGATCATAAAAAGTACATGTGTCCTGAACCAGAGTGGACAAGGTGAGCGCACATGGAACTAAGGCAATAAGATAACTGATCAACAGTCCTCTGAGCAGTATGAGAAAGGACAAGTGATCTTGCCTAAAAATAAATAAGCAAACCCAGAGCAAGCGCAACAAAGAGAGATATCCACGACGAACTGTAATAAGGAAGAAGAAGGATGATGAGAAACATTTCAGGACCGGTTCCAGCCTCATCCTGCACCACTGCTGAGATTGAGTTCATTGTAGAGACTGTAAGCTTAAGAAAAACACATGGTAAAAAGAATTGTATGCTGGCACTGACAATAATTATGTGCTTTATGAGTGTGGTAGCACCAATAACGACAGCCCTAGTATTATGGTATGTGGAATCGATACACCCATTGGGAAGTTTTTACCAATAGTTAATATATCCACTACTGAAAGCCCGGTTCAGGTGATTACTTATACCCTGTCCCCAATGGAAGAAAGACACAGGGAAGGGTTTGGTAACAACACGTTGTTATTAATTATGAACATGACACATGCAATTCTGAAGGAAACAAATTGTTGGGTATGTGCCCATTTACTGCAGCATGCTGGGAAAGGAATAGGTTGGTATGTACAGCCATTACCATTAAGTTCTGCATGTAGTGTATCTTTAAGTGCAATGTTCTATGGGAGATGCTGGGAAAGGAATAGGTTGGTATGTACAGCCATTACCATTAAGTTCTGCATGTAGTGTATCTTTAAGTGCAATGTTCTATGGGAGATGGAATGAGAGTATTACGGGTCAATTAGACAGAACCAACATGAATGAGTTTGAGGAAATAATAATGAAGCCTGTGGGTTGTTCCATATTCCATAAAGCACAAGTACTGGCCCCAGAGCCTACGAGGAAAAGTACGCGAAAGATAACACGACAAAATAGACGAGATAGATTGTCCCCACCAGATAAAACATCTGTGATGACGTTTCGTGTAAGAACAGACGGGGACAAAGATGCAGTTCCCCCTTCTTACACTGTGAATTATAACCCAAGAACTGTCCCTTTTTGTCTAAAAAAGAAAGGCTCCTTTTCAGTCGGAACATTTACTGGGTGCATGAATACTTGGTATTGAAATGGGAAATAGAACTAGTATATGTGGGAGATCCAGTTTATTTTATATGCGGAGAGAAAGCATATCCTTGGTTGCCCAGAAACTGGGAAGGTACATGTTACCTAGGTCTACTGTTCCCAGGAGTGTTCCTTTTAGAAACAGCAGACATGGCCAGCCTATCCGGATCTAGAGGCAAAAGGAGTAGCAAAGGTGCTTTGATAGCAACTGACGTAGCAAAATCATTCATTCCATTCTTGGGGCAGATAGTGAACTCCTATAATATAAGGTAGCTGTCCAGAATACAAAAAATACCATAAACACAACGACAGATATACTATTTAACATGACGTTGGAAGAAAGAGGTATCAGGTTAATGAAGCAGCAAAATAGAATGGCCCTCGATGTGATCCTGGTTGATCGTGTGGGAATTTGCAAAATAGTGGGATCAGCATGTTGTGTATTTGTGGATGACTATTCCCCTACAATCTTTGAAGCAATAAAGAAAATGCATGTACTCAGTTCTGAACTCCCTACTGGAGAAGGAGGCTGGGGAATAGGGTCTTGGTTTTGGGGAATACTGCGTTCTTGGGGATAGAAGTTGATTTCGATATTAGTAGTGGTGTTTGGAATATTCATAACGTGCTGTTGTTGCATACACTGCCTACCAATAGTTTGCGCTGAGGTAACTGAGGGATGTATTAAGGGATGTATGCATATGATGACAAAAAGAAAACAAACTCATGGTCGGGCTCACGAAGACACAAATGAGATGAAAACAGTAAAATAATTGATGGCTATAGATATTAATGAAGATGATGATGCTTACGATAGCATGCAAAATTCAGACATAAGTACTTCAGACTTATCGTCATTAGAGGAGGATACAATAAATGGATGAGACGTTTGGCATACGGCCAAAGGAGGGTTTGTCAGTCTAGAAAAATGGATACCTCTCATATGTGACCGCAAACGTATTTTGATGGCCGTGGGCCAACCGTCTCATGCACGATATGACAGAATATAGGTTTCCGAGTTTGCCAATGAATGGCCATTTTGATGTAACAAGAATCGCCATTTTGTTTTTCTAACGATTGCTCATTGCTTTCTGTTCTTATCTGCTTACACAGCTCTACTGTAAAACATTGTTGTCTGCACGTTGTTGGGTATTTTGTGTAGATTTGGGGCCTGGCGGTATTTTCTAACCGCCGAAAAATAATTTAGCAACAATCACTCCTTGTATTCAGATTGGGTTATGTATAATAATAATACAGTGGATATGCATTATTTCAGTACACAGACATGCGTGGTTGGTATGCGTGGTTGGTGGTATTTTTGGTGAGCATAATTCCTTTGGTTTATTTGTGGCCCCAATATCCAGAACCCCTTTTTTTTGTTTAGATTTTTCGTGTAATCACCAGAGAGACCTCAGGCTTGCATTTCAGGAACACCACATTTTATTTTTAGTGTGCCACCATGGGCAATTTCTCACTGTCTTATCTACGGCAGCGAGCTATCATGCGGTATTTATCACCAACTTATTTACGTCTGGTGAGCTATGTCCAGGGCCTCCCTTTCTGCCGACCCATAGACCTCCGGCAGACTACAACACACACAGTTAGTTATAATTGCTCATACTGAATGACATTTTGCACACAGCTGCAGGCAAATCTTATTTTTAGCTACCTTAAAAATGACAATTGCACTGTCTAAACATCTCCCCACATCATCAGCACTGTATTGGTAAATGCACAAAGGAAAGAGAAAATAAAACACACCACCCGTCTGCTTTCAGATATTTTTGTGTATTATAAAAGTTGCATTTAAACACGATCTCACTCTTTTACAGAAATAAATGAAATAGCACAGTAACAGCATTATTTGTGATACACTGAGAAGAGAGTGACGGGGAACAAGAACTCAATTTGCAACATTAAACACGTGGGTAAAGCACAGGAATCTCCTTTCCTACACTGACTGAATATTTTTGCACACACTCAGCCCCCACACTTCAGCGAGATAATTACCAGGCTTGTTCAGCCTGTAACTTCTTTGGCTGGTCGCCTTCTAGAGGGGTTCACCCAGCAAGGACAAGCATTTGCTGTCACTCAAACTAGGACTTGTTGACTGGAAATCCCAGTCTCTGCAACCAAGTTGAATCTGCTTTAGGAATCAGGCATCCCCAGCTATCAACTCAGTCCTTCTCCGAGCTGTGTCAAGATGTCTCTCCCCAGCTTCTTCCTCGAGATTATACAAGAAAACTCTGGTTACCTCCTACCAAAGGATCCTAACCAATAAAATTCTATCATGCCCTAACCACCCTCTGCACACAATGGCTTGGCTTATACAGTTGCAACTGTAACCAAACTGATTTCCTGCTTATTCGAGGTCTTTGTTTCTTGCAGTTACTGTGGACAGAGCTGCAGAGCAAAAAGAAAAAAAAACTGAATGTGCGTTTAAATAATGACTTTCAGAGCCTGTTATTTTCCAATCATTTTGCACTGGAGAACACATTATGTTATTAATGAGTTAGCGTGTTAGTTTTTTGTTAATGAGGTTAGTTCATTAATCCTCAAATGTGTCTCAGGTAAAAATATGCTTTTAACTGTGAAAAAATGATTTGCATTTTATATGTGGAAATCGTTTTTTACTGCTTGGCCTGTTTTCATCTACATGTCCATATGTTGCACTGGCAACACATAGCTTGAAGCAATTGCATTAAACCCATGCAGTGGCGCTGCATAAAAATGCTCAATAACACATGTCTTGCTGTACCACATTATATCAATGCACCAAACCCATCCAGTGGCGCTGCACTTAAAAAAAAACATGCTATACATTGATCCTGTGCAGTGGTGCTGTGCTATGTGCTCCCAAAACACGCTAAACATTCCTACAACGTGAAAGGGCAAGGCCGCAGGGCCGCGAGGATAACAAGAGTTCGTTGAAACACAACATAGGCAGCGCCAGCAAGAATGCCCTATTCCCTCCCGAATGTAGCCTTGAAGCAGAGCTGCAGGGCATTTAATCATTTCGCAGCTGCCAGCCAGTCACATTATATGGTAGAACATGTTAGAATAAATCAGCTAAAGGTTTGAATTATGCTCTTCTTACGGCCCCCCTTTGCTGAGCCCTGTTAGAGCGTGTCGGCTCCCAGGACACGAATAGCACCTCATAGATAGCAAGATCTGGAATGCAACTCTTCCCCCGTATGTAGCTCGCTTCCAAGAACAGAAGCGCTGTGTTCGTTCAACAACTGAAAAATGCCTCCGCACTCACAAATTGCAAATTGTTACTAGAATAGATATTTGAAGGTGTCAATGTTGTCGAAAGTATCCATCATCACACCCGGTTCTAAGAAACCCAATAAAGGGGGGTGTTAAACATGTCATAGCTGATTGTTTGATATGCATTTTGTATATATGTAACTGATGTACGTAATTCACTCCTCTCTCTTGCGTCCCTCGAGGTCTAGAGATACACGTCGCGGGGCGTGAGACCGAGTTGGCCAACTGAGACTTTTGCTTTGCAATAAACCCTAGCTTTGGGAATACAACCTTGTGTCTGGCGTATCTATCGTGTGTGGTGACTCGCCTTGTTTCCATAGACGTAAGGGACCCCTAGGGGCCCCTTTCAAGACTTCTGATGCGCTATAATCTATAGAATTGTTACCAAAGGGAAACAATTCCGTTGCCTTTTTTTACATTTCTCTTTATTGGAAACCTTCGAAAATGTCAATACACCCAATGTTTGATTGTCTTGATATGACTTTTGAAAATGCTTTACTGCAAGATCCCCAATACAAAATCATTGTGGGAGGGGACTTTAATTCTAACTGTTCTAGTTTTAGTAAAAATTAGAATAATTCACAAAAATCTAATGGTAATTTCAATTCGGCCAATGGGGGACATTGTTGGAATAGGTATTTTGCTACATGGAACTTGCATTTGGTTCAATATGATCAGGCCACTTCAGTATACACGTGGTAAAGGGGACACACCCCTTCAGTCATCAACTTGTTTTATATATCTGCCAACTTAGTGACATCTGTGATAGATGTGAGATTACGGATGTGGGGTACAGTGATCATTGTGTCATTTAAATTGTAATAGCTGAATCATGTAATCATTTAATTAACGTTCCTGAACTCAGTCTGGTGGAAATAGAGTGTCCCCTTCTCTTAGTTCAATGGACCATGAAACTATGTAACTGACTGGTCTCAAATCTTGGGAAGACTTTGAAATTTAATGAAAGCATGTCGTATTCAGTAAATGACATTAAGTACATTGAAGATTATAGCAACTATCTCATTTGTGAACAACTTCTGCTTTTAGCTCGTAATAGTAAATCAAATACTTATCAACATTTGCATAGATATCATTCTGATGTTGCCAAACTAAAAAGAAAAAAAAACAAAAGAAGCTTAGCTAGGCAGCATTCTTCTCTTCACAATCATGTGCTCTCCAAAAAGAGAATTTTACAGACTTACAAGAATGCTAATAAAATCTTGAAACACCGCCTTTACATAGCCGACAATCAAGCTATGGTAAATTATCTGTGCAAACATGATATAAACTCAATATGGAGCATGATTACAGAAAAACCACTTAAGACTGACAGCAGGAATGCATCTATCTTAGCTGATAGTTGGTTAATGCATGTTACTCAAGCTTTTCATCTGCCAGATATTTTTTCTGCTATTTTTCTGCTATTTCCTTTAAAAATATAAATCTAGATTGCATCCCTACCACCGATCCAATGGTCACTAGATGATATCATTTGGGCCATAGCCCAATTGAATTTCTCGAAGTAATCAGGGCCTGATGGCATTCCAGCCTGTGTAATTAAGAGTGATGCTTAATTTTGGGCAGGTATTCTTAAGATAAAATTAGAAAATATTCTTAATATCAACAATATTCCGCGGTCGTGGCAAACTTCTTTGATTGTACCCATTTATAAAAAGGGTTTATCCATCTGATCCGAAGAGCTATCATCTGATAGCTCTAATGGTGCATCATACAAAGTATTTACCATCCTTTTACTTCATGAACTTGAAGAATTCATACGTAGTCATGACTTACTTTCCCAATTCCAAATGGGTTTTCGGAAACATATGGGTCTGCCCTTAATGCCACTGTTTTATCACGTGGTCTGGAAGCGGTCAAGAAAACATCTGGAGGCACAGTCTTCATGGCCACTGGTTTTTATAAGCAACCACCATAAGGTTAAGATTAATCATGCTTGATGAGGCCATACATTGCATCTATGTGTATATGAGGGTGTGTATTTGGTAGGTTTTATTTTCCCCACCTTGTTATATTCCATCTACAGGTGGCTACAAACTGCATACTAATGCAAACTGGAGCCAATCTCTGAGCACCAAAGCAACA